>NW_004524613.1:10511208-10551627 GCF_000260255.1 Octodon degus
CTTTGACTTTCAGCCTATGAATGTCTTTATGAGTTAAATGTGTTTCTTGTATACAGCATATTGTTGGATTTTGTTTCCTATCCACTGTGCCAGTCTATTTCTCTTAATTGGTGAATTGAGTCCTTTTACATTGATGGTAAGAATTGAGATGTATTGACTTATGGTTTTCATGTTATTTACCTGTTATCATTTACTCCTTTTTCTCCTGTTTTTAATTGCTTACCCTATTTATTTGGTTGCTTCTGTTCTCATTCATGGAGTTTTGATCGTTTTGGTCCCTCTCTAGAACATCTTTCAGTAGCCTGTGTAAGGTTGGCTTTGTCATCGTGAAATTCTTTAGCTGTCCTTTGTCATGGAAGTATTTCACTTCTCCATCAAAGTTGAAAGAGAGTTTTTCAGGGTATTGTAGTCTGGGCTGGAATTTGTTTTCATAGAGGACCTGAAGTACTCTGCTCCATGCTCTTCTTGCCTACATGGTTTGTGAAGAGAAGTTGGCCGTAATTCTGATGGGTTTTCCTTTGAATGTGATCTGCTTCTTTTCTCTAGCGGCTTTCAGTAGATTATTCTTGTGCTGAATTTCTGGGATCTTGATTATTATATGTCTCGGTGTGTTTTTCATTGGGTTGAGGTTACTTGGCGTTCTGTATGCTTCAGTTACCTGAATGTCAGACTGTTTCCTCATATTTGGGAAGTTTTCTGCTATTACTTCTGCCCATATTTTTTTAATGTCATTTGTGTTGACTCCTTCTTTCTCATTGATGCCTATTAATCTCACATTGTTCATCTTTGCATCATCTTGCAGGTGATGGATTATTCTTTCCTGCATCCTCGTTGTTTTTAAGAGATCCTTTCTTACTCTTTCACTAGCTACACCAGCATCTTCAAGATCTGAAACTCTGTCTTCACATTCACTTAAACGGTTTTGCAAGCTTGTGATTGAGAGTTTAATTTCCTCTATATCTCTTTGACTCTGCTTCATGCGATCTATTTCTTTTCTGAATTGGTCATTCAAGGAATCCGTCATTTTTCTTTTCTCTATTTTTTTTAATCAATGTCTTCTTTAGAAGCAGTTATAAATTCTTTTATTGCAGTGTTTTTTTTCAGATTGGGTTTCCTCCCTATGTTTCTGTAGTTGCATCTTTTATTCAGATGCTATGAGTTCTGAGAATTCTTTTTTTATTTCAGGAAAGAGTTGTGATCTGATTTCCTCTATGTCTTTCTGCTGTTGCTTATTTACTATCGACGCTCTTAATTAATGCATTTGAGCTGAGCTAGTGTCCTCCGCACTTGTTCTGGGTGAGCACTGAACATATGTTTCCTCCTTATATTTTTGCATTTGATTCTTTACTGCAGATGTCATTAATTCAGGAATTTCTTTTTTTTTTTTTTTCTAATCTGAATTCCTCTATACCTTTCTGCAGCTGTCTCTTTATTTCAGAAGCCGTTGATTCATTACTTTCAGCTGTGTGATTCCCAATTTGTTCTTTGTTAGTGTCCTCTGCACTTTTTATGGGTGGGGTTGGGGTCTGAGGTTGCGTTTTGTTCCTTCTTGTCATTTTGTGTAGCACTGTCTTCTGACCTTTGTTGTTGATCTTCGTTGTAATTATAACCTTAGTACGTACTGAGGTTCAGGTGCAGATCTACAAAGTCTGGATTTATGCAGCTGTGCCTTGCTTGGGTCTGGCTGCTGTGCTCAGCTCCTTCCTGCTGCTGCCCTTGAGGGTGAACCTGTTGTGCCCCTGTGCCAAGATGTTCTGCTTCTGGACTAGCTGGGTGGTTCCATCCTCTACCCTCTCTGTAGGGATTGCAGCTGCAGGGTTACACCCCAGGCCTGTATGCCATGCCGGAGCTGAGCCTGGAGGGGACAAGGAGGAGTAGTGGGGAGAGGCACCTCTCTCATATGCTCACTGGTTCTGGGCTAGGACAGAGTCTGGGGCTTCCCAGAACGTGGCAGAAATTTGTACTTGGCGGGCGGGGTGGGGGAGGTGCTGCAGAGTGGTGGTGGGTGTCCTAAGGAGGTGGAAGAAGGTCTCACCCATGCTGCGCCTCACCTGGGACCCGGAGTTACTCCAGCCGGGCAGAGTAGCCCAAAGCTCTCCCCACTACAGATTTTTATAGTTGCCTATTTATTTTTTAATTGTTTAGTACAGTGTCTACAGGGTCTCACGACATACATCAGACTGGTAGTGATGCACGTATGTTCAGCCTCCAAAGAAGGGATTGCAGTTGTGCACCATGATGCCCATTCTCAATTGCTCCACGTACTGTGGTGGGGGGCGCCCACAGCCCACCCAAGATTGAAACCCTGGTAGTATAGCCACCATTTTAATAAGTAAGAACCTTGTGAAACCTTCAGATATTTCATTCTCCTTAAAATCCTGTCCACTAAAAATTACTTGCTCTATGTGCATATTTATTACTTCTATTCCTTTTAAAATCTTATAAATAAAACTTACCTTTGCTATGAATAAGGGGAGGTTTCTGGGAGGTTGTTTCCCTCCAACTCACTTTCCATCTTTTTAAAAATTTTATTTTCTTTTTTATTAATTTTATTGAGAAATAAATAGTAAAGAGACAATTTCAAAACCGATTAATAGGACTGTTTCAATAATTAATACATTGCATATTGTTGTCTTCATAGTAGTTACTCATAGTACAAGTTGCAGACATGATATCCTGTCCAAACACTATTGGTACAAATCTTTCTTCTTCTTGAATTAAGACAAAGTAGCTGTATATTTATCCTAACTGTTCTGTATATACAGATACAAAAGGGTCCTTCATTTGTATCCCCTTTTTTTGTTTAGTTTTGTCGGAGTTAAGTATTCCATTGCCATTTAAATATTGTAGGTGCATGAATTCAGCACAATTCTCCAATATAGGCTAGGTAGGCCTACAGATAACTCACTGTCCATCTTTATTGTTTCCCTAACTCATACATTGAAACTTATTTATTTATTTATTTATTGTAACACCAGGGATCGAATTCGGGACCTTGTATATACCAATCAGGCACTTATGCCACTGAGCTGTCTCCCTGGTCCATCTCTGTCATTTTAAATGTCTAATACTTCCCTAAATCTATAATTCTCCTATATTCATCTTTACATTTGTATTTTTTCTAAATGTTTTAATTCAGATATAATTCATGTGCAGTAAAATTCATCCTTTAGTGCAGTCATGTAAACTGTTGAAATGAAGACATGGAGCAATTGTATCATTCTGTACAGTGTATTTCCTGTGCAATCCACCCCTTGCCTCCTCTGGAACCCATCACAGTTACTAATCTGTTGTCTTTCCCTTTAGTTTGGAAATTGTTGGATTTCTTTTTGGGGGGAGGTTTGATTGTGGTTTCTTTTACTTAATGTGTACATTTGAGGTTTGTCTTCTTGCTGAATGTATCAGTAATTTATTCATTTTACTGGTGAATAGTATTCCATATTCTACATTGATTATTTTGAGCAATTATTAATAAAATCACTGTAAGTATTTTAAATGTACTTCTTTTGTCCAATCTTGTATTTTCATCTCACTTGTGTAGGTAAGATGGAGATTACTGTTTTATAAGATAATTATGTGGTTTAATTTTATAAGAAAATGTCCAACTACTTTCCAAAGCAAGAACAGGTATCATGTTGCACTCCTAGAGTTAAAATTAAAGTCCTTGCAACTGCATCCTTGTAAGACTATTGTGTTGTGCTCCTTACTCCTTGCTCTATTTTAATAGGGGAGAAGTTGTATCTGATTATAGTTTTAGCATTCATTATCCTAATGACCTATGATATAAAATACATGTCCTTATTTGGAATTTGTATATGATGTTTGATGAAATTTTTGTTAAAATTTTTTGCCTCTTTATAAACATTGATTGTCACCTTTTCTTGACAAGATCGTTATATTTTGGATATAATTACTTCACTGAATACACATTTTTCCTTATTTGTACCTTGTTCTGCTTCATTGTAACAGGACTGTATGAAGAGTAGAAGTTCTTAAGTTGGACCAATTTCATTTTATCATGCTTTTCTTTCAGTGGTTTATGTTCTTAGTGCTCTACATAAAATGTCTTTACCTTATCCAACATCACAAATACCTTCTCCTATCTTATTTCTAGAAGTACTGTAATTAAAGGTTTTACATTTAAAGCTATGATATATTTTGAAATAATTATTATACATGGTAAGGAATAGATTGAAATTCATATATTAGTCTATAATGTCAAATTTTCTCATGGATATGCTACTTTTTCCAGTTAAAACGTTATAACTTGGGCTGGGGAAATGGCTTAGTGGAATAAGCACTTTCCTGGCAAGTGCAAGGGCCTGAATTCAATCCCTAGTTCCACCAAAAAAGTTCTAACTTTATGAAAAAAATCTATTAACAGTATATGTGTGTATCTAGCTCTGGACATATTTGTGTACCATTAATTTATTACTATATCTTTCCATCAAATTACTTTGTTCTGGCTGTTGCAGGATTTTAGTAAGTCTTCAGATTAAGCAAATTGTTTAATCTACAACTTTGTCCTTTACTGCAAAAGTATGTCAGTTCTTTTACTACCTTTGCATTTACATACAGATTGTAGAGCTAGCTTGTCAATTACTATGAAATATCTATGATTTAATTGAGACTCCAACAATGTGGACACTATGAAGCAGTATTTAACATCTAACAGTCAGTCATCCAGTCTATGAACTGATCTAAGTTACTTAATAATTTTATTAAATTCTTTATGAACATAAATTTTTAAAATGGGCCATTATTATTTTATTGTCTGTAGAGTTTATAATATTATTTTATTTTTTTACTCTTGCAAGAAATGTTATTTTTTTCAATGGCATACAGTACATTTATAATATTGTACAATCATTACTTCTCTTTAATTCTCTTTTTGTTTTTGTTTAATTTTATTTTATTTTGAAATGTAAAAGCAAAAGCAAGAACAAAAATCAGAAACAAAGACAGAAACAGGGCAACATAAGATATATGTTACAGATTTTCAAACCAATAATAGCTGATTAACAATGGTTGATATATTATCTACTTTTATTGTTAAATCTGTTGCTCATATTAACAGAGCTATGTAAGATTGGACATATGGCTGCATATTACTGCTTGCTTTGAAGAAATATTTTATTTCTAGTATTTTAAATTTGTATTTTTCATGTGTTTTTGTTCGGTCTGGTTAGAAATTTATTGATTTCATTGACTGTTTCAAACTCAAATATTTGGCTTTATTGATTTTTCTCTAATTGTTGTTCAATTACATTAATTTCTGCTCATATAGTCAATAAAGATTCAAAGAAGTTTCATTTTTACTAATCTATGATCTTACACCGTTTTCTTGAGCCATTTATGATAAGAATCTCTTAGAAAACTAGACATAGGACAAAATTTTCTTAATTCTACACAGAATAGCTTAAAAGTATCTATAGGAACTATCAGACTTGATGGTGGGAAACTGTGATTTCCCCCTAAGGTCAAGCACAAAGATATCCCTTAGTGGCCTCCACATTTAACACTGTACACCAAGTCCTAGAGGCTGGAATAAAAGAAGAAAGCAAATAAATTAACATTTATTGCAAAGAAAGAAATAAAGTAATTTGCAGAGTACATGATTATCTGTACACAAAATCCAAAAACTTTGACAAATAAATTCCTGGAATTAATAGATGATCATCACAAGGTTGTGAGATACAGGTGTATTCATTTTTTCAGGTTACTTTGAATTAGTGTGGCTTGGGCAGCTCAAAACAACAGAAATTTATTCTCCCACAGTTCTGAAGTTCTGGCATCCAAAGTCAATGGGGAGGTGGTGCTGTACTCCTCCCAGATTTCCTGGGAAGAATCTTTGCTTGCCTTTTTCTTCATTTTGGTGGCTACCAGCAATCCATAACACTCCTTGGTTTGTAGATCAATTGCTTTAATATTTCCCTCCACCTCCTCCTGATGTTCTTCTCTGAGTGTGACTCTAGGTCTTCACATGGAAAGCTCAGAAAGTCTTTGGATTTAGGACTCATCCTAACCTGGTATGGAATCATCCTAACTTAGCTTCCTACATCTACAAAGACACTATTTCCAAAAAGTGACATTTACTGGGGGTGAGCTTGTGGATATTTCTTTTGAAAGACACAACTTAACCCATTGCAGTCCACAGTGAGGTCCTCCAAATCCTCACACCCAAGTGCAAAACAATGAACACCATCTCAACATCTCCCAAAGTTCTAAGTCATTTAGTATCAACTGAAAGTCCCAAATATCCAATAAAAATCATCAAATCAAAAGTACCCAATCTTACCAGCTAAATCATTGGCCTTAGCTTTATATGGGCAAGACTATAGGTATGGTACACTGTGGAGAAAAATTCACTTTTATAAACATGTGAAATTGTTATGTAGAAGTTATTTCCTTCCAAATATAATTGGCATGGGAAATAATTTTTTTTAAGTTGGTAGGGTGTCTTACTACACAGCTTGGACTCATAGTGATCCTCCTGCTTTCAGCCTCCCCAGCTCTGGGATTCTAGACATGCACCACCATGCCTCGACTTGGTCACTGGCTCAGTGCACCTGAGGGCAGGGCCAGCACAGCATGTGGTACCGGGGATTGAACCCTGGTCCCTGTGCTTGCCTAAGTGGGTGCTCAGTCCACTGAGCTATCTCACTGGCCCAAGAAAGACATTCTTATTTCCGAAGGAAGAAATTAAAACAAATAAAGGAGTAGCAGTTCCTAATAAAGACCAAAACTGATTAGAAAAAATTCCATTAAATCATAAGGCTGGAAAATCCTCCACTGTGGTTGCTTTTCTCTATAGACTGAGGTTGGTGGTTGCAGCGTTGCCCCGTTAGGCAGCTGGAACAGTGACCACACCTTCTCAGCCATGAGGTTCTGTTAGCCCCAACTTCAGGACCTGCAGAGATCCTGCCTGCCCCGGCCCTACCCTTACTCCATAAACCTCAGCTAGATGAAGGTACAAAGCCTGGCCATCTTATATGGTATATGATGCTGGTAACAGTACATTCTGGAGCAGACAAACTGCAGAGGCTGAGGAGTGATTAGACAATTAGCAAGTGACAGGCTGAATTTGCTCTGCGGGCTATAGTTTGTTGATGTCTGGTTTTGACTATTTCTATTTGGCTCCTTAAAGATTTGTTATACTATGTACAGCAGGATTGATCTGTGTCTCAGGGCTTGACTCACTCCGTGCAGCCATTCCCCTATAGTGAACTGTGGTTCCTTGCTTCCTGATGCTTGTGAGCTTTGTGCTCTGAAGTGGAAGACATACTGTGTTCTAGTGAAGTCTCTATCTTAGGTACACTCAGGACGGGCTTTCTCAGTGATTCTACCACCCTCATGTGATAGGTAGTCCTTACTTGTCTATCTCTAAGACAGTTTTTTTCTGCCACTCTTGGGTGACTGGGATCATTACTATTTTGTTATCTTTTTCCATCCACAATAAAATTCACTGGGTTTGTGGCTCCTCATCCAGTGGCTTAAATTCTTTGATTCACGTGTGTATGTTTGGGCTGGATTTTACCCTTCCCCCAACTCTTTATTCTGAAGTCCTAACCTTCAGTACTTCAGAATGTGATCCTATTTAAGATAAGATCTTTACAGAGGTAATCAAGTTAAAATGAAGCCATTAGGCTGGGCTGTAATCCAATACGACTGGTGTTGTTATAAAAATAAGACACTTGAACACAGACACACACAGAGGGAAGATGGTGTGTAGACAGAGACAGAAGATAGCCATCAACAAGCTAAGGGGAGAGGCCTGGAACTTATCTGTATTGGTCAGGGTTTTACTAGAGGAACAGACATAGTACAAGGACCAGATATAACACAAGATGTACGAATGTATAAGAAATCATAAGACTGGCTTACTGCGGTAAGCCACAGAGTCGGATGAGGAAGTGGACAGAGGGCATCTGCACACTGGAGACTAAAGGACTTAGTCCTAAGGTCTGAAGCTCACTGCCGTGTTTTGTGTAAGTCTGAATCAGTTGGCTGAAGGGTCTGTGACAGAAGGCTGAAGAATCTGACAGAAGGCTAAAGGATCCAAGCTGGAGGCTGAAGAGTCTGTGTTGGAAGCCAGGAGATGATGTCCAAGCTGAATGTAAAGACTGAAGTTCCTCCGAGAAAGTGGAAAGCCGAATCTTTCCTCAATCTCTTTACATACACTTGTGTGCTGAGTCACTCTGGGGCAGACCCTCCTGGCCCTGCAGCTCGGGGCCCCCATGGTCCAGGGTGTGGAAAGGCTGAGGCCATCTAGCCAACTTGACACAATGTACTGGCCAATACAATATCCTTCCTCCACATTCCTCAGAAGGAACGAACCCTGCTGTGGTCATGATATCAAACCTTTGCCCAAACAAACAAACAGACAAAAAATTCTGTTGTTAAGTCACACTCTTACAATCCATTAACATAGCTGGAACAAACTTATATGGAGTGGAAGATCTGGGTGAGGTTTCTCCCTCTTTCTGACAGCAGAGGTTCCTCCTTCACCAGTTACTAAGGATGCTTCTTTTAGTCTCCAGCCAGCCCTGTTTTTTTTTTTTTTTTCCTTACATCCAGTGAAGGCTGTTCAAAAAGATCCTGAAAGTGAGTGTAAATTGCCTTCTTATACACCTATCCTGGATGCTGGACTTCTAAACATTCATAATGGTTCTTACCTAGCTTGAGCAATTTATTAAAGCTTTTGACTTCCGGTGCTTTTGTATGGTAACCTGATTTTCCTGCCATCCTCCCTACCACACAAACCAGCACCTGCAATTTAGCACCAGCACTTTGGAGTTCCCAGAAACTCCAAAGTGTTTAATTGCTCCACGACCCTAGATCTTAAACGAATTCAACAAAGAAAAAAAAATCCTGATTTTGCATTTAGTGTTTTCCCTTGTGTAAGACTGACATAGTCCTGGTTTGAGGTGCTTCCATCCTAAGGAGAAGCCAGGAGGCCTTTTGCATTTCAAACTGTGTGTGCCTCATCCTTCTACTACTGACCTTCTCCTCATCAGTTTCCTGGGAAACTCTAACATGTATCAAAATTCACTACCATGCTGAGGAAGGATTTCCTTAATCAAGAAAGAATCAGCTGTAAAGCCTGTGCATTCTCACAGTAGAGGATGGAGCTATGCTTTGCATCGCATGTATTTCTTATTATGCCTTTCCTTTCTACTGGGCTCTGAAGTATCTGAAAGGAGAGTTTGTATCTTTGCAGTTTGCCTTCCCACATGATGTCCAGAGTGAAGTGAGCACATAGAACAATCTGATTCAATTGAAGTTCCCTTAAAAAGTGTTGAAATGCTGCTTCTCCCTCCCAATGGGACAAGGTGAAACTTCAGAATCACACATGGGGGACAGACTTCTTGACCTCCTTCTTTAGAGATAACCCAGTTGTTTCTTTTGGACAATATTTCTCCATACAATATATACTTCATAGACACATCCAATGAACAAAAGAAAATGGATTGCAAGCAACAAGACAGAGTGTCTGAGAGTCATGTTGCCTTAGCTTTTTATTCCTGACTTCCATTTGTACTAACTCAGTGGCTTTCTGCAATAAAACTTCACCAAGCTATTTCCTTGTCTTTATAATAGTATTTTCTCCCAAGCAGTTATTGCAATGATTAATTTTGAAACTTGACATATAATAGCCATCACATAGTAGATGATTAATTAACAACTTGGAATATTAACATTTTTATGCTTACTGCCTATGTTGTCTTCCCAACATGTCCCATGGCAGGCTATGAACTCTAATAGGACAGTCATTTACCTCCAGATCAATGACATAATTGTTTCATAAATTTGTATAGAATATCTAAATATTATACACACTCAGGTTACTGCAGAAGAGGTCCAGGGAAGATGTATTCACTAGTCACAGTGAAAGAGGAAGGAAAGAAACACTGGATGTTACTGTGGTACTTGCCAAGTATCCACACCTGTTATACCACAGTGGTTTGGAATGAATGCTGTCGTGTTGGAGAGACTTGGATAGTTTAGGCTCCCAGCTCTGCCACGTGTGAGTTATCTAATTTCAGATGAATGGTGTTTATTTTCCTCATTTATAAAATTGTACTGATAGCAGTGGTATCTGTTCTCTCTGCCTGGCTTCTCATAGGTGATTCAGAATGGTTTGCTAGTAAATGAGTCATTTCCTCCTACAGGGTGTCCCTTTGCTGCCCAAGTGTCATTTTTTCCAGTCCGTGTAGCCTCCCAGCCTCCCATTCTACCTGCTCTCCTTTACCTGTGTCAGATGGAGCAGGTTTTCCTTTCTGACACATGCTCCATGTAGGACCTTGGGGAAGGAACAAAGACTGAAGAATAAGCCAGACAATTTATTCCGCTTTGTAAAATGCTGTGTCAGAGGCTGAGCATGGAGGAGTTCGCAGCCCTTGGCTACCGTGCAGAGTGGGGGTTGTCTCTGTGTTCCTGCCAGGTGACCATCAACCTCACCCTCCATTACAGCTCTGTGGCACTACAGTTCTGGAACCTTGGCTCCTCCATTCCTGTGCTTCATCCCCAACGCCAGTGGCTGTCCTTTTATAGTGACAATGGGTGAGGTTGGCACTAAGTGGAGCCTTCAGGTAGGGTGGCACAGTGCAGGACACTCTGCAGGTATAGCTGCTGAGCCAGATCTTGGGCCTGACAGGACAGATGAACCCTTTGTTTCTGCAAATGGGCCTTTCCTGGCAGTGATGAAGCTCGCCTGCTGTCCAGCCCCACTCCTCCTCTTCAGCTGCAGCCATTATCCTAAAGTGGTTTTATTGATCTGCTGACTCCCTGTCTCCTGCCTGCACTCCTTTCCCTCCCTCTCCCTCCCCCTTGCACCCCATTCTTGAGCTCCCAAATGCTCTGTGGCTGGCCTCACACAGGCAGGGTTTTTCTTCAGGGGTGAATGATGATTTTGAAGTTAGATCAGACAACTGCACTTATGTCATGTGAAAGCAGACGTTCTCCTAGTGTCCACATTTGCTGACTGGATATGTCTCCATTTTCCAAGCACACCTTACCCAGATTTAAGTTTTATCCCTCCAAGTTTACGATCTAGAATAAATAAAGGACATGAAAGTGTGATCGCCAAGGCTGTATTTTGGCAAACTATGGTAAATTTTGCCATGTCACGATTCCCTGTTTTAAACAATTATCAATTGCATTCATGTTGATACAATTTACACATACTCTGAATAGTTTGAAGTAATTATTTTTGCAGAAGTTTAGCTATAATTCCCTTAAATATCTGTATTCTAATTGTATTTTACCAACTTTGGGACATAGCAGTTACATCCCACATCTACAGATGAAGAAAGAAATACTCTGAAAGTCCTACATCTCACGGATACCACAGCTAGGGCTCCATGTTGTGTGTTACATTTTAGGCTACTTATGAAACTCTAGCTGACTTAATTTTTCTAGAAGTAACCATTTGGAGGGTTAATCATCTGTACACTGGCCCATCAACATCAAACCATGTTTGAGCAGAATTTTTACTTTTCTCTGTATTTAGTTCTATTGTACCTCTTAGAGCTATTTTACCTCTTTTGCAATAATTTGGAGCTGTTGTCTTTCAGTGAAAACACAAGACCTTGAAGTGATTAAACCTCTGCCCACATTCCATGAAGCAATCTCATCTAGAATATTTCTCTGCTAGTATGATACAGCATCAGAATACAGACACTAACGTTTGTGTGTGCTCTCATCCCTGAATATGTCAGGCACCTGGTGTCAGAGAAGGTCAGGAGGAACAATAGAGAGTTAAGAGGCACCAGAGACCAAGACACTGTCGTGACCTTTAATTAAACTTATGATCATCTTTTGTGCCTATGAGGAAGGCACATTTAGAAAAGATGTATGTACCTTCCATTGCCCAGAATGAATTACTGCCTTGTTAGAATAAGAGTGAGGGAGGTTTCTGCAAGAACCAGGTTCTGATTATTAGGGAAGCCAGGAGAATGGAGCATCCGTGAGACAATCCCTGTACATAATTATTATTTATTACTATTGAACAATACTATCTGCTGTGCACCAATCCGGTCCACAGCCATATATAAAATTGACTTGCTCTTGGCCCTGCCAAATCAATACCTTCTATTGCAGACTATAGAGGTGACTTTTGTCCTTTATCTGCCCCCATTCCACATTTTTAAAGTGAGAGATATTTAGAGTAAGATATAATGCTCAGCTTCTCCATTTTAAGGCTAGTGGCTAGAGATGTTCTTCGTTTTATGGAAAAGTGTAATATTTTTCTCTTGCCTTACATTGTAACATCAGCAATGTATTTTCAATAGAAAAATAGTAGCATAGATTTAGTCAAAAATGTTTAATAAAAGATGTAATGGAAAGGAGATAAGTTTGGAAATGACAATGTTTCAGATGCAGTTTTCAATCTGTCACTGTGTAACTAGGCTGCTGGGTTCTTGCTATGACTTTGCTACTGGGGGAGTGAAGACAAGCCACTTAGCAATTTTTGAGCTCCAGTTTCTTCAGATGAACAAAGACAGTTTTGGCCTAAACCTGCAATGTCAAATTTATAGCGCACTTATTATTGCTCATGATTTTTATGCCCATAGCAGATGTTACTAATCAAAAGTATTCTCAATGAGCAAAAGAAAACTAGTAATATGAATGAAATAAATTCACACATATATTGGATTTTTTATGTTTTAAAAGTGAGTAAAATACAGTTAAAAAAACAGAAATGATACAAAATGGACAGGAGAACTTCAGGAACTCTTTGAACTTTTCCCTATTATCTGTTTTTTTTTTCTAAAGATAGAATCTTTTTTGTCTATAACACACTCTGAGTAACATTTATTTTAAAAGAGAATAAGAATAACAAAAAATACCCCACATGATAAACAATACAGAATTTCACTAAACAAACTTTCAGGGATTTAACAATGGTTGTTATATTGCATATTGTTGTCTTCAAATTACTTGTTCAGATTACCAGAAATAAACATGCAAAGCTGGTCCAAAATTTTTAAAAGAAGAAAAAAAATTAAGCATTGACTGTTCATTTCAATAGATCAGTAGTGGGGCCAAAGAGGAAAGTGATCGATGATGTAGAGTGTGCCTAAGGAGAGTCACATGGAGAGAAAACATTCTCTCAGGCTTTCACAGAGAACACACTGGCCAAGCAATGGCCGTGACTCATCCACATGACTGACACTGACAAAGGTTCTACAATCTGAGGTACAGGATCTCAGGATAAATCCTGATGGGATTTCACTGACCTTATCAGACCCAAAAGCTACAACTCTTGTTGCATAGGTCCTGCTTTACCTTGGTCTTAACCACCCAGCAGAAAAGTATAAAAACGAAGTATAAGAAGTAAAGCCATGCTGTTATGTTGAGCTGTAGGGGATTCAGATAAACAATTTCTGACATTGACAGTCAAGCAGAAGACCCAATACTATTATGGGCTACTAGACTCTTTTAGGATATTTTGCTGAGTTTACACACCTATAATATTCAAATAATGGAACTTAACCAAAAAAGGGTATACAGATGAATGACCATTTTGTATCTGTGTATTCAAAGTGGTTAGGATAGATATATAGTTACACTCTCTTAATGAATAGAGGGATTTGTTCTAATGGTGTTAGGATATCATGTCTGCATCTTGTACAGCAATTAACCACTAGGAAAAATGCATGCAATGTGTTAAGTATTGAAACTGTCCTACCAATTTGATTTTAAACTATCTCATTGCTATTTGTTTATCAATAAAATTATGGGAAAAAATAGATCCGTAGAAATCTGCAGTATAACTATTCAAGATATCCTGTGTATATACATATACAATTTCCCCCCTCCTTTCTTTCCTTTTCTCTTCCCTCATTTCAGTTGTTCCTTCCCTTAGAACAACTTCTTTCTCTTTCACAGTATCCATCGTACCTTTCACATTTCCTTTACTCTTTGAGGTTCTTACTCTAGGGCGACAACATGATGTTTACCCATCTGGTTCTGATTTACTTCACTTATAAGTTTGGTCTCCAGTTGCGTTCATTTACCAATACAAGCCTGGAGTTTATCTTTCTTTATAGCTGAGCAATATTCCAGTGTATAAAAATACCAAATCTCTTTTATTGATCCCTCAATAGATTGATATTTGGATTGTTTCCAAGATTTAGTTATGGCAAATTGTGCTGCTATAAACGTTGGTGAATGCATTTCACTGTAGTATGATGCTTTCAGTTCTTCTGGAAAAATAATCAGTACGGGAATAGCTGGGTTGAGTGTAAGCTCTAATTCTAGTTTTTTGAGGAATGTTCACACTGATTCCCATAGTTGTTGTTCCAGTCTACACTCCTACTAACAGTGGAGAAAGGTTTCTTTATCCCCACAGCCCCTCCAGCATTTGTTATTGGTTGACTTCTTGATGACAACCATTCTTTCATGACTGAGATGGAATCTCAATGTTGTTTTAATTGCCATTTCCCAGATGAGCAATGGCATTGAGCAAGTTTTCATACACTTATTTGCCATTTAAATTTCTTCATCTGAAATGTGTGTTCATCTTAGGTGCCCATTTTTTATTGGGTCTTTGATTTGGGGGACTTGATTTAAAAAAACTTTATATGTTCTAGATAGAAATCCTTTGAGGGAAAGTTGGGTAACATTTTTTCCCAATTCATGGATTTTATCTTTACTGTGTTGGTGATTTCTTTTGATGTACAAAAACTTCAATAAGGGGCCAGAGAGATAGCTCAGAGGAATAAGCACTTGTCTGGCAAACTCAAGGTCCTGAGTTTGATCCCTGGTACCCAAAAAACAAACAAACAAACACAAAAACAATAAACACTTCAATAAGATTACATTACCAAAAAAAAAATAAGATTACATTACCATTGTTGATTCTTTGATGTATCTCTCATTTTCCCATGTAGTTTAGTTTTTGTTCTACCCCTAAGTCTTCAAAATTTCTACATAGTATCTTTTCCAATAGATTTAGTGTTTCTTATTTAATATTTAAATCTGTGATCCATTTTGACTTTATTGCACGGTGATAGACATGGGTCTAATTTAGCCTTCAGTATATGAAATGACCATTTTCCCCAGTATTTTTAATAAAAGATGCTGTTTTATTTTTCTAGTAAGCATGTTTGGCCCCTGAGTTGAAGATAAGGTGGCTGAGTGTATTTGTAGTTGTTTCTGCACCTTCTAATTTGTTCCTTTAAATATGGAGTACTTATTGTGTTTTGTAGTTATGTCTGTTTCTTTTTGCCAATACTTTGCTGATTTCATCATAGTAGCTTTGAAGTATAATTCCAAGTCAGAGATATGGACATTTTTAAAAAATTACGTTTCATGGTGTACTATTCATTGTTATTATCTAATTATCTTGTTGTAAAACGTTGTTTTATTTTTCATAGAAGTGAGAAAATGTTTTTCATATTGTTATTAATATCTGCATATATTGCATTTCAAAAACAGTTCTCTTTCTGATCAAGTCGAAATACATTCTCAGTACATCTGAAGGTGAAAGCCTCATTTAAGAGCTAAAATACTTAAATTATATTCTTACTCAGGTCTCTTCCACACGAGATACTCCAACATCCTGAAATAGTGTCCAGCTTCCTGCAGTTTTATGCCAGTGCAACTTTCATGTTATATTGATATTTTACAAAACTCTCTTAATTCATTTCAAAAAGAAAGGGCATAAATACATTTCCATAAGGAAAATACTACTCATGTAATATCAAAAAATATTATGAAAAATATTATTGTTTATTCTGACCCAGAACTAAAATGGTTTTAGAGCTGTACAGTACTGGGCTGTCTTTCTTCTCTGTTCTAGCAAGCCTCTCCTACTCACACTCTTCCTCTAATTCAGCAAATTTAATCTTAATGAAAATTCACAACTGTGGCACCAACCATTTGTTATCATTTGAGGGCTGATTTTATGTAGGCCTTGGATGAAATTTTTTTCTTTATTTATGTAGGTACATAAATACAAAGCACAATAAGTACTCCATATTTAAGGGTAATTATTAACTCAGATGCCGCAATATTTTCTGGAAGTAGATATTTAACGATTGAGTATTTCCAATGCATGTTTCAGCATAGACTTACTTCTTTGTTTTGACCAGGTAGGATTCATCCCAGGGATGCAAGGATGGTTCAATATTCAAAAGTTAATAAATGTAATACACTATATCAATAGAGCAAAAATTAAAAACCACATGATCATCTCAATTGATGCAGAAAAGGTTTTTGACAAAGTTCAACACTCATTCATGTTCAAAGTCCTACAGAACATTGGAATAGATGGCCTCTACTTCAATCTGGTAAAAGCCATTTATGAAAACCCAACAGTTAACATAATTCTAAATGGGGAAAAACTGAAATCTTTTACTCTTAGATCTGGTATGAGACAAGGATGTCCTCTATCACCACTCCTATTCAATATATTCCTGGAATCATTAGCTAGAACTATTAGACAAGAGAAAGAAGTAAAGGAATAAGATAGGTAAAGAAGTTAAACTATCATTATTTGCAGGTGACAGGATACTTTACTTGGAAGACCGAAAATACTCAACCAAGAAGCTAGTAGAATTAATACAGAAATTCAGTAGCATATCAGGATACAAAGTTAATACCCAAAAGTCAATAGCATTCCTCTACGCAGATAATAAAAACATGGAGAGGGACATTATAGAAACAATATGTCTTACAAATAGCGCTGAGGAAAATGAAGTACCTTGGAATTAATCTAACTAATGAAGTCAAAGATCTTTTCAAGGAAAATTACAGTACTCTTTTTTCCCCATAATTTTATTGAGAAACAAATAACAATGAGACAGTTTCAAACCAAATTGGTAGGACAGTTTCAATAATTAACACATTGCATGCATTCTTCCTAGTGGTTAATTGCTGTACAAGATGCAGACATGATATTCTATTTACAAGCCCTATTAGAACAAATCCCTCTATTCATTAAGAGAGTGTAACTATATATCTATCCTAACCACTTTGAATACACAGATACAAAATGGACATTCATCTGAATCCCCTTTTTTTGTTAAGTTCCATTATTTGAATATTATAGGTGTGTAAACTCAGCAAAATATTCTAAAAGAGTCCAGTAGCCCATAATAGTATTGGGTCTTCTGCTTCACTGGCAATGTCAGAAATTGTTTATCTGAATCCCCTACAGCTCAACATAACAGCATGGCTTTACTTCTTATACTTCGTTTTTATACTTTTCTGCTGGGTGGTTAAGACCAAGATAAAGCAAGACCTATGCAACAAGAGTTGTAGCTTTTGGGTCTGATAAGGTCAGTGAAATCCCCTCAGGATTTATCCTGAGATCCTGTACCTCAGATTGTAGAACCTTTGTCAGTGTCAGTCATGTGGATGAGTCACGGCCATTGCTTGGCCAATGTGTTCTCTGTGAAAGCCTGAGAGAATGTTTTCTCTCCATGTGACTCTCCTTAGACACACTCTACATCATCAATCACTTTCCTCTTTGGCCTCATAATTTCCTTGATCAGAAAATTTGGGACACTACTGAGTTACGTGACTTTACAGTAAAAATTCTCATATGTCCTGAGTCTTAATTGACCTTGGAAGGTTAAGGCCAAAATGTTGGCTTTCCTTGCAGCCTACAGTACTCTTTAAAAAAAGATTGTAGAGGATTTCAGAAAATGAAAAGACATTCCATTCTACTGGATAGGAAGAACCAACATTGTGAAGATGGCCATACTCCCAAAATTGCTCTACAGATTTAATGCAATCCCTATCAGACTACCACCAACACACCTCACAGAGCTAGAGAAACCATTCCTAAAATTATTTTGGAACCAGAAAAGACAGAATAGCAAAGGCAATTCTGGGCAATAAAGACAAGGCAGTAGGCATTACAATTCCTCACTTGAAATTATACTACAAGTCTTCTGTGAGAAAATCAGCATGATAGTGGCAACAAAATAGACCTGATTATTAATGGAATAGATTAGAAGATGCTGAAGCCTCTATGAACACATTCAGCCCTTTTATCTTTGACAAAGGGACCAAACATGCTCACTGCAAGAAAGATAACCAATTGCCTTTGCTATTCTGTCTTTTCTGGTTCCAAAATAATTTTAGGAATGGTTTCTCAAATGGTGCTGGAAAAACTGGCTCTCTACATGCCGAACACTAAATCTTGACCCAGGTCTATCTCCATGCACTAAACTAAAGTCAAAATGGATTAAAGATCTAAACATTAAAACAGAGACACTAAATCTCCTGGAAGAAAAAGTAGGAGGAACTCTCGAACACATAGGGCTAGGCAAAGAGTTCATGGACAGAAATCAAATCACATGGGAAACACTTGAAAGAATTAACAACTGGGACCTGCTCTTATTGAGAAGTTTTTGTATGTCAAAAGAAATTACCAACAAAGTGAAAAGACAACCCACAAATTTGGAAAAAATCATGACAAGTAAGTACTCAGACAAAGGTCAGCTCTCTAGAATTTATGAAGACCTAAAAAACACTAGGAACCCAAAATTTAAAGACCCAGTCCATAAATGGGCATCTGAGATGAACACACACTTCTCAGAGGATGAAATTAAAGAAGCGAATACATATATGAAAAAATGCTCCATATCACTAGCCATCTGTGAAATGCAAATTGAAACCACATTGAGATATCATCTCACCCCAGAAAGAATGGCTATCATAAAGAAATCAACCAACAACAAATGTTGGAGAGGCTGTGGGGAAAAAGGAACCCTTCCCCACTGCTGGTGGGAATGTAGACTGGTGCAACCGTTATGGAAATCAGTATGGAGACTCCTTAGAAAAGTTGGACTAGAAATTCCCTTTAAACCAGCTTTTCCTCTACTGGGAATTTTCCCGGAGGATCTGAAAATGTCATATCATAGCGATATATGTGTGCCTGTGTTTATAGCAGCACAATTTGTGATAGCCAAATCTTGGAAACAACCAAGATGCCCATCACCTGAGGAATGGTTGAGAAAGATGTGGTATTTTTACACAATGGAGTATTACTCAGCTATAAAGAATGATAAACTTGAAGCCTTTATATCGAAGTGGATGCCACTTGAAGATATACTCATAAGTGAAATAAACCTTACAGACATGTATAAATATTGTATAGTTTCCCTAGTAGTATAAGAACTCAAAAGAAGAAATACAAATAGAAATGTATAATACAAGTAAAAGGAAAGCAAGAACTTGAGGACTAAGTAATTAGAGAGGGAAAGGAGAAGAGTTAAGAAACATGACAGTGGCAAGCCATACAGTTCTATGTAGAAGATGGGTAAGGCAATGATCCTGAGAATCTTCAGAAGATTTTTGAATCTAGCAGTTAATTGGAATGATTCTCACCCTAACTATATATACTTCTTTATTTTGTATACATATGTGTGAAATATACATGAATGTGATATATATATATATTATATAATATATTTATGAATATTTCTCAGCCATAAAGAAAAATGAAATCCTATCACTTTCAGGAAAATACATAGATCTTCAGTCTATCATGTTAAGCTGAACCAGGAAAGATAATTGATTTTTTTCTCTTATGTGTGAAACACAAAGTGTAAATTAAAGAAGACGTTGTAGAGAACAAGGAGTCAGACCTTCCAAAGAAAAAAAAAGGGGGATCAAGGGAAGGGGGAGGATAAGGTAAACAGATAGAAAACTGTCAAGAAATGAGATACATGTACCAATTTTCCAAAACAAACGTAGCTATTACGTATACTAATGTACACTATTTTTAAAAAATGACACATAAAACCACACAATAACATGTATTTTAAATAAACTATGTCTATTATATTTAATGTATGCCAGGGTAAAAGTTCTGTCAGGTATTCTTCACTTTTCAGGGGTGTCTTTATTTTTTATTACATCTTTAAACTTATTTAAAATGAGAAATGATGCTATTCTCACAAAAGCTGAACTTTGAGTGAAGACTAGGTATAAACTTTAATTCAAAGCATGATTCATTTTGTAAAATAAATGCATGCAGGCATTTTATAAATGCCCACAAGATGCAAGTTTGATCTTATTGCTATTTTAAATCAGGTTTATTTATCCTACACATATCAAACAAAAGACCTACTGGCTTATAGAGAAAGTTGAAGAAAAATTGTGTTTTCAAATACAAAGAAAAATAATGAATGAATGAATGAATGAATGAATGAATGAATGAATGTTTCAGTTGAGTGATAGGCCGTATGATATAACACAAGGAGGTAGATTTATGCAATATAAGTTTGCATTACAATTCCAACTCTACCACTTTCTAGGCATGAGACCTCGAGTAACTTCTCTAACTCCTTAAACTCCTTAAAAATATTACAGAAGTTCAAATGAATGAACAAGTTCTTGTAATATCTACCTTGCCAAGGATGACACAAAAAGCGGAAAGCATGCAAGAAATCAAATGGCAAGGTTAGACTGTATGTTAAAACACTAAGCATATTTTCATGTTAAAACAATCGCTAATGAAATTAGAAGTGCAAATCGTTTGTCATATCTCGTAAAGTAGCCTTATGGGATGATAAGGAAAACATTTACTCCTTCATAGGAGAGGGAGCAAACTATTTCGTTTCATCAATATTTTTACAGTGCTTGGAGAAGTGGAGGAGGCTTATCAGCCTGCTCTTCTGTCATTACAACTTGTAAGGTGATAAAGAAAGACCATTTCTTTTTCTGTTTCTATACCCCTGTTCACCCTAGCTTATAAGCTGTTCCATAGCTAAAGCCAAGAATTGGACTTACAGGCTCTCGCTTTATGAACGGGGAAGGCAGCCATCAGTCATGGGTCAAGCTCCTCAGAGACCACTTTCCTCTCATGTTCCAGACCGCTGTAGTAAGCTCAGCCATGGCAGGTACTCTGATCTTCCATCTCTCTTCTTTCCAGGTCTTTCCTTCTCTAGGTTCTGCCACATTATGACAATGTAGGAGTTGTCTCTTGGGGACTGATTTACAAAGGTGACCTAGATTTGAAGCAAAGATAAAGGAAAAAGTACAGTACAAAATTGTGCATCTGGAGAGGAGAGTAATGATTGCTTGTGGTCTGGGTGTGAAAGAGGGGGGACCTTGCCAGGACTTCTCACTTGGGTTGAGTCCAGCTCCAGCGAGTGGGCGTTGTTCCTCTGGTACCCCTCTGCTGTCTTATTCAGGTAGCAATAGCCTAGCTTTCATAGGGAAGAAAAGCCACAGAGGCTTGCTGGTCACATGCTAGAGCTTAGGTCTCAAAGGAATCATCTCTAATTTGACCCCATTCCTCTGTCTCTGACAGCCTCCTCCTAGATTTGGAAAAATTCATGGGGTTCTCATGATTTTCATGCGCATAGTTCCTGAAATATATTCCTAGATGTTTCAGTAAAAGTCTCTCTGAATTTTTCTAAAATATGTTATGTTAGGTAAAAACTATTGGTGCTTATATGTATCTTTTGTGATTTCTCTTTGTGTTAGTTTTTATAAGTGCTAACATAGATTGCTATGGTTTAGGTCTGAATGGTTCCCAAGCACTTCATGTTTTCATAGGTGGAGTTTTTGGAAAACATGTTGAACCATGGACATATTGTAATTGACTTACTGTTAGGAGGCAGGGCCTGGCCAGAAGAGGTGAGTTGCTGTGACCTGCCAAGAGGCATCTTCCTCCTTCCCTTTCTGTTTCCTGGCTACCATAATGTTCAGAACTTTCCTCCACCCAGGGCTGAAGCTTCAGAAATGTGAACCAAAATAATCCTCTCCTCATTTAAGTTGAGTACACCGGAGTCTCAGCACAGAGGAAAGTTACCACCATATATCTACTATATGTCCAATACATGTTTTTGATTTTTTGTTACTTAAGTTTGCTGAGAATAAGCATCGTTTCTATAAATTTATCTTCTATTGGTCTTTTGATACTTTTTTTTCTTTTTAAAAATGTATTTATTATAGAGCCTACAGGGTTTCACTACAAGATTGGACTTGTAGTGATCCTCTTGCTTTGAGCCTCCCAAGCACTGGGATTACAGACACTGACCACCACGCCCAGACTCAATTGCATCTCAGCACACCGTGGGGGTGGGACTGGCACCCTGCACCAAGGATTGAACCCCGGTCCCTGCATCTGCTTAAGTAGGCACTTTAATCTGCTGAACAATCTGGCTGGCCCTTGCTACTGTTTTAAATGTCCCTGAAGCCATGTAGGGAAGCACGGAGTTGGGGAAGTTAGCTGCATAGCTCTTGCCTAGATTTGATCACCATTAGCAAAGTGTCTCAATGCTGTTAGGCATAAATGAATGGTACTAAAAGCAAGTTTTAGGCCCTAAAATTGAAGAGTGATCAGAAAGGGAAGCTTTACCCACTGCCAGTTTGCATAGATGGTATTAATGATGACTAATAAGACACAACAAAGAACTAGTGCTGAAGAATATCCTTTATGTAAATTATATATAAAATAATGTTGTATAATTTTAGCATAATATATAATTGGTATATGTATGTATATGACAACCTGCATTCTAAGCATTTCCCATCCTAATTTCATGCATATTTTAATTTTTAAAGAATATAATGATAGAGAAAAATGCATTAGAAATAATACAAGATTTCACTAAGCAAAGTAATAGAAATTCAACAATGGTTGCTGTATTACATGGTACTCTCTTCAAATTAGTTGTTCAGATTACAGGATATATAGACATGGAAGATTCATTTAAAGAAAACAAAACAAAACAATAACAAAAAGTTATAAGAAATTCAAAAAAGAAACAAGTCAGAGTTAAAATTTTTTTTAAAGTATTACCTATTCCTTTCAAAAGATCAGCAGAAATCGACAACTATCGAAACCATTATGCATATGAACCTAAATATATTTTTTTTCTTCTTTCATTTGTCCTTTTCCTCATCCCAGTTTTTCCTTCCCATGGAACAATGTCTTTCCCTTTCATAATATCTGTTGTACTTTTTAGATCTTCATTACTTTTGAGGTTCTCACACTAGGAAGATAATATGAAGTTGGCACATGTGAATCTGATCACTTAACAATCTAGTCTCTAGCTGCATCCTTTTATCTACAAATGCCTCAAATTTATCTTTGTTTGAATAGCTGAACAATAATCTTGTATAAAAATACCATATCTTTTTTATTCCTTCCTCAGTTGATGGGCATTTGGGTTTTTCCCAAGATGTAGCTCTGACAAATTGCACTGCTATCAACATGGGTGCACATATGTCACCGTGGTATGATGATTTCAGTTCTTTTGGAAAAAATATCTAAGAGGGCAATAGCTGGCTTGAATGGGACCTCCAATCCTAGCTTTTTGAGGAATCTCCATACCGATTTCCATAATGGTTGTGTCAGCCTCATGCATATTTTTAGAACTCACCTTAAGATAATCACAAAGGTCAATAGAAAATAATGAAGGATGCAGATAAAACCCTAAGTGCATTCAACTATTGGACCATTGACAAATGGGCCAAAAATGTGTTCAGGAGGAAAGGCAGCCTCTTTAATAAATAGGGTTAGGACAACTGGCTTTCCATATGCAGAAGACTAAAACTAGACACATGATCTCTCACCTTGCACTCAGTGAAAAATAAAATGGATCAATGATTAAATGTTAAAATAGAAGCAAACTGCTGCAAGAAAAATGAGGCAAAACTCTTGAAGTCACAGGATGTGGGCAAGGACTCTCTGAAAAGAATCCCAATTATGAAAAACATAGTACCAAAAAACAACAAATGGGGTCCTATCAAATTACAAGCCTTCTGCACAGTAAAAGAAACAATCAACAGAGTAACAAGACAAAATACAAAATGGAAAAAAAATTGGCAGCTATTCCTCAGAGGATTAATATTTAATATATATGAAGAACTTAAAAAAATTAAACTCCCCAAAAGAAAAGGCCCAATTAAAACTGGGTAAGTATATTGAATACACATGTTACAGAAGAAGAGGTACAAATGGTCAATAGACACATGAAGAAGTGTTCAACATCACTGGTCATTAGAAAAATGCAATTCAAAACACCACTTACCCCACATAGAGTGGAAAAAATAAAAAATAATAATAATAATTGCTATTGAGGCTGCAGGGAAAAGGGAACCTTTCTATGTTGTTGGTGGTAACATAAAGTAGGACAACTGCTATGGGAATCAGTATGGAGATTCCTCATAAAATTAAAACTAGAAATTTCTTTTTGGGGTTGACCAGATAGCTCAGTGGATCAAAACGCCTGCTTAGACAGAGCCCAGTGGCCAGGGTTCAATCACCGGAGGACTGTGCTGAGAAGGCAATTGAGACTGGGTGTGGTGGTGTGCACCTGTAATCCCAGCACTTGGGAGGCTGAAAACAGGAGGATCACTGTGAGACCCTGTAGACTCTGTAGACCCTGTACTAAATTAAAAAAAAGAAATTCTTTTTGACTGAACTATCCCCCTTCTATGAGTCTTCTCAGAGGAGTTAAATTACTGTGATACATACATGTCCATGTTGATAGCCACAGAATTCATAAGAGCTAAATCTTGTAGCAGTCTTTATGAACATTAACATATGAGTGCACAAAAAATGTGGTACGTATACAGTATGGAGTATAACTCTGCCATAAAGATAAATTGGAGAAAAGTAGACGCACCTTGAGACCAGAATGTTAAGGGAAATGAGTCAGACATAGGAGCTTAAACAGCACACGGTTTCTTATGTGAGAAACTCAGATTACAGATGAACAGCAAAATCAAAGACAATAGGAAGGGAGGTGGATGAAAAAAGGAATTAAGATGTGCTATGCAAAAGGCACAACCTCTGCACAAGGAATGTCAACATTATGTGCTACAATCGTGCACTAAGAGAAAAAGAAGTTCCTGATGGGCCTTATGGCTCAGCGATGCACAGAGCTGCTCCTCCCTCTCTCTCGGCCTGGCATGCATGTGCTGTCCCAGCTAACGCACTCAGGCAGCTGGCCCCTGCTGCCTTGGCAAGTTGCTCAGTTACCATATAAGAGAAGAAGCCTGTGAGAGGCAACACAGGCCTCAGCCTGTGAGAGGCCTTGCATTTTTATATAGTTACTGCCCTTCATGTACTAAAAATGAAAGCAAAAGATTGCTCATGATGAGTCTTTAAGAATATGATGGATTGAATTACATCAAATACTAACTATGATGCTTTCTTCCGCAGGAATTTAGAAGCCAGAAATGCTAAAAAGCCTTTCCCAGCGATGCAATTAATTCCTTCTTGTACCTCTGTGGGCTTCACTGTGACTACCTTCAGACCCTGAGCCCCTCCTGACAGAGGAAGCCGCTCCCAATGCCATCTGACCTGTCTCTGAGGCTGACAACTTCCTCAAGCTTCACTCAGGAGTCAGATCACAAGGATTTGGAGTGTCCCCATGACAGGAAATTCTGACTGTTATATTTGTGCTTTCCTGTTGGACCTATTGGATTTTTGTTTTCCTATTAATATTTAATTTACAGGCAGGAAAGTCATTTGGATCTGGAGGCGCCTTGATAACACCACTAACACAATCGCCCGGACATCCCCATGGGCACCGTCCAAGCCCTGGGACACCGCATGACCACCCTTTCAAGCCTCCAGGTGTTGAATTCAAGGGTGATCACATGCTATTCCATAATCGCATTTATGAAAGGTCTAATTAAAGATACAGATGTTGTTGGCTCACCATACCCAGACAGCTGAAATACTTATTAGAGTTTTTTAAAGACTCCATATCCTTACTTCTCTCCAATAGAGCCAGCTAATAATAGATAACAAAGCATAGGCAGCCAGGGCTTGTACTCTTTATTCGCCTACTAATTGGCATGCTACGTTTCCAGAGAAAACACCTAGTGCTTCTACAAAATGGTGTTTTGCAGCACTGGCTTTACTAAATTACTTTGTTTTCTCTTTTAGAATGGCTCAGATACAGTATTGCTTATCTGGGGGAGGAGGAAACTTCAAAGGTTTGCAGTTCACCTCTTCTTCCACAAAGCTGATGGTCATACAAAAGATTATGTGGAGCCAGGAGCAGACAACCATTAAGGATCATTCAACCTTAAGAGAGGGCTTCTTGTACTGCAAATGTGAAGTGGTCTCTAACTACTTGAAGGCAGAATAAACAATCAATTACCATATTTAGGAATGTCTAGAATGTGTGGACCTAAGAATTTTGCCAAGATGAATACAAAACTCTACAGACACTCTAGGTTTGCTTATATAAATCAGAGCCAATCTGTCTCCCTAATCTGGCAGGGGAATTCTTTAGATTTAAATGCATAGTTGAAAATGAAGCAAAAGATAAAGAATTCTTGGACTGGCAAAAAAATGCCCAATGAACGCATAAGGACATCTTGAAGATCCTGGTGTCATATTTTGTTAATTCCTTACATTTTCATTCATTCATTCATTCATTCATTCATTCATTCATTCATTCATAAACAGCTGTTATACTTGGAGGGATTGCTAAGAGAAAGGAATAGTCCTAGGCCCTGAGAGCGTCTGAGTCGACAGGAATGAGCCCAACTAGGATCAGAGGGCATCGTGCTGCATTTGGGGGGACACTAGGCCTTGTTCTCCCATGCAGCATCCACTAGCAACATGTGTCGACTGAGGGACTAAGACGTGGTTAGCCCAAATGGAGAGATGCTACAAGTACAGTGGACCCCCAAATTCACAGGGGTTATGTCACAGAGCACCAGCAGATTGTGAACACACCACTAACTTCAGATATGGTGAGAAAGAGGCCCACAAATGCCTATTTGTACAAGTTTAAACTCTAAATATGCAGTTATGTAACTTAATTTAATAAAATACTATATTAGTAAAATTAGAAGGTACAGTGTATTTTGACAGCATATTAAGGATCTTAGGACTTTAAGAAGAACAAAAGGAAGAATAATAGAGATAGCTACACACTCACAACAACTCCTGATGATGCGGGAATGGTAGTCCATCTGTGGAGCTAGATTACAGGGCAGCAGCCAATCAGGAGCAAGAACTGAACAGTGCTGTTGGATCAGTTATTTGCAAACTTTCTGCCCCCCCCCCATTGCAGAAGATATCTGTGATTTCTGCAAATTTGGAGGGTTTTCTGTGAACATTTATTAGTTAGGTTCTAAAGTAAAATCTGTGGCTGACGGAACCCACAAACTCTGAGCTGTGACTTGATGGGGTATATAGTGTAGAGTATTCTCCAGATTTCAAGAAATTTGTCTAAAATGAATATACTATATTTATTTATTTATTGTATTTTAGGGCAGGGTCTACAGAGTGTTCAGTGTCTCACTACTAGATAGGACTCGTAGTGATTCTCCTGTTAACAGCCTCCCGAGAGCTGGGATTATAGGCACACGCCACCATGTCCAGCCTCCATTGCCATCTCAGCTTGCTCCGGGGGTGGGGCTGGCACAGCAGTTCTGGGGATTGAGTCCCTGACCCCTGCACCTGCTTGCAGGTGCTTTAATACACTGAGCTATTTGGCCAGCCCTGAATATACTATATTTAATTAATACATTTGAATATATTTATTTATTTATACTTAAAACATGTTGAAAATGATAAAATTGCTGGATACATTGCATTATGTAAAACATATCATAAAAATTCATTCCACTTGACCTTTTTACTCTTGAAAGCACATCCAGTGATCCCCTTCTTTGCGTGTTTTTCCGCAGCACTTAAGATATCATAGTACAGCGATACACACACATTAACATCCATAGCAGCACAATTCATAATAACAAAAGCCCAGAAACAACCTGCATACTTATCAACCAAGGATTGGATAAAGAAAATGTGGTATTTAGAAGAATGGAATATTACTTAGCTATCAAGGAAGGTAAATTTGGGACATTTGTAGGAAAATGGATGCATGCAGAAAATATGTTTGTGAGAAATACATCAGACACACAAAGTTGAATACATTATAGTATCTCTGATCTGAGCTAAGCAAAGTATAACTAAGAGGAAAACGCAGGAAGGGTAGAAGGAGACCGAGGGATGGAGCTGCTACAGATGCGAAGGGGTCCAAGGGACCAATGGCAAGGGGTAAGGGAGGGAGATGAATTGGGTAGAGCAACAGCATGCCACGAACAGAACACGGTTCTAATAACTTCAACAAATGTGAACACTCTGTGCTACAAACATGAATTAAGATTAGCAATATCAATAAGAATGAAAATGGAGAAAAAAGAATTAGAGGAGGGCAGGACAGGGAGGGAAGAGGATTTAAAAAAAGAAACAAGGTGTATTACATACATGTAGCAACTCTCCAAGTTGACCATCAGTTGTGCGTACTGCAGACAGGTAGTAATACAATTTTTTTTTTTTTTAAGTTTCATTCTTTTTTCCAGTGGGAATTTTAGGCGCTGGTTACACTTTGAGAAGAGAGTCACAAATCAACAGGGAGAAAGGAAGAAAAGGAAGAAATGAGACAGCATTTCTGGGGAGGGCTTAGTGGCTTTTAGAGGATGCACTACAGGAGGCATATGGCCAGCTCAGGAGGGTCCTGCCAGAGAACCTCCACCCTGGAGGAGGCTGTGTAGAGCTGCGGCCTACCCACTCCTGCCGCCTCCTGCCTTGGCCCTCAGGTTATGTTTACTATATTTAAAACAATGACAATAATTTAAATACATTGCTTGTTATGTATAATAAATGTTAACAGGTTTACTATGTTAGATAATAAACTTCTTCCTGTTTGAGCTCTTTTTTAAAAGAAAAAAAAAAGGAAATTATTGCTACCAGAAAAATTTAAATTACATAGTTGCTTTCATTGCATTTCCACAGGCCAGCGATATACTTTTTTTTGTCACTTCCCATATTCATTCACACATAAGGTGTCACTGTCGCGGATCCTGGCTAATAACTCACCACCATCCCCCTCTCCATCTGGGTAGTTCAGCACACAGTACTGAATGTTTACCACATCCGATGCGTTGGGATGGGTGCTGGGAGCACAGTCGTGAAGCAAAACAACAAAACAAAGCAAACACATCCTTGGCTCTTGCTAGGCTTCTGTGTTATGGGAGCCCCCAAGGACAGTCTCACAACCTTCTCCGCCCGCCCGCACGCTTAAATTCAGCCATGACCCAGCGTTTGAGGATAAGTGCAACTTCTTCAACGAGTCACCCTATTAATCGCCCAGTGATGGTATGACTTGTGACCTCAGTGTCTACGAAATCCACAGCGGCGTCCTTCGCAAAGTTTTGGAGAGATGTGTTATTTTGAAATCAATGGATATTCTGAAAACAAAACAAAACTCGTGTGTGAGAATATTTGGGAAATGCAGAGCTAAATGAAAACAACAAGTCTCTGCGCTGCAGGATTTGCGGAAGGTTTTGCTCTTTACGAACCTCTACCAGTGTGGTACCTCGGAGGCTTCTCTGAGCATAATTGACTAAGAATTTGAATTCAGCGAACTTTTTTCTCTGGGAATGCATCTCTTCATGATAAGCTTCAGAGGTAATGTTTGCTTCATCTCCTTGTTCTCCTTTTTTCTGATGTGATCTCCTGTGCTAGTTATTAAGCTACTACCTTTCGGGTATTGAGACTCACATTTGTTCTATTAGCGCTTTTTGTCTCTGAGGCTAGAAATTCATAAAACCCTGTTTTTGATTCACCACCTGGCTGTAGCTGCATCCTGCCAGTAGGGGGAGCTAGAGGGAGATTGGAAAGGGAAAAAAATGGCGCATGCTCCCTGTTTCAATTTATTTTCTGCTCTCTGACCTCTGCTCTAAGCAGTGCATCTGCAAGCTTACAGCAGTAAATCTTCCCTACCCCAGTAGCAGAAAGCAGGGGCCAGCTGTGTTTCTCACACTTGTAGAACCAGTGACATACCTAACACCTCTCTAGCAGCTGGGGTCTCTGGTCAGTAATTAAGAGTTTCAGTCCCAGTCCCAGTGTGCTTTGAATTCTAAAGAATTCAAACACAGAGCCAGGCATGGTGGAGCGCGTTTATAATCCCAGTAATCAGGGGACTCAGGCAGGAGGATAGATGTGAGTTTGGGGCCAGCCTGGGCTACAAACTGAGCTCAAGGCAATCCTGAACTGTATAGGGAAACCATCTTAAAAGGACAAAAAAAAAAAAAAAGATCCAAATACATATGTTTACTTTCCTTTGGTCCCACAGCCCTAGAATGATAGTTATCTCCTGTGGATACTACTTTTGGGTACCAGAAGATGTTCTCTGTTTTTTCCCAGTTCTTTAACACATAGTTTTATAGATTTAACTTTCTGTTCAAAGAACTTGAGTACTCTCTTATACCCGGCTAGACCTGTCCGATATGCCTCGTCTGCCTTCTCCACCTCCTAGGCCAACACCTGAGGGGAAGATAGGAAGAGATTTGTGTGCAACTGCTCCAGAGTTCCAACATCACACTCACCTTGAGCGTGAGCTCTCCAGGCTTCAGACGCTTATGGCCTAAGAAAACGCGCATGCAAGGAAACAACCTGCATCAGTTCCTCCTCCTGCCTTCTCCAGCTCCACGTGACCTTGATCAAATACGTCATAATTTGCCACATTTGTTCTTTTTCACTTGGAGCCTTGGGTCTCCTGGCTTTGTCAAAATCACAGGGTGAAGCGCTGTCTGTACCTCTACTTTTTTATTTCTCTCCTGAAAGTACAGAGTGGCTACTATCCCTTGCTGGCTACCGGAACAGCTAAACCTATCTAAAGAGGTGAATTCCACTAAGTTAAGGAATGTGTGATTCTCAGAATCCGAATCCGTGCTTTGCACATATTTTACTTACGTGTTCGTGTTTATGCATGTGTTTGCATCCCTGTTCATGTTTATGTGAACAGAATGCACGACATTGCATAGACATCGAGGTTTGTGTGTGGATCCAGTTATGCTACGTGGAGCTAAGCCTGCGCCTTTTACCACTGGGTCTCTAGTGCCTAACACAGGATCTATGCTAGAGGATGCTGAGTGAGCAGATGCATGAAAGAATGTTTGTTAATACCAGTGCATTAAGCGTTAAAAGATAAAGAATGAAATCTACCCACTTTAAGTGAGATTCATCTAATTCAGCTCCATTTCATCAAAACATAACACAAGCCACCTATTAAATCTTCTAGCAGCCACAATGAATAAAATATGAGAGAGGAAAAACTAATTTAATATATACATATATACATTTATTTATTTATTTATTTATTCACTTTGTGGAACCTGGGATTGAGCTCAGGCCCTTGCACTTGCCAGGGAAGCGCTTACTCCACTGAGCCATCGCGCCAGCACCAAAATATTTTATTTAATTAATCCTCAAAATATCACTTGAATACGATTTATCAAATAATTATTAATATCATATAGAAAGAATAATTAATGTGATATGTACATTGTTTCTAAGTCTTTAAAATCCAGTGCATGTTCTATACTTGCAAAATATCTCAATTAAGAGTAGTGTTTGGTGGCCAGGGTACAGCTCAATGGCACAAGTGCATGCCTGACAAACGCAAGGCTCTGAGTTCAATCCCTGGTACCAAAACAAAAAACACAAAGAAAAAATGAATAGTCACATCTTAAGGGGGTTCAGTAACCCTGGGTGACTCATGAGTGTAGTATTAAATCAGATTTTGATAGTTTCCTTTAGGCACTGAAGAAAAATATACTCTATGTTTTTCTTCTGTAAAATGTGGTTATCAGGGAGTTGTCTGAAGTGGGTGGGATGGTTGCTTTTTGCATTGGAGAAATTTCGGTTGGGAAGAGTGTTTTTAACACTTCTCCAGTTGCTGCAAAAACTGCACATTGCCACTCTTTCCCCACCTCTATTCTTCCACACTCGTGTTCTAAATGTAGCCAAACTAAAGCTTACACTACTCTGAAACCCATTTCTCTACCCCTAAAACCTGAGCTGCTTAGCGGGAAACTTTTCTCCATCTCTGAAATGTGATTCGTGTTAGCAAACTTCATTTTCCCCCTGAAACAGATCGTCTCTTTCCCAATACAGTCTTCAAGCAGAACTATAAGAACTAATAACACAAAATAGAAAATGTAAACAAACACACCAAGGAAACATCTGTTGCCCCCTCTCTTTTATTCCCCGCATCCTCAGTCTCTTCAGAACACTTCTGATATCACCTATTGTGTGAGAGAGTCACAATTTTCTCTCGGTCTTTTTCATAAGGCAGAGAGCCTGAAGGTTCACAACATCCTTACCTGTCCCCTCGAAACCCCATTTCAAGGCTGTAACACTGATGGAAATTTACATGGCCTTAGTATAAAACTTATTCTGTCCTTACCTTACCTTTTCTGTTATTAAAGAATATAGAACTTCAGAGATGGCTTCTCCACTGGCTCCACTCTCTCCACTGGCTTCAGACCACCTGCCTATTACACACTCAGTACTGGAGAGGTAGCTCAGCAGCATAAGCGTCTGCCTGGCAAGCACAAGGTCACAAGTTTGATCCCCAGTACCCTGCTACACATTCAGTACCTTTAAAATCCTCTAAATACATGGAAGTGATTTTTAACAAGTAAAGGTGGGGTGGGAGAAATGTTACATATTTTTCATTAATGGATACTGTTAACTATGCCTGTAAATTATGGATAATTTAATTTAGAATTAATGGCAACAATTTTCCTCACTAATGAAATGGTTGTTATTAGGAAAATATTTATTGAAGTGGAATTGTGTGATCTCTTACATCATTATTAAACCTTGTTAAACCATTTTTAATTTCAATTTGGGTTTAATTAAGATTCATTAAGCATTTTATTAAATCTAAATTAAATTCTAATGGAAATTAGGTTTCCAGGGAGAGACAGTTTGGGCCATTCTCGGTTCTTAGTTCTCTCAATATAACACAGCTACACAAGGACCTAGAGCCAAGTGAGTCCTCATTAATATTGGCAGAACCAGAAGACTAATCACAGTTCTAAGTCCAGCACTGTCTCTCACTCACCGTGAGGTCTTGGACAAGTGAAATCCTTTCCATGGTAAGCAATTTACTCTTTTGTAAGGTGAGAGTCATAATATCAAAACAGTTCTAAAAATGTCAACATGAGCAGGATTATTAATCTGAAGCCCGGATTTGAAAGAAGGTACAGTGCATTTTTAAAAAGTTGTAATCAATTTTCTTTCTCTTTTCTTCAAGAAATTCATTTCTTTCATTCTATTTTCTGTGGAGTTGCAGGTACCTAAGACAAGAAAAGGAGATATGAACACACATTTGGTGTCTAATCCTTGCTTTTCTATTTCCTCAACTGAAAGAGAAATAATTAGAAATGATTCTGACCTTAGTAAAGGATGGTTGAAAAATATAAGAGTTGGATTCCAGGCCACATGTGATAAGCTTCATCAAGTGGAAACGCATGAGAGAGATGGTTTCCTCTTGAGTTTGAGTATTATGGCGCATTGTGGAATAGCTGGCTAAAGGGAAGCCGGAATTGCCCTGATAAATCTTTCCTGTTCCAACTCAGTGGAGCTCAGATTGTCACAGACTATGTGAATCTTCTGAGTGACAAATCATACATTAAGGTTATCCCAGTCAACGTGGTCAGGCAAATACTCTGGAGGCCTTCATGACCTAACAGTGAGAGTTATTTTGGGGACATGCTGCCACATAATGCAAGCTGTAATGGGGTGTAGCTAGTATGCTATATGAAGGGGATTGTATAATGTGACAACTATTAGATACCTAATTTATACGGTTCCAATTTATCATCCACTTAAGAATCTCTTCTCTGAATTCTACTTTAGGTCTCTGTTAGGCTTTTTTAAAAATTATTTTTTAAGGAATGCAAAATAGTAATAGAAAAAACAGCATTAGAGAAGATAAGAAATTTCACTAAACGAAGTAATAGGAATTCAACGATGGTTGCTGTATTGTATGATGTTATTTTTAAAGTAGTTGTTTAGGTGACCAGATATAAATGTGGAAAATTGGTTCAGGGAAAACCAAGAAATAACAGAAAAGCTATAAGAAATTCAAAAGAAAAAATATAATAAGAATTAAAAGAAAAAAATTAAGCATTAACTGCTCCTTTCAAAAGACCAGTAAAAATTGGTAGTACAATTATCCAAACTGTACTGCACGTATACCTACATATATCTTTTCCCCTCCTTGCTCTTATCCTTTTCTTCTTCCCACTTTTTCCACCTCATTGAACAAATTCTTTCCCTTTCACAATATCTATTGTACCTTTCTAATTTTATTTACTCTTTCAGGTTCTCACACTAGTGAGACCATACAGTGTTTGCATATGTGGATCTGAGTTTTTTTCACCTACCAATATAGTCTCTAGTTTAACCCATTTACCTACAAAAGCTTCCAATTTATCTTTTTTTAATAGCTGAATAATACTCCATTGTGTAAAAATACCATATCATTTTTATCCATTCCTCAGTTGATGGGATTTGGGTTGTTTCCAAGATTTAGCTATGACAAACTGCACTTCTATAAACATGGGTGCATATATATTGGTAAAATATTATGATTTCAGTCCTTTTGGAAAAAAATACCTAAGAGGAGAATAGAAGGCCTTAATGGGCCCTTCAATCCTAGCTCTTTGAGAAATAACTTTACTGATTTCCATAATGGTTGTACCAGTCTGCACTCCTACCGACAGTGGAGAAGGGTTTCTTTTTCCCAAAAGCCTCTCAATGATTTGTTATTGGTTGACTTCTTGATGATAGCCATTCTTTCTGACATAAGATGGTATCTCAGCATTGTTTTAATTTGCATATCCTGAATGACTAATGATGTTAAACATTTCTTCATATATTTATTTGCCATATGTACCTCTTCATTTGTGAAATGTATATTTTTCTTAGATGCCCTTTTTTTGGATTCTGTCTTTGAATTGTGGAGGCCTGAACTTTTAAAATTCTATTTCTAGCTAGGAGTCTTTTGTCTGAAGGACAGTGTGCTACAATTATTTCCCAATTTGTGGGTTTTCTTATTACCCTGCGAATGAGTTCTTTTGATGTATGTAAGCTTTGGAAACAGATGAAGATCTCAATTGATTCTTTGAAGTATTTCCCATGTAGTTTGATTTTTGTTCATAAACTCTCTATCTACCTCATGTCTTCAAGATTTCTACTTAATTTGTTCTCTAGGAGATTTAATATTTCAGTTTTAATGTTTAAATCTATAATCCATTTTTAGATGTAGTTTTCTGCATGGTGATAGGCATGGTCTATTTTAAGCCTTCAGCATGTGTAAAGCCAGTTTTTCTAGGACCATTTATTAAACAGGCTATCTTTCTTTCAGTGAACATGTTTGGCCCCTTTGTCAAAGATAAAATGGCTGAGTGTGTTTCTAGTTGGGTCTGCATCTTCTAATCTTTTCCACTGATCTTCAGGTCTGTTCTTTTTGCTAGTATCATGCTGATTGTATCCCAATATCCTTGTAGTGTAATTTCAAGTCAGGGATTGTGATGCCTCCAGCCCTTCCTTTGTTACCTAGGATTGTGTTTGCTATTCTAAGTCTCTTCTGCTTTAGGATTGCTTTTTCTAGACCTGTAAGATATGCTAATTGGGATTGCATTGAATCTGCATAACAATTTTGGGAGTATGGCCATTTTCACAATACTGGTTCTTTCTATCCAGGGAAATGGAATATCTTTCCATTTTCTTAAATCTTCTTTGATCTCTTTTTTCAAAGTAATATAATTTTCACTGTGTAAATCTTTTACTTCCTTTGTGATGATAATTCCTAAATATGTTATTTTTGGGGGTGTTATTATGAAAAGTATGGTTTTCATAATCTGTCAGTGTTTGTTGTTTGTGTATAAAAATGTTATTGATTTTTGAGTGTTGACTTTGTATCTTGCTACAAATCTCTTAGTGGAGTTTTTGGGACCTTCTATGTACAGTATCATATCATCTGCAAATAATGATAACTTCACTTTTTCCTTTTCTATCTTTATTCCTTTTATTTCTTTCTCTGTTCTAATTGCTCTGGCTGATGTTTCCAGAACTATATTGAACAGGAATGGTGACAGTGGGCATCCTAGTCTTGTTCCTGATTTAAAAGTGAAGGCTTTCAATTTTTATACATTTAGAATGATGTTGGCTGTTGGATTATCATAGATGGCTTTTATCAGGTTGAGTTAAAAACCATTTATTAAAATTTTCTGTAGGGTTTTTGCTATGAAGGAGTGGTGGACTTTGTCAAAAGCATTTTCTGCATCTATTCAGACGATCATGTTGTGTTTGTCTTTGGCTCTGTTAATGTGGTGGTGTATTACATTCATGGATTTGAGTATATTAAACCATCCCTGAATTCTTGGGATGAATCCCACTTGGTCATGATGTGTAATCTTCTTGATGATTTGCTGCATTCTGTCTGCTAGTATTTTATTGAAGATTTTTGCATCTGTGCTCATTAGAGAGATTGGCCCTTAATTTTCTTTTTTTGGTTGGCTCCTTCTCTAGTTCTGTTATGCTTGTGACTTAAATCAAATCTAGACTTCAGTCTTATTTGAGTTATAAAAAATTTTCTTTATTTCTTTAATGAAATAACCTGGATAATTCTGTATTTTTATCTTCACAGAACAGGTAGTATAAAGTATCTTCTTAAAGAGAAACGTTTATTTTAGAATAGTTTTCATCTTCTGGAATGAGATCTTTAGAGATAGAAATAGTTCATTTTTTTTTTTAAATGTATTTAGTACAGGGTCTACAGGTTTTCACTACACGGATCGTACTCATAGTGATCTTCCTGTTTTAAGTTTCCAAGCGCTGGGATTATAGGCATGCACAACCATGCCCAGTCTCAATGGCTATCTCAGCATGCCCCAGGGGAGGGGCTGGCTCACATGCTGGGGATCAAATCCTGGTCTCTGCATCTGCCTAAATAGGTGCTTTAATCCTCTGAGCTATGTGGCTGGCCTCATTTTTGAAATATATCAGCCTTAGGCTGATATTTTGCCATCTTGATATTTGAAGACAGTTTTCCAAACTCCAGTGAGCCTTGACTTTCCAGTACTTTCCCTGTTCTTTACATATGCAGTAACTAGAAACAAAAAATAAGGCACTTGGTAGATTCTCTAGGCTATGCTAAGGAAGGGGTAGACCTGAATGATTCCTCCACTAAGTAAAAGCCAAATATGTCTTTTCATTAGCCCAGTGCACACTTACATTAATGTACATGTGAACACAGAGGAAACTGCACTCCTCTGGGTAACTTCTACCTAACCCTATAGACCTACTTTCCACCTACATTGGTCTGTGACCCAGAAGTCCAACCAATATCTGTAATTTCAGTATATTCTCTTGATGTCTGAGTTCTGGTTGGTGGTAAATCATAGGTAGTACCAAAATGAAAGTTCAAAGAGACACAAAAGAAAGACATATGGCAATTATTGGAAGGGAAACAGGAAGATGAAAGAAAGGCCCAGTCTTGCTGAGTTCAGGGCATCAAAGTCTCTCTTCCTTCAACCCAGGAGTGGGGTCACTTGAAGTTAGGTTATTGAGTATCTTAGTCACTTTCTTGTTGTAGCCGGGATACAAATACATGGATATATAACTTGAAAGAGGAGGGGTTTATTTGCACTCCTGTGATTTTTAGAAGTTTCATTTTATAGTTTTCTGGCTCCAAAGTAGGGACAGCATTGTGGGAGAGGCCTGCTGTGGAGGAAAACTCCTCACATCCTGGTAGTCAGGAAGTATAAAGAGAAGGAAGAACCCTAGCACAGGGACAATGCTTCCAGGTCACTCCCTCTATCACCCAATGATCAGCCTATGGCCAGGCCCCACCCTCTAACAGCAAGTCAGTTATAGCTCCCCCACACTGTAGTCACTTTCATGAATCTCCACCTCTGAGTGCAATGTGTGAGGGATTGGGAGGACAGTCCAGACTGGGTATTGTGTTGGTACAGAAAGACAACTAGAGCAGCAGGGTGGACATGGGAGGGAGAATACCACAACCTTTACACTGGTGTGAATTGGCAGGAAAATCAGGCCACAACTCCAGCAATGTGATACTGACTTTAGTGGAACATCCTTCGCCTGATTAACTTGAAATTTTATTCTACACTTTCTGTACTATCAACCTAGGCATATGTATCAGGAGACCTGGTCAACAAGTTTATCTCTGGTGCTTACGCTCTAGGGATTGAAAGAAGTGTACAGTATGTTTATTTTAGGGGTGTGTGTGTGTGTGTGTGTGTGTGTGTGTGAAAAATGAAGTGGTAGGGCTGGCCAAATGGCTCAGCAGATTAAAGCACCCTAGGGATTCAATCCCCAGGCCTGCCAGGCCATGCCCCCCTTCCCCCGGCCAGATGCGCTGAGATGGCAATTGAAACTGGGCATGGTGGTGTGCAGTTGTAATCCCAGCTCTTGGGAGTCTGTAAACTGGTGGATCACTATGAGTCTGATCTAGTAATGAGACCCTGAACACCCTGTAGACCCTTACCTAAAATACATATATATTGAGGATTGAAGAAAAGCAAACACAAAAATACAGAAATTTGCATTGTTATCCAGTATAAAATTAGGACTAAAATATTGGTTTTCTTCTCCCCATACCTTTTTCCCCCACTTTCCTCCTTGCCATTCTCCTTTCCTGGGTCTTGTGTTGAAGTTCCATCTAGACATTCGCTATTGCTATTATTGGCAGGGTTGCTATTTTGTTTTTGTGATGATCATGGCTGGGAATGCTATTATTATTTTTAGCATCATTGGTTGTATTATTATTTTATTGTTGCTATTACCATGCAATTTTCTCTATTCTGCTTTAAAAACAAAACAAAACAACAACAACAAAAATACTACTGCCTTGTACGTCAAGAGGAACCTCTCTTTCCCAAGAACCTGACCTGGGATGTATCATCCTGTTCAAGCCATGCTTGTGTCCTATATCCCTGTGCTTTTTTTTTTTTTTTTTTTTTGAATTTTTTAGGGAAGCATCTACAGAGTGTTCAGAGTCTCATTACTAGATCAGACTTGTAGTGGTCTGCCTGTTTACAGCCTCCCAAGAGCTGGGATTACAGATGTGTGACACCACGCCCAGCCTCAATTGCCTTCTCAGCATGCCCCTCGGGCGGGGCCGGGATGGCAGGTCCAGGGATTGAACCCCTGGCCCCTGCACCTGTTTGTAGACACTTTAATCTGCTGAGCTATTTGGCCAGTCTCTTATATCTCTATGCTTTTTGAGAAGGATGATCTGGGTGCTGACCTTGTGTTCTGACTACAATCACAGTCCTTGCCAGGAAATATTGAGGATTGAGGGAGTCACACCTCTCTTCAGCCTTTTCTACACTTCCTTGAGTCCCACAACAGACTTGGGCTTTACTATATGGCTTTGTCTTATTTACTGACTTAATCCATTGGTTACATTAAGAAGAAAAATTCGATCCCTGGGTCTGCCATGTTGACCCTACCCCTGGGGTGCACTAAGATGGAAATTGAGACTGAGCATGGTGGCGTGTACCTGTAATCCCAGCTCTTGGGAGGCTGTAAACAGGAGAATCACTATGAGTCCATTCTAGTAGTGAGACATTGAACATGCTATAGACCCTTTCCTGAAAATAAAATATTAAATAAATAAATATATAAATAAATAAATTTTGGGGCTGGGGAGATGGCTCAGTGGAATAAGCTCTTCCCTTATTATTCTAGCTATTCCCTTAGATATTAGGCAAGTTCCAGGGCCTGAGTTCAATTCCCAGTTCAAAAAAAAAAAAATGTGATGCTCCCAAGAATAAAGTTTAATTCATCTTGAGTTTCTTGATTGTGGATGTTCTTACTAGCTAGTCTCCCCAGCTCTACAGTCCAGACTAAATTACATTGCAAATCTAGCTACTGATAACAACATCCACCTTCTTATGGCAACCACCTCTAAGTTGGCATTTCTGTTGTAGCTGACCAGGAGGTCCCCCTTCCACTCACGTGGATGAATTTTTGGTTTTTGCAGCCCAGCTGAACACCCGCATGCCTCCATGTTGGAGATAAGCTCTGTTAAATCTCCTACTTTCATCTGCTTGGGTGGTATCAGGATTTGGGTACATGGAGCCTCAGCCTTTGTGTTTGGGTGGCATGTGGCTACAAGATTCCCCTGATGTAAATGGGTTTCATAAAATAGACAACGATGACAATAAAGATAATATTATGAAAATAAGTTGTACAGGGCCCCTTGTCTGCTGTGTCAGGGGCTCCAAAGAGACGATGTCTGACTCCTATTACCATGGTAGTCAGGAACCATTATCCCATTACTTAGATAAGAAAGAGCCCCCAGGGGAAGGATATTTTACCAAAAGACACACACCCTCCAGTCAGGAAGAAGCAGAATTGAGACTGCACTTTGCTTTCCCTTCCCTGAATGTCTTCAGTAGTATTTTTCTCTTTATTCCACATTAAACTGAGCTCTCAAGAGAAGGGAGACATTATCAGATATAAACATGAAAAAATTAATTAAAAAATTAAGCCTTAATTCTTCCTTTCAATAAACCAGTAGATAGTAGTAGTATGATTATCTTAGCTATGGGGTGTGTGTGTGTGTGTGTGTGTGT
>NW_004524613.1:10551727-10553518 GCF_000260255.1 Octodon degus
TTTTTTCCTTTTTAGCAGTTTCTTTCCCTTTTGAAATACCTACTGCACTTTTCGGATTTTATTTACTCTTTCAGGTTCTCACACTAGGGCGAAAACACAATGTTCACATATGTAGGTCTGATTTATTTCACTTATGAGTATGGTCCCTGGTGGCATCCAGTCACTGATAAAAGTGTTCACGCTTATCAATTTTGCATGCCTGTATCTGGTCATCTGAGCAACTACTTAGAAGATAACAGCATGCACTATAACAACAACCACTGTAGATTTCCTATCATCCTGTTTTGAAATTCTGCATCATTTTTCACGTGTTTCAATTTTTGATTCTCTTTTAAGTAAAAAAAAAAAAAAAAAAAAAAAGGAGAGGAGGAAAGAAGACATATCATGAAGAAAGCAAGGCGTTTTCTAGTCTTAGCAGTTCCAGTTCAGTGGAAATGAAAGGGAATCCTGAGGGATGAAATGCTCAGTAGGCCATCTTCTGGCATCTTTCCTGCTGCCCGCCTCACAGAATGAGGCTTGAACTCACGTCTCAGTGTTCTGGTGGTACCCACCTCACACCTCTTAAGATAATTCTGAGCCATCTTCATGGAGTGTTTTCCTCTACTTTCCAGATCTCTTTTGATGAAAATCACATGTTAAGAATGGAAAGTAAAGAGATAGGGATTTTGTTTCCTTCCTTTCTCTTCTCACTACTTCTCTGAAAAGTTCTACTGAAACAGGTTCTAGCTGTTATCACTGTTCTGTTCTTTTTAAAAATTAAATACAGTGACAAGTCATCTTTCCCATCCCCTGATTCTTGTGCTTTTTCTTCTTCGGTGTCCTGTAAAACCCTGTGCAAGACTAAAACACTCCATATTTCCACTTCAACCCTTAGTGGATTTTCAACTAATATCTAGACCAGAGATTAAGGACACAGCATCACTGAAGCTATAAGGCACTCATGCCCCTAAATTGTTTGATAATTCTTGTATTCATTCAATAAATATTCATTAAATAATCAAGTGATCTAAACTTCAAGCCCTGAAAGTGGACGGGGTGAATATGTACTTCATTATTGATACTTTAAAATCTACATAAGCCTTGAGTAAGTTGCTATAGAGCTTCAAATTTTATTACTTGCCTCTCCTGTAAAATTGAGTTAACAGCAGATTAGTGTTGTTAGGATTAAACATTTGGCATGTCATGTGCTAATATCCCATGCATTTGACACTCTCTCAGTGTCTACTTAGTGAAGTCATAGTTTCTCAGACCTTTGAAAGGAGTGTGTGTGTGTGTGTGTGTGCACGCACGCACGCACATATATGTGTGTGCCCCCCCCCCCACATTTACCTGAAGGGAGATGAAAAAGACTGAAATTTCTATGTGGCTTCATCTCTGGGGGGTTCCTTGTAGCTATTTATGTGGACTTGACCAAATCTCCTTGCCCCTTTGATCCTCAATTTTTTCATCTCATGGGTTAAAGTTTCCATATGTATATAAAAGCTTTCAAAAGATTCTTGAAATAGCATAACTGCTCATTAAAGAACTATCTCAGCTGCTTTACCTCCTGTCAGGCTGCAGATCCAGTGGTATGTACCCACATTTTCAAGAAGCCACTAGGAATGCCTGCAACTACTTTGGGGAATTGTCCAAAGGCTATGGGCTTAGTCGTATGGCATGCCTTCCTCCTCCTGCTCCTCCTCCTCCTCTTCCTCTGTCTTCTCCTTCTCCTTCTCCTTCTCCTTCTCCTTCTCCTTCTCTTTCTCCTTCTCTTTCTCCTCCTCCTCCTCCTCCTCCTCCTCTTCTCCTTCT
>NW_004524613.1:10553618-10558864 GCF_000260255.1 Octodon degus
TTCTTCTCTGAGAAAAATGAACTCAGAAAATCAAAAAAGTGACCACTTTTCTCTTCTAGCCTTCTCTTTCTCCAAGCTTAGGCTACACTGTGCCCAGGTCCTGGGCTCAGGCCTGGAGCAGCCCCACTCCTGATTAACCAGTGTTTCAGAACTGATAGGAGCAAAAGAGATTTTCTTGCTGGCTTCTCTCAGACCTGGTGTCCCTGCAGGTGTCACCAGAAAACTGAAAATTAGTGACATGCATGACCTTAAGTCTGAGTGAGTCTTTTGCAAAATGATAGGCTAAAGGGCTCTATTTGATTTTTTAATAAAAATTTTAAGATTTTTCTTTTTAATTAATTCATAATAATTGTGCATATTTGTGGATGCGGAGTGACATTTCACTACATATTGTGTACGTGGTGTGACAACCAACTTAAGGTATATAGTGAACTCATCATCTCACACATTTGTTACCTCTTTGTTTATTTGTTATCTCTTCATGGTGAGAACATAAAACATCTCTCTTTTAGCTTTAAGCTTCTTCAGGTAGATAAAGTTCTTCCCCTGCCTTCTTCTTCCTCTGGTCCCCATATCCTCAACTTCTTTCTTGAAATAAATTTAGGCTATAGAAACCCTCAAAGCTAATTCTGAGTGCTTATGTCTTCCTCCAGCTTCCCCTTATGTTGGCATTTATAGAATTATACTACCTTTGTTAGAACCAAGAAATCAACACTGGTAAAAATTACTATCAATTATCCTGGGACTCTGAATTTTATCCACTTGTGTCTTTGTTGCTGTTCTAGGATCTAATCCAGAGTATCACTTTTCACTTAGTCACCTGATTTTTCCCCCAGAAGAGGCATTAATCCCAGGGCCAGGCACATGCTAGGCAAGTATTCTGTCGTTAATCTACACCCCAGCCCATTAGAATCCATTTGAAATTTAATGTATCAGTATTGACCTTTGGATCTTAATGTGTTAATCAGATTTCATTACAATAGCAAAGTGCCTATGATAATCAGCTTATAACTAGGAAAGGTTTAGTTTCATTTATAGTTCTAGAGGTTTCAGTTTAGGGTCACTTGGCCTTTTGCTTTTGGGTTGAGACTAAGGCAGCACATTGTAATGGGAGTGCATGGCAGAGGAATCTGCTCATCTAGTGACCTGGAAGTGACAGAGACATAGGAAGCACAGTCCCTTTGTCTCCTTCGGGAGCATGGCTGCAATGACCTAGCCTCTCTCTGCCAGGCTTCACCACTTTCCAACAGCACCACTGTCTGAGTCCTTTGGGGGACCTCAGCCTTTAAAGCTTGGGCTTTTGTGGGACCTTCACGTTTTAAACTGAGTCTATTAGAGAGAGTGAAATTTGAGCTCTGACTTCAGTGTCTTCCTTTATAGACCAGGCCATTGCTGGCACCTGCATCTAGGTCATGTACTCTGGGTGTGGTCATGGTACTTATTTTACTTGATACTTGTATAAGAAATTGCCTTGACTTGATACTCCTCAACTCAGTGGTGAAATGGGGAATATGGTTTTATCTAAAGAATGCATTGATTGTGTGTCTGACAATATACTAAGTGGTTAGGTGGATTATCTGATTTAATTTTCCTGCTGACCATTTCTATTAGTAGTTTCTTACTAAGCAGGTAGTATTCATGGTACTATTACTGTTAATGTTTCCTGACCTGAAGACTAGGTTTCATTCTTGCCCAAGATAGATCAGTAAATGGTAGGGCCAGGATTTGAACAGTCTTCTGACTTTGAGGACCAATTTGCTCTCTTTTATGATTTTATTTTAAGCCTTCTGCTCTGCCCTTAGAGCTCTTATAGTTTCACTTGTAGATTGCAAAAACAGTTGTGCTCACCTCTGAGTCCCTGGTAGAAGGAATGGTTACTATTGCTGATAAACTAATACCTTTGGTCAGAGTTAGCTCAGAATCAAATGTTTCAGGGACTAGAGAAGATGTCAGTGACTGCAGCTGGTGGATATAAAATAGGAGGTAAACCCTGCAGTGGTCCAGAATGCTGGATGTGAGCATCCGTGCAGGAACTCCTCTCTTCACAAGTACAACAGCTTGGCATCTCGCTCCCTGAGTGCCTAGGATGCTGTGCACGCATCTCGCCCAGGACAGAGCAGCGTAATAGTCAGCCAAGGGAAGACCAGAGTCTGGATGTGGAAAATTCAGAGCTCACGTTGGTTGTAGGTGATCACGAGGATGATGCAATTAGGTTGGAGACACATATTCCCTAGGTTTCACTCTGTGTGTGTGTGTGTGTGTGTGTGTGTGTGTGTGTATCAGCAACTAAAAGAGATGAAGAGAGAGGCAGAGTAAATAAAAAGTGTCTTGGACACTCGTAGGCCCAAATCAATTTTCATATATGGCTATTGTCTCTTGATCCCAAGCAGCTTTTGGCAAAAATCCTTTTTTGTTAGTCTGGGCCTTTGACTTCGGCCTTGGAATAGGACCCATGAATTGGGTGATGAGCGAAAGTGGTCAGAAGAGTAGCAGTGTATCTGCAAAGGTTTATCCTGTGTGCAATGTCCCTCCACTCTAGCCATGATGGCAGGCGTCATTAATTCACTGTGGCATGCTTCCTGCTGAAAGCTTACATAACTTCATGACTCTTATGAAAGCAAAACCTCAGAGAGCTACTGCATAGTTTTCACAGCTGATGATGAAGACAAAACCTGTTAGCCATCCTGTAGATAGAGGCAGGGAAGGAAAATGGGACACTGCCACGCAGTTGGAGGCCTCTTTCATTATATTTTCATTGATTAGTACAACGTATAAAGAATCCATGATAAACTGGGATTCCTTGTAGAATCCAGGAAATTTGGAGATAAATTTAGTTTGATATTTATTGTAAATGACACAAATGACACAGTATTGGAGGGAGGCAGGACAGAGAGAGAGAGAGAGAGAGAGAGAGAGAGAGAGAGAGAGACAGAGACAGAGAGACAGAGACAGAGAGACAGACAGAGAGAGAAAGGGGCAGAGAGGAAGAGAGAAAGAAGGAAGAAGAAGAAAAGAAGGAAGAGGAGAAGAGGAAGAAGAGCAGGAAAGGAACAGAAGAAGGAATAAAGAAAGAATTACTTTAAATTGGGCTTTCCATATAGTATATATGGATTATATTGGGTTTTACATACATGGGGCATCTCAGAAGGTATCACAAGTAGTACTATTTGAGCTGAATCACGGAGGAGGTATATAAATAGCATAGTTCATGCAATTGATAATCTAGAGAAGAGGTCACTGGAGATATTACTCTTTCTGGAAACTCATTTTTACTAGCTTGCTCATCTCTCCAAGTTATATTTTCTTTGGCTTTTTAACATGGCTTGAACCGTTATTGAAAACTAGTGATACATTGGATAATAGAAACTGGGTAAATTGGCTACGAGTCTGACGTTTTATGTTAGGAGTGAGACTCCTTAAGGGTTTTTGTTTGTTTGTTTGTTGTGTTTTCTTCTGTAAGGGTCAGAGGCTTCAGCTTCTCTGGTGTGCTTGCTTTTTTGCCTTTGTGTTTGGGCTTCCTTACAAACTCCTTCTAAATAGCTTTTTGTGCTTTCAGTGATAGTTCACTGTCATACTGAAGCCTAGACAACAGTTTTAAGGTAATTCTGTAATGATATGATTAAGCTTCATTTTTGTTTTGTTTTGTTTTTTCACTCTCTATTTCTTAGCTATGATTTTCTCAAGTATTTCTCAGAGGCTTTTTCTACCTTAAGTGAGGCACAAAAGTTAGAGCACTGGGCATTGGGAAATTTTTCTTCTTTTACATTGGATGAGGCTCTAGCAGAGTCCTTCCCCTTGTCAGGGTTGCCTTCTACAGGAGGATATACATATATCCTTCTGGCTTATACATTGTTTTAAATATTTACTTACCTATTTATTCGTTTATTTGGTAGAGGTTCTCACTATGCAGCTCAGACTCAGTGATCCTCTTGCCTCGGACTCCCCAGCTCTTGGATTACAGGTGTGTACCACCATGACTGGTTATAGGCTGGCACTGTGTGCCCAGATTGTCCCTGACCAGCATGGCATGCAGTACAGGGGATCAAACTTGAGCTTATCAGGCAGGCACTTAAACCACGGAGCTATCTCTCCAGCCCCATATTTTGAAGTGGCTAGTTTACCCCTTTCTTCTAGACACCTAAGGGCTTCCTCTTTCATCTTTACTATGGAAAACTGGTAGGTCTCTTGGAAGTTAAGCCCACAAGAGCATGGGGGCCTCCCTAAACTGCCATCCGAAGGAATTTCTCACTCCCAAGCCAGCTCACTCTCTGCCCCCAGCAATTCAGCAAGATGACCATCTAAGTGTTACTGACCATCAATGGCTTCAGCTACTTCAGCTCTAGGTAGGAAATTCTTAGGTTTGTTTTCTTTTCTCTTGTTCTTTTTTTAAGCTTTGTTTTTCTTTCTTTATATTTCTCTTCAAATTTCTTGCAGGTAGTTTGCTCTATTATCTCAGTTCTCTCATGGATTCAATAGCAGTTGTTGAATTTTGGTTTGACTCCAAGATCCTTGCATGTCAGAGGTAAAAGTCAGTTTTGTGTATTGCAGTGTCAGTACTGTGTATTTTTTTGCATCATTAAATTTCAAATGTATTTACATCCTTATATTTGGATTTCTTGTAGTCAACATGTAGCTATAGCTTAGATTACAGGTGTGTACCACCATGACTGGTACACCTGATAATCTTAGGCTTTTAACTGAGATGCTTAAGTCATTTACATTTCATATGTTTAGTAATATACTTCAGTTTAAATATATTATTTGGTTCTTCATTTTCTATCTGATCGCTTATCTTTGTCTTTGCTCTGCTTTTTTCAATGAATTATTTTATAATTTCATTTTATATTATTTTTGGTAAAATTTGTTCCTAGAAATCAATAAAAATTATGATTTTTATATATGTGTGGTACTAGAGAATTAATCCAGAAAACTTCATACTGAGCCTCATCTCCATCCCGTTTTTGTTTGACACAAGATCACACTATATTGCTAATAAAATATTATTTTTGTGTATGAATATTATTTTCTGTGTATAAAGTACAAGTATGCAGGCAGTTCATAATCAGATATACTGTGTATCTTTGACATTAAAATTTTATGAAGTGCTAATTGGGAAGAAAAGCCTAAAAAGACTCCTTAGAGGCTGATAATGAGAAACATTTAAAATATTCTGGTTTAAATATACATTGTATATTTAAATGTACATTGTATATACTCTATACATTGCATATTTTACTATTTACATT
>NW_004524613.1:10559174-10565467 GCF_000260255.1 Octodon degus
GTACAAGATGCGGACTTGACATCCTATTCACAAACACCATTAGAACAAATCATTCTATTCATTAAGAGATAGGCTGTTTCTGAGAGCACTCTCTCTCTCTCTCTCTCTCTCTCTCTCTCTCTCTCAGTCTATATATATATCCCCTTCTTTCTTTTCTCTCTTCCTCCATCCCAGTTCTTTTGTGCAGTTTCTTTCCCTCTCACAATATCTACTGTACCTCTTGTATCTTATTTACTCCTTCAGTTTCTTACTCTAGGAAGACGATATGATGTTTACACATGTGAGCCTGATTTATTTCACTTATGAGCATGGTCTCTAGTTGCATTTATTTATCTATAAAAGCCTTGTGTTTCTCTAACTTTTAATAATGTATAATATTAATGTTTGTATCTGCTCATTTGTACATTTGTGTCAGTTCTGGGAAGTTTTGAATTTTTTCCTCCATCCCAGTTCTTTTGTATCATTCTAATATATATAAAATTCAGGCTGGCTTTGCATTTACAATGTGCCTGAAAGTCATTCCTGACTCAGCCTCCTGCATGTTGGGGTTGCAGGTGTGTGTTACCACCCTAAGCCTCATTATTTTACTTTTTGTTCATCTGCCAGGTAATTCTTTTTTTTTTTTTTTTTTTTTTTTTTTTTTTTTTTGGCGGAACCGGGGATTGAACTCAGGCCCTTGAGCTTGCCAGGGAAGCGCTTATTCCACTGAGCCATCTCCCTGGCCCCAGTAATTCTTGACTGTAGGTCAGATATTATGAAGTTTTTATTTTTAGATGTGTGAGATACATTTATGACTGTGGTGTGTGTGTGTGTGTGTGTGTGTGTGTGTGTGTGTATGTGTGTGTGTATTCTGAATTAAGTTATTGTAAAATATTTTTGTCCTTTCCAACCTTGCTTTTGAGATCTGCTAACTTGTACATTGTTTATACTAAACTAATCTCACAGTGCTGAGGCAAAACCTCATGTGGAGAAGAATAATAAGGTCTTTTTGGATTCATCAGGGAAAGTGTCATGACTGACCCTTTGGGGATAAACGGATGGCTGATGAGAGGAAGAGCACATGTACCCGTCCTTGCACACCCATATGGTGGAAATCAGTGTGATGCAAAATCAAAAGTGGCTAACCTAGAGTTGTTTTTTTTTTTTTTTTCTTTTTCTTTTTTTTAAAAATGTATTTGGTTGTTTCAGGGTCTCACTATGCAGCTTGGACTCGTGGTGATCCTCCTGCTTTTAGCCTCCCTAGCACTGGAATTACAGGTGTGTGTCACTATGCCCAGATTCTGACCAGCTTAGCCCACCCTGGGGGCAGGGCTGGCACTGTATGTGATGCCTGGGAGTCAAAGGCACAGTCCTTGCACTTGCCTAAGCTTGCCTGAGCAGGTGCTGTAGTCCGTCGAGCTATCTCGCCAGCCCAACCTAGAGTTTTCTTAAGACGCTAAGATACTCCAGTGAGAATAGCAGGGAATGATAAACTGATACTATCATCCACATTTTAAAGAAAGTAAGGTTCAAAGAGGTTAAAGGACTTTTTCAAGATCAGTCAACTTTAATTGCAGGAACCACTATTTGAATCCTATTTATGTTGATGTTAACCTTATTTTTAAATCAGCAATTTAATTGGAGAGAAGGCAGCTAAATGATATATAACTAATTGGATGTTCAGGGCTTTTTAGGAGAACTTCGCTGTCTCCCAATTATATTATGTGCGTTGCTATATCGTCTTCTCATTCTAGCTGAAGCTTATACCTAGAAAAAGATGCTGAGATGGTAAGGCATCAACACTGTGCAGTTGTGGGGATGGTTTAGGACTTTGGAAGACAGATGATTAGAGAGGTAGAGAAGATTTCTAGGCCTGTTGGGGCTGTTTCTGAGAGCACTTTCTAGGCTCAACGGAACACCCAAAATGAGTAGCAGTATTTACTTTTTTCTTGTTTGTTTTTTATGTATTTGGTTGTTGAAGGGTCTCACTACACAGTTCAGACTTGTGTTGATCCTCCTGCTTTCAGCTTCCCCAGCTCTGGGATTACAGGCACGTGCCACCACGTTCAGATTCTGGCACACTCAGCCCAACCTGGGGGCAGAGGTTGTGTGGCATGAGGTGCCAGGGAACAAACCATGTCCCTGAGCTTGCCTAAGCAGGAACTTTAGTCCACTGAGCTACCTCGCCAGCCCAGCAGTATTTATATTGAGCATGGTCTAAGGGAGGGAAGGCACTATAAATGAAGACCATAGTATAGACAACTTCTTCCTTTCAAAGAGAAAGGATAGGATGAAATCATAACCAGACATAATTTTGATTTTTTAAAATTTGCTTTTAGTTTGGAATCCCCTTTGTGGTATCTTCTTTTGCCTATTCCAAATGTTTTAGTGGTAGTGTGGATGTCAGTCTCCTAACCCTTTTATAATGGGATGAGTGAAGATCACAGAGCCAATAGGGATCTTTCCCACCAATTACCATGCAAGTACAGAGGTATATAAATACCTTATTTGACATGTTGAACTGCAGAAGATGTAAGAATATTTTAACGGCCAACCATGAACACCTTTCGTATTCCTATGCAAGAGGTTATGCTGTGGTCAGCGTCTTGCACGAGCCACACCTGAAAGATAGTGACTACATTTAGTAAGCTTCTTCATTAAGTCATTCCTGAAACTAACATAAATTTTATTTCATAGCTCAAATAATTCTATTATGTTTTTAAATTAGTATCCTAGCTTCAGCTACCCCCAAAGCAGACTGAATCAAGGATTCAAGGGCTGGCACTTCCAATGCAGTAATCCTGGGAAGCAGTCATATGGAGAAGGAGAAGGGAGACAAGAAAAGGAGGACAGGCAGGAAGTGTCTTGCTGTTGCGTATAGCTGGAGTGGTGTCTCTATGGGAAACCTTGCGGGCCAAAGTGAAAGTATATCTGTATTAGAAGAGAAGGGAAGTGGAGGTTTTATCCATCTTATTCTTTTAATCATTTATGGAGGTTTAATCCGAGGGGCTATTAATTCTTGGCAGCTCTGGCCTGGCTCTGGGTGGTGACAAGAGCTCAGGAAGCCAAAGGTAGCCCAGAGGTGAAAAGGTACAGGGATAGCATGATTAAGGTGAGCAGTTATGACCTAAAGTGAAAGGGTAGAAGTGGAGCAAAGAAGGGGCCTGCTGCAGGTTCACTGTGGTGAGATTCACCACCTGTGACAGAGTGCCAGAATTCAATGTTTCTGAAATGGTCTCAGATCTCTTGTACATTAGGGTTTTGCAAAAGTGGTAGCAAAAGCTCCCTGTCGTGAAGGGATACCATTACCACCAGGGGATGTAGGAGGCTGAGTTTTGGATGGCTAGATGGAGTCTTGACAGCTTGTCTGCAGAGAAACAGCAACTGTTGTGGAGATCAGAGGAGGCTTTCTTGTGGGGTACCTTATTACTGTTTACATACTGACACCTACATTTTCATGAGCGTTCTTGCTATGGGTTATGTCATGTTTGATGGGATCTACTTACGTGCCTTCTAGAATTTGGCTTCAGTTCAATTTCCTGTTAGTCACTTTTCTCTGCAGCAATTGTGCTGGCTGTAGAGTTGGAGTCCTTTCGGCACAACTGGGAAGACTTAGAAGTTGCTAGATAGGTATAAGTCCTTAAAAGTGTAGGAAAACAGCACAAAGTAAAAGAGAAAGTCTGGGACTACAATTTTTGACCTGAATAGATTTTGCTTCATCCATTGTTCTTTATTCACCCAAATCTATGACAATAAAATATGGAGACAGTTGGAAGTCATGAAAGAAGAAAGAAAGAAAGAAAGAAAGAAAGAAAGAAAGAAAGAAAGAAAGAGACAGAAAGAAGAAAGGAAGCAAGCAAGCAAGCAAGAAAAAATCAATTCAGTGTGAGTAGAATGTGGTAATTAAAAAAGAGGATTATACTGTAATTAGGGGCCAATCCCACTTCTCTTTTGGTCTCAAGTCACCCATAGAGGGACATGGGGTCCTGTGGAAAGAATTCAGCATTACCATATTCAAGGTGTGCATGTCATCAGCTCGCTTTTCATAGGTATTCTTCATTCAAGCTCAGAAATTGAAAGTCAGCTGGGGAAATGTGGTTATAGGACACGTTCTCTCTACTTGCTTGCCACAGACACTGCCAGCACCACAGGCTCTATCAGAGCAGGACAAATCTGAGAAAAGTTGGTATAGAGAATAAGAATTGGGGTGCATTGTTTAAAAGCTGTCCAGTCTTTGTTAACTTCACTTGTTGGACTTGGTTTTGAAGCACCCACTGTACCCCAGGGGCGTTTTTAGACACCTGCACTTAAACAATTAACAGGAAAGCCAGTTCTAATTCTTTTGGAACTTGTATTCTGGCCACACAGGCAGAGCTCAAATAATAATGATAGTTATACACCAGTTTCTGTCCTTAGTTTCCTCCATCATCTGCAATACAGTTAGGCTCATCTCAGGTGAGAGTCAGATGACCAAAGATGCAATTGAAGAAAAAGTCTTAAAGCAGTTATCATTATTTCCTGTGTATTTTCCTTAAGAGAGGAGGCTGGATTCAGAAGATCCAGCTCAAAGGAGTGCCTCGGATGTCCATAGCCTGAATCAATAGAGTTCTCCAAGAGTCTGGCCCAGGACTGTGCACATTCCTATGCTCTGGACAGAGTTCCTATAGCAGGGTTTTTGAGGATGCTTGGAAGTCTTCATTCTTTTTTGCCTTGTACCTAAGGAAGTCAAAAGTGGCCCTGGGTTTAAGTTTTATCATTCAACTGGAGCTCCCTGCTGCTCCTTTACTTCAAGGGCCTGAGAGCTATGCCTGCAGTGCCCAGTAGTGTCCGGATGTGCCTCCAGATTCAGACATTACTATCCCTGTTTTTGCTGCTTTTCATTTCCTTTTCTTGTCTGCTAGGCTTTTGAAATACATATTGCAGCCACTTGTTGCCCTGTTTTCTAAGCTGCCTTGAACTGCTGCCAGAGGCTGTTGCCAGAGGAGCTAATGACTAAGTCACTCTCTTTTCAGCCTCTGGCAAAACTGGGAATTCACTTGAAGATGGGGGCAGCAAAGGCCCAGCCATCCTGAACCAATCAGGAAACCACAATAAAGTGCTGACCAGGGAGTCAGTCGCTCACCCTCAAAGCCCCGCACTGAGCTCAGCTTGGAGGTGACAGCCAGGCTGGGGATGCTCTGGTTTGCTCCTGCAGAACCACATCAGAGGCAGAGACTCAGGAAAAAAGGCTGGCTCGGCAGCCTTGGGGGTAGAGGTGGAACCCAGGGTCAACAGGGAAGACAAGCTCACTGTGTTTCTGAGCCAGGAAAGACCAGAGAAGAGCATATTAACACCAGACATGAGTTAAAGCAGGAAAAAACAGGTAAGGCAGATTATAAATGATGATGATAAAAAATAGCTAGCATCAACTGAGAACTTACTGTGTGTTGGGTTTATCCAAACACTTCCAAGGTACTACCCCTTTCAGTCTTTTCAGGGACCCCATGAGGTAGCTCTATGATTGTTCTTGTGTTCAAAGGAGTGAATTTAGGCATAGAGAGACTTAGTTGCTAGGGGCCTGATTTTTGACCTATTGATTCTTGATTTGGTAGACAAATTCCTTTCATTTGTCATCCTGCATACTGTGTGTAAGATGATCACTGTCAGGTTATGTTTAGCACCTATACTAGGAGCTCAGAATAGACACAAAGCAATCATGGCCTTTCTCTGATTGAGTCCAATGGTCATGTACTACCACCTTTAGCCATGCACTTTGACACATTCTTGTGTTGGCTTTTGTGTTGCAGTATTTGTGAATAGTTCTGCTGCCTATCGACTGGTTCTTACTTCCTGATCATCTTTCACAGTCATCTCTCTATCAGATATGCTTCTACCTAGAATGTGCTTCCCCTATTCTTTTTTTTTTTGCGGAACCAGGGATTGAACTCAGGCCCTTGCACTTGCCAGCGAAGCGGTTATTCCACTGAGCCATCTCCCCGGCCAGAAGTGTTTTTTTTTTTTTGGTGGTACTAGGGATTGAACTCAGGACCCTGCGCTTGCCAGACAGGCACTTATGGTACTAAGCTACATCCCCAGCCCTCCCTACTTAAGTCCATGCCAATCCTGGGGAAATGGTCAGTCTGTCTCCTCACTCCCAGCCTGCCAGGACTGGCTTTTCTTAAAAATGTTTTTCTTTTTTTTAATAAAGACATTCATCCTAGTAATTATGTTTTCTCTGATACAAGGAAAGAAAGTCCCAACCTGCTAGATGTCTGAAATGCTAAGTCTGTGTTCTCTAAAATAAAGGTTTGGGGCCAGGGAGACGGCTCAGTAGA
>NW_004524613.1:10565567-10567916 GCF_000260255.1 Octodon degus
TTTTTTCTTTTCCGGAATGCCTTCAAGGCATGACTGGCTGTCTTGTGTTGTGGGGATCGAACCAAAGCAACCGGAGCCTGACTGCTTTGTTGAAGGAGCCACTTAAAGAACTGAGCTACAGGGCAGGCCCCCTCCCCTATTCTTTTGGGTCTTGCCTCTCTTTCAAATATGGGCTACCATTACAGCTTCATTAAACTTTCCATTAGCTTTCCAAACATTCTTCTTCTTCCTTCTTTAAACTGGGGGTGGGATGAGCAGCAAGAGGGATTTTACCTCTTACTTTTTGGTATTGATTACTCAGAAGTGTCCATATCTTGTCCCTCTCCCAGTTTCACTCACATATCATGACAGTGTTTTAAAATAGTTTATGGGTTTAGAAATAATTTTGTGAAGAGAATGGTGCAGCAGTACTTTCAAATACAGCCCACCAATCCCCAGAATGGAATTCCCATCATTCTGTAATCCCATCATCCTGAGGGTGAGCAAAACCCCAGGCTTGTTCCTGACCCATAGAATTAGCAACCTTGATGGGTGGTCTCTTCCATGATTGAGTTATAGGAGATTGTGAATTTCATCTTGCTAGACTACACTGACTTTGAAGCAAAAAGATATGCTGAGGAGGTCTCCCTGGAGATGAAATGAGTTGAGGCTACAGTCAGTAAGAACTTTGGACTCTGAGTCAATGTTACAGTGCTTGTGGGATTAAATTTCCTCCATGGATTCCATAAGGCAGGAAGCAGATCCTTCCATAATCCCCCTTTAGATGAATCATCAGCCCTGCTGGAACAGTTTTTTAAATATTTATTTATAATTATTTATTTATTTGGTACAGAATCTTTCTATGCAATTCAGGTTTGTAGTGATCCTTCTGTCTCAGCCTCCCCAGTGCTGAGATTACAGGCGTGTGGCACCAGGTCTTTCCAAACCAGGTTACCACTTTTACTTTTAGCCTCATGTTGTCAGATGCAGGACAATCTTCTTTAACTGCATGAGGTAATGTGGCTTGAACCTGGATCCTTGTGCTTGCCAGGCAGGCACTTAGATTGCTGAGCTATCTCCCCAGATCTTGCTTAAACTTTTGATTGTATTTTGAAATGCCGTGGAACAGGAGATCTGTCTAAAGTACAGCAAGTTTCTGACCAACAGAAATTATTAGGTGATGAATTGTGCTATTTTAACCCATAGGGTTTATAATGATTCACAATGCAATGGGAGCTAGATGTTATAGTGGCTGTTCAGACAGAGTTGTTTTGAAAGACCTAGTTCTGATTGAAAACCAGAACAAAAAGAAGCCAAAAAAGTAGGTGGTAACATTCCAGATGAGGGAAATGAATGAGAAGTGGCTTCATTCATGAGATGTTTATGTAAATGTCCCAGACAAAGCTGAAGAACACAAGGAAATAGACAAGGAAGGAGTTAAAGAAGATTGTCCTTCATCTGACAACATAAGGCTAAAAGTAAAGACAGAGGATGACAAGGAATCATGGGACAGTGAGGGAAATGCACCTTTATTAAAATGAAGAGGAAGTTAAAAAGGAAGTTGCTATATTCATACCAGAAAACTTTGATTTTTTTTTTATCATATTCTCATGTTATCTGCTGAAAGGAAAACAGGAGAAAGAGTAACTGGCATATCTTTTTTTGTTTGTTTTGTATTTTTTAGGGAAGGGTCTACAGGGTGTTCAGGGTCTTACTACTAGATCAGACTTGTAGTGATCCACCTTGTTCACAGCCTCCCAAGACCTGGGATTACAGGCACACACCAGCATGCCCAGTCTCAATTGCTGTCTCAACATGCTTCTGGGGGTGGGGCCAGCACCACAGGCCCCTGCACCTGCTTGCTGGGGCTTTAATCCCCTGAGCTATCTGGCCAGCCCTTCGCATATCTCAGATATGTACAATTTCTCTGTGTTGGTAACATTCAAAATCCTCTCTGTTACATACTTTGGAAGGTTTAATTAACCTTTGCTGACCAGAGTTATCCAATTGTGCCAGGAAGTCACCACATTGTATGGTGCACTTGGGCCTCAGGACCTATGTGTGAGTTGTTTTATTGCATCCACATTTTACAGGTAAGTGGTAAAATGTTCAGAGAAATTAAGTTGCTAATTACTTGCTGATTTTCATTAGTTCAAAAATAGCAGAATTTGTAAATGAACCCAGGTCTGGGTGTCACATTATGCTGATGTTCTGACAGATTTTCTAGCTCAGACCATGGAGGACAGTGTTATGGTTTGTGTCTAGTTGTCCCCCCAAAGCCTCATGTAGTCATGGGGGGAGGACTTCTAGACTTTGTGTCAACTCATGATCCACTGGGATTATGTGTGATCCAAGGCTGGGATTATGGGT
>NW_004524613.1:10568132-10575345 GCF_000260255.1 Octodon degus
TGAGTATGGACTGAAACCTCCAGTAACTGTGAGCTAAATAAACCTTTCCTTCCTTCATTTTGAGTGTTGGGTATTTGTCCCAGCAACGAGAGAAAAGTAACTAAGACAGACAGGTACCTTTGCAAATGTTGTTTTGTGATTCTGCATCCAAGTACTTTGGGGACTGTTATGGAAGACATGAAGGGTCTAGCCTTAGGTGAAGGAAGTTGCCTACCCTAGAAACTATAAGTGTGCAGATATAGACTAAAAGCAGACAGATCAACCAAACAACGATCTTAGGTTGAAAATGTAGCAGGACAGAAGAGTTGAGGGTCTGTGCTGTTGGTAAGAAAATTTTACCAAAATGATGGCAGGATTTTCTGAGAAAGAGTAATGGTATGTTCACTTGGCTCATGAGGCCAGGGCAGGGAGGGCGAAATCCTGGGATGCTAAGAAGCAGTCTCCACGTGGTGCTGTAAGAACCTGGGCAGCAACTATACTTCCTTGACTTTCCAATCTCAGCGCATCACTCTGCTTGGCACTTAGCAGGCAGTTTATAAGTATGTATTAAATGAGCACTTGGTTTCAGCACGACTGTGTATGGTCTTTGATCAGTCTCTTTTTAGTCTCTTGGGTAAACCAACATTCTGAAGACTACCAAAAGTGAGACAGCATGCATACACCTCAGGGACTGAAGGCCCGAGAAGTCTCCATGTCCTCTGTCTCCTCCTGGTTGCACTCTCTAGTTGCAGAGCAAACCAACCTGCTCTCCTCCTCCCCCTTCAGGGAAGTGGGAGGCCAGCTCGAATGGCCTTGGCCCCAGGTTGCTTGTATAATTAATGTGGGATTTTTTCCTCCTCTAGTAAAAAATGACCTTGTCAAACCAGAGACAACAAAATCTTGGTTACTGAGCGATTGTGGGCTCCCTGCTGGGATGGCATCTTGGGCCCTGCAAAGAGAAATCTAATAAAATCGGTGTCAGGGGCTCCCTGGGTGCCAGCTCCCCTGCCGCCTGACCCCATGATCCCAATTTATTAGCCAAGCCCAAGCAAGCAGACAAACCTCGCTGGCTCCAGACAGGAGACTTCCAAGCGGGAGCTAATGTGGGGGCTGGGGCCAGGTTTCAGCAGAAATGACAAGGGACATGACAGGAGGTGCCAGCCTGACCAGGGAGCCCAGGGAAGCCCTATTCAGAGGCTATTGCTGCCTTGACAAGGCTGGTTTAACTTGGTGGAGGGATGGTGTTAGGATGGCCCGTTGGGAACCTGTGGTTTATTTTTCCCCCTTTTATTCCTTTGCACTGTTATTAGCAGGGCCATGGACTGCCTGCCTTGCATGAGCTGTGTTCCTGGGAGTCAGCAGGAGTCAGTAGAGAATAGCCAAAGACTAATATCTGAATAGAGTTTTCATTTTGTAAATTGAGCACTAGTTCATCTGCAAAGGGGTTTTAAATGTGCAGTCACTATTTATTCTCCCCTGTACCCCAAATTCTCTGTGATAGGAAGCCCTGATTAACATTGTTCCTGAGCCTCCTACCCTCTTGTTAGCTGAAGGGTCTGAGGCCAGTCATTTAACTTTTTCATCTGTAAAATGGAACAATGAAACTATTCGCATATGATGAGGATTATAATCTAGAAAAAAAGAAAAAGAAGCTCACTAAAACAACAGTCTTTCTCTACACTGGAAAAAAAAACAACTAGGAAAACAAGAAGTAAGAGTCCATTCCAAATTGCAGTCAGAACACTGAGGTAGAGGAAGTAGTTTAACAGAGACTACACAAAACTAAAGAAGAAAATGTTTACAATGCTACTAAGGGATGTAGACTGTAGCCCGAAGACTTGAAGGAATGTGTACACTTATGGGTGGCATGTCTTAATGTTCAAAGTTATCAGTTATTTTCAAAGCATATTGTGGACTCAAGGCAAAGACAACTAAAATTCAAGCTAGATATATTTAAGTATCTAGAAATTAGCAAAAGGTGTAAGAAATGTGTATGGGTAGAGGGGTACAAAAGTGAGCGAGTTTTTACAAGAAAAACAAAGAGAAGAGACCTAGTATATCAAATATTAAGATATTTTATGAATTAAGTGAAGGGAAAGCAAAACAGTCATGACCCTCATCACTAATAAACAGCTTAGTGCAAGAGAAGAGAAAAAGTGCTCAGGTAGATACAGCCGCTCCTGAGCAGATGAAACCTGTCAGCCCTGAGAGCTGAAAAATCTGACAGTGTACTTGCCTGGCAAATGCAAGGGTCTGAGTTCAATCCCCAGTTCTGCCAAAAAGGAAAAAAGAAAAAAAAAAATCTGACACTGTAGAGATTGCAAAGGACATCCATCCACTATAAATAAGAGTTTTTTGTAGTCTGTTAAACTACAGATGGATTAAAGACAAAAATATAAATGGTTGCATTTTACAGTTAATCAAAAGAAGTAGTAATAATGTTTCTAGGAATATAGAGGTATTTCTTCAATGTATTTCAAAAGCATAAATCATTATGTCATCAAAATTAATAAATTCTGATCACAAACTCTGAATATATGATTAATGGGGGGTTGACAGTTGGAAGAAAAAATAGCAAGTTATTTGTAACTTTTTTTTTATTGTTACTGTTTTTTTGGCAGAACTGGGGATTGAACTCAGGCCCTTGCACATGCCAGGCAAACACTTATTCTACTGAGTCATTTCCCCAGCCTCTTTTTGCAACTCTTAAAGTTGACAGTGGGCTGATATCTAGAATACAGGAGAAATTTCTAGAATTCGTCAATAACTATAGATGCTGAAGGCATGAGTAAGCAGGGCACAGAAGAGTTATTCCTAATGACCAGTGCATACCTAAGGAGCTGCTGAAACTCATTAGTAAACAGAAAGATAGGAGGAAAAAAGCCATGAGATACCACATTATCTTATCCTATTGGCAGAAACTATGATAGTTGGGTGATTTGGATGGGAATAGTATAAATAAAAAATTTTGTTTCTACGAACAATAACTAATAAGTCTATAGACTATGAAGACCAATCAGGACAAAGGCCCACATCTGCAGTAGGGTTGGATGATTTTTCCATATACTTATGAGGCTGAAATTCTACTCTAGTTTATACTTATATGTGATAGAGTGTCTAGCACAGGTCCACAGGAGATGTTCATCACAGTATTGTTTGAAACAAGTGTGGTCACATTATAGTCCATGGGCCCAAACTAGACACACACCTTGAATTTGTACACTGACTGTGACTGTTTTGATGCTGTGACTACAGAGTTGAATACATGCAATAAAAATCTTAACATTCACAAGGCAAAAAATATTTACTACCTGACTCTTTATAGAAAATATTTGCTGATTCCTGGTTTAAAGCATCAAAGAAACTATAAGCAACTGAGGACTCCCACTGCTGAGAGGAAAGCTAAACAAAATATAACAGACATGTACTATAGAATAGTGTATCGCTATTAAGTGTCACAGACTGGGTCTGGGGAGATAGCGCAACAGAATAAGCACTTGCCTGGCAAGTGCCAGGGCATGAGTTCAATCCCCAGTTGTGCCACAAAAAAACTCAAACAAAACAGACTGTGAGTTTCATACTCATAGACATGGAAATATAAAACAATAAGACAGGAAGAAAGAGAACAAAGTATATGGCACTAAAATGATTCCATGAAATTAAACATGACTACATAATACCACTGCAATGTTTTGCAAAAATATTAACAAGATCATGATACCATATCAAAGACACCATAATTTCTAAGATCAGGAGTTGGGGCACAGGAATAAGACACATTGGAAAGTCCTTGCTTGAGTCCAATGATAGAAATATTCTATGAAATAATAAAAGAGATCCAAGAAAATAAGTGTGGGGGGTGCTAAGCACAGTGCTCTGCACACTATGAATTTTCCTCATCACTCTCATCATCCATTGCTGTTTGTCCTCTGAAATTGGAATCCTTATTGTAGAGCTAAATTCAATGAAAAGGTCATATTTAATATTCTCTGGATAACTGCCATGCAGTAACCCTCCTTAGAGGAGCCCCTTAGAGATCAAAAGGAATTTAACTGTTGGAGGTCGACAACAGGGCTTGTTTACAATCTAGTCATTTTCTCAGCTTACCAAATATTTCTAGTTCTTCACCTTCTAGATTGCATGGCCTGATTTTCCTTTTGGTTAGTAGGCATCATGTGACTCCTGTTCGCTAATTAACATAAGGGCTGCATGTTGTCTGTAGGCTAGAGATCTACGGCTTTTCCTAGGTCACATTTCCATTTCTCACTGGCAAAGAGGGTAGCTATATTTGAAATGGTGTTGTTGCACCATTTCCTAGGATTATGGTGACCAGAGTCATCTGAAGTCTCCTAATGCATATGCCAAGATGAAATCACTCAGATTTTGGAAGCTATCATTGCAGAATAGCCTAGGTCTTGACTGATGCATCTTCCATATCCTCAAAAATATCTGAATACTAAGCCATGGAATGATCCTCAGATGCCATGCAATGAGTCTTATCATGATCACTGTAGGAGAGTGTCTAGATTACGAAGCCTAATTCCAATGAGGAAGAACCCATATCTCCCACAACAACATCTATCATCCTTACTGACTTCCTATCATTATTGGGATCCCACTGTTTCTAGAGACAGATTTTGCACCATTAACACTTCCAACATCTGTATGATCTCTGCCCTTATCCTCATTCACGTGATAATCCTTCAGACAGGGGAGTATAGTAGGCAGAATAAGGGCTACTGAAGATGTCAGTATCCCAATCCACAGAACCTCTAGACTTTACAGAAGTGATTATGTTAGTGACCTTGAGATGGAATATTATGTTGAATTACTTGAACTGTCTCAACATAATCACAAGGTCTTTATTGAAGAGGCAGGAAAGGATGTGCTAGCAGAAGCAGAGGTTGGAGCAGTTGTTTCTGGAGGGGACCTGGAGCCGGAGAGCCCAGACAGCCTCTGGAAGCTGGAACAGGCAAGGAATGGGTCTCCACTAGACACCCTGTGTTCTCCATTAGAGCTTCCCTGCCAACACTTTGACCTTACTTGAAGAAGACCTTTTCTCCCCTGTCTTCTCTACAATTATAGATTTATGTTATTTTATTATCATTGTTATTATTATTATTTTGTATTTAGTACACAGTTTACAGGGCCTCACTATGTAGATCTGACTTGTAGTGATTCTCCTGTTTTCAGCCTTTCAAGTGCTGGGATTACAGGTGCATGCCCACATACCCAGTCTCAATTGCCATCTTAGTGAGCCCCAGGGGCAGGGCCAGCACCACAAAATTTATGTTATTTTAAACCACTAAGTTTGGAGTAATTTGTTACAGAAATAAAAAAATACTGAGACTTTCTGCCATATTTCTTTGCATTTTCTCTTTCCAAATGAATCACTGTTTGCTATATCTGTTTTTTCTGTTAACATATGTCCCTGACAATTTAAAAACCTGGTTTGACTACCCAGTTTGTAAAAACTAGGATTCTTAGAATTTTGACTTTGTTTTTGTTTGAGTAGTGACAACAAATTAGCACTGCCTGGAGCTAATCACCATACAAGCCAAAGGAACAGGGAATCTCTAAGCAGCTCAGACTCTAAAGCCTTTTCATATTTGATATCACTGCCATTTAGATTGATCTTTCAAAGGCCATAGTTGTTTACTTAAATTATGAAGAATTAAGCATAGATTTTTAGCAATTCCTTCAGCTCACTAAGTATGAGTCAATTAACTCATGAATTGTGTAATTTGGTCAAAACAAACTGCATTTAACAGCCTATACTTCAAATGTCAATGAGAAGTCAAGAGTTGGACAAAATATCATACAGGATAGAAAGTCCCTCTTTCTTAGGGTCAAATCCTATGAATATAGCCTTTTTCTTTATTGATTGGTATATATCACTCCCATTGCTAAGAGCCATCAGTTATTGATTTACTTAATGATCAAAACAGTTATATGGGGCCGGCTAAATAGCTCAGAGGAGTAAAGCACCTGTAAGCAGGTGCAGGAGCCAGGGGGTTCGATACCCAGGCCTTCCATGCCAGCCCTGCCCCTGGGGTGCACTGAGACAGCTATTGAGACTGGATGTGGTGGCACGCCTGTAATCCCAGCACTTGGGAGAATGTAAACAGGAAAATCGCTACAATTGCGATCTAGTAGTGAGACCATGAACACACTATAGACCCTTTCCTAAAATACAGAAGAAAAAAATAGTTATATGAAGAAGGGAGTAGCATTGACTGTTTTGAAGATGCTAGCATGACATTAAGGGATGCATAAACAAGGCCCAGCCAGATACTCAGCTGACTAAAGCACTTGCTTAGGCAGGCATAGGGACCAGGTTTGATCCCCAGGGTGCTGTGCTGGCCCAGACGAGACTGGGCATAGTGGCATGTGCCTGTAATCCCTCCAGCTTGGGAGGCTAAAAACAGGAGAATCACTATGAGTCAGATCTATGTAATGAGACCTTGTAGACCCTGTAGATTCTGTACCAAAATACATTATTTAAAAAAGGGATGCATAAACAACTTGCCTAATTTTCACAGCTAATGAGCGAAGGAGCTGAGTGGAACCCAGGCAGTCTGACTCTGGAGATAGTGTCTCAAAGCCCTATTGCAGTGTCACCAATAAAGCTGTCTTAATGGTCCTCCTAGACCTGTAGTTAAGATTGTCTGAGTCCAGGCCCAAAGGCCGTCTGGAGTGAGTGGACACTGTCTTCTGAAACAAAAGGACTTGTCAGCTCATTTCTGATGGATCAAATTTCTTAGAGTCAGTACTGAACATTTTCCATTTGCTGAGTGATTTTATCATGCCTCCCTGGGCTGGAATTTGGAGGAGAGAGAGGAAGCAGGTTTCATGGTTAAAGCCTGAGAAATACCTCTTGGGCAGTCATGGGTGAGGGGTTAGTAATGGGTGACTTCAGCTTCTATTTGTGCTCACCTAGCACAGGAAGCTCCGGGTGGTTTGGCCTCGACTCCTAACAACAAGTTTCTCATTTGCCCTCCTCACTTGATGGTCTGGAGGAGAATTTGTCTGAAGGAATTTGTTCCAGGAAATGCTCAGCTGCTTCTGACAGGAAAGGGAGGAGAGAGAGAGAGAGAGAGAGAGAGAGAGAGAGAGAGAGAGAGAGAGAGAGAGAGAGATGCCTTCTTGCTGCCTGGGAAGCTATTCCCTCTGGTCTGCAAGCATGGAAATGACTAAGTGATGAGTTTCAAAACTTGGCTGAATGTCGTTCCTC
>NW_004524613.1:10575445-10578762 GCF_000260255.1 Octodon degus
CAACAAGTTTCTCATTTGCCCTCCTCACTTGATGGTCTGGAGGAGAATTTGTCTGAAGGAATTTGTTCCAGGAAATGCTCAGCTGCTTCTGACAGCATAGTGTGACCCTGTCTCAATAAGACATAAGAGAGAGAGAGAGAGAGAGAGAGAGAGAGAGAGAGAGAGAGAGAGAGAGATCTGCCTTCTTGCTGCCTGGGAAGCTATTCCCTCTGGTCTGCAAGCATGGAAATGACTAAGTGATGAGTTTCAAAACTTGGCTGAATGTCGTTCCTCTGGACAGACATGTGGGCCCCCTGAGGGGGGAATTGTCTTTTTGGTAAAAATCATCTACACCCAACTTTAAAGCTTGCATCAGCCATGAAGCACATAAAAATACTCAGCATCATTAGTCATTAGGAAAGTGTAAATCAAAACCACAGTGAGCTACAACTTCACACCCACTCAGATGTCTAAAACTAAAAAAAGACAGACAATACCAAGTGCTGGTGAGAATGCAGAGAGACGGGAGCCCTCACACACTACTAATGGGAACATAAAGTGATGCAGTCACTTGGAAAACAGTCTGGTGGATCCCCAAATGCTCAACATAGATGGAGCAATTTCACTCCTAGGTATAATTCCAAGACAATCAAAAGAGATTATTTAGGCACAATCTTTCCAGCAACCTCAGCTCTCTTGATGATCAAGGTCTCCCAGCTCTCCTTCCTTCTATTGGTTTGCCTTCCCATCGGTGGACGCAATATCTGACACCTATAATGTAAAGGAAGAGAAGTTGATTGGATGCATGCTTTCAGTCTCTGCCCAGCTGGCTCTGAGGCAGAAACACCATAGTGGGGAACAACTGCATATCCTGTAGTGGCCGGAAAGCAGAACACAGGGCAATCCAGAGCTATATCTTCTCAAAGCAGGCCCTCAACTGGGCCCTGTGTCCTGAAAACACATTCAACTATAAAATCAGTGGATTACTAATCAACCACTTTACCAGGAACTCTCAATCCAGTTGAGTTAAAATTAAGCTTGACAGTCCCCCCTCCCATTTATTCTATGCTATAATCTATGTCTTAACCTGTTTTCTGTTGGTGTAATAAAGTACATGGGACCAAGAAATTGGTAAAGAATAATAGTTTGTTCAAAGGTGTATAGTGGTAGTATCATCTCCCTGGTGGAGAAATGTCAGAGGATCACATTGACTGAGCAAGGACACCAGCTCAGATCACTCTTATGACAAAGATGCAAGTTCCACCTTCATGCTCTTAATACCATCAGTGTATAAATGTGGGGACTAAATGCTTAACACATGGACTTTGAGGAGCACATTCACATCATAGCATTCCTTCAGGAGAAAAATCTGCCTGAAATGATGTTCTAGTTTTCTCTTTCTTTCCGCCTTCCCACTCAGCCTTCTTCACCTACACATTCAGTCTATCTGACCCCTGGAGACTGTTGAGTTCGAGCCTGATACCTCCAGGTAGAGGGAAGAGTTCTGTGGAGCATCAGAGAAGGAGGTGGGGGGATTGACTTAAACACACCTGTGATTAGCAGCTGCCAGGCATGGGGCATGGAACTTGAGGCACAATCACAGACGTGGAGTAAGAATAGCAGGTAAGAGGCTGGGAGCCAGATTCTAAGGAGTAGTCATGGAGCATGAAGGAAAGCAAACTTCATCAGCACAGCAGAGGGCAGAGCTCAGCACTAGTGGCAGGTACTCAGTGGAAGACAGCCTTGTGATGGGAAGCTGTAGGAGCAAGAAAGGATAAAATATCATCTTAGGTTTTAGGAAATTGATTATTGGAGCTTTTGGAGGTCTCTAGTGCCCTGATGAGCCTTAGAAAAATGAACAATTTTGTTTTTTAAGTAGTTCATTTTTAAAATTTAATTTTATTGAGAAACAAATAGCAATGAGACAGTTTCAAAACAGGTTAGTAGGACAGTTACAATAATTAATACGTTGTACATTGTTATCTTCATAGTAGTTATTCATAGTACAAGATGCAGAGATGATATCCTATCCAAACATTATTAGTACAAATCTTTCTTTTCATTGAATTAAGAGAAAATAGCTGTATATCTATCCTATTTTGTATATACTGACATATATGCATATTTTTTTCACTACAAAATGGTCCTTCATTTATATCCCCCTTTTTGTTTAGTTTTGTCAGAAATGGGTATTCTATTGCCATTTAAATATTGTAGGTGCATGAATTCAGCCAAATATTCCAGTATAGTCCACTAGTCCATAATAGTAGTTGGCAATGCCAGAAGTTGTTGTCTTGAGCCTTTTACAGCTCAGCATATTAATATGGCCTTACTTTTATATTTTATTTTTATACGTCTCTGCTGGATGGTTTTTCTGCGAAGATATATATATATATTCAAACTCAGGAACTTGCACTAGCCAGTCAGGCACTTCTTCCACTGAGCTATATCCCCAACCCCTTTTGTTTTTATCTTTTTGATACAAGGTCTTACTATACAGTTCAGGTTGACTTGGAGCTCACTTTGTACCCTGGGCTGGTCTTGAACTCACAAGGATCCTCCTGCCTCAGGCTGAGATTACAGGCATGTACCACCAAGCCCATCCATGTGTCTTGTTTGCAGTTATTAATTTCAGGTAGAATTTTTATAGTTAGCTAAAAGTCAGTTCCAAGAAATCCTTCAGAATTGTCTATGTCTTTACTCATAGGCAGGGTTAAAATTCAGTCTCAGGAGAATTCTAGGTCTCAGAGTAATCGATGAGAAAGTATCAGAGAATAGATTGGAGCGTCCAAAAATTTCACATGCTAATGTAATTGGCTGATAGAACAATTTATACTTTTTAAACATTTCTCCATTATAGTTTCCTTTGCTCAACATCGAAGGTAATTAGTTGTCTTTCATTACTACTTAAAAGTATTTCTAAGATTTATTATTCACATTTTGTATTTCTGCATAGTTCATCAATATTTTATTTATTTACTTATTTATTTTCAGTTAGTGCTGAACACTTTCAGATGCCATATTTCACATAACCTTTATTATCATCCCTTATTAAAAATGATCTCTATTATGCAAATGAGGAAATGAAAATTCAAAGAGCAATAGTGACTTAACTAAGATTATATTACTAGTAGATCCAGAACTTGTACTAAGATTGTCTGTCTTTTTTTTTTTCCAAATTGGTAGGACAGTTTCAATAATTCACACATTGCATACATTCTTCCTAGTGGTTAATTGCTGTATAAGATGCGAACATGATATCCTATTTACAAACACCATTAGAACAAATCCCTCTATTCATTAAGAGAATGTAACTATATATCTATCCTAACCACTTT
>NW_004524613.1:10578862-10580173 GCF_000260255.1 Octodon degus
TAGGACAGTTTCAATAATTAACACATTGCATACATTCTTCCTAGTGGTTATTGGTTGTTCAAGATGCAGACATGATATCCTATCTACAAACACCATTAGAACAAAACACTATATTCATTAAGAGAATGTAACTATATATCTATCCTAACCACTTTGAATACACAGATACAAAATGGACATTCATCTGTATACCCTTTTTTGTTTAGTTCTGCTATTTGAATATTATAGGTGTGTTAACTCAGCAAAACATTAAATAGGCTTCTACAGTATCATTCATTGCATTTGTTTAATATACACTCTATTTCAGTCTTTTACATGGAGTAATCTAGTAGATTTTATAGTTTTTGTTGTTTTGTTCTTTGGAAGTTATATTCTATCTATTATTTTTGTGACTACCATTGACGTTTATACTATGGATAATTTTCTTAAAGTTTAGGAGTAGGCAAGCTCATCTCCTTCCTTAGTCTCAAATCTAAAATTCTTTGATTCTTTACTCTCTAATTTATATTTTCAATATCTTATTTTCCCATTTTCAGCTATCCATTAAATAATGCATCATTTCAATTATTACCTTCAGGGCATCTTTTAAAAAATGTGTCACTGTATTTACTGTTACTTTCTTAACATTGTTTCTTGTATGAATTTCCTTTTGAGTCAATTTTCCTTTTTGGAAAAGTATGTTCTGGTTGAAAAAAATCATTTTGATTCACACTAAATACATCATCTTCTTCTATAATTGTCTCAGCAATTTGACAGAATATGTATTATTATCCTCGTTCCAGAATGAGAAAAGAAAGACACAGAGAGGAAAGTGGCATATTTATGCAAAATCAAAGAGCTGGCATAATTCAGATGTAGCCAGATGTTCTGGTCAAATACATATTTGGGTGGCTGCAAAGGAAACAGAGTCAAACATAAATATCTTGGGCTAATTATGAAAAAAAATAGTGAAATACAGAATACTTGTAGGCAGATTATGGTGCTTGAACTTAAGTCATTTGTGTAAGAAACCATCTATTATCTCTAAAAAATCATCTCAACAGAGTTTTGAAGCCTGAAGATTAGATTTAGATACAAATGAATGTGGATCAAGGAAGGATTCCATGATTTAGGAAGAACATGATATCAAGATGACTGGCTTGGCTTTACTCTGCCCAAATATCTGAGGGTTACAGCATGAGAGAAAGTATTTGGAGGGTAATCTCTTAAAATTTATAGCTTCATAGATTTTTGTTTTAAGTTCCCAAAATATGTGTGAGTAAGTGTTTTTTTCTGAGACAAACACTTTACACGATAGTTCATCCAAGATAT
>NW_004524613.1:10580273-10625562 GCF_000260255.1 Octodon degus
GTGACTGGTAATGTTTATAAGGATGACATTATAAAATTCATAAGGAACAGGACAGACACTTTACTAGTTCATCAGCTGTCATTACCTTTGTTGGTGTTTCACTGATTATGAATTGGAACTCTTAGTAATAAAAATAATTTTCAAAAGCCACCCAAATTTTATGCTATGCAAGCAGTTCACACACAAAACAACACTGATTGTTAGACATGTAGCACTCAAGATAATTCGCTCAATCTGTCCGTGGATTCCACACTTCTCACAAACATGAGCCTCACTTTCACAATTAAAGCTAAATCATTAAAATTGCAGCTGATTGGTGGTGACACATTTTGCAGTTCAAACCCTTTTAAAAACAAAACTTATAGTTATTAGAACAGTGACAAAGTGCTAAAACACCCACATCAGCCCTCCCTAGGCACTCCATTCTTTCTGGCTTGCAATTTAGTAAGTTGACACTGGTTTTGTGGACAATTTTTTCAGTAGACTCTCAGCTCTGGTGACCACCTACTTCAGCCACAATCAAGCAAATATTTTATTTCCCTCAACAGCACAATTTACTTATTTCAAAGGACCTTTACATTGAAAAGTCAGGGTAGAGCGACCTGCTGCACATAGCCTTTGGGTGGTGTGAGAATACCAGAGTCAAGAAGGTTCCCATCACAGAGTTGCCAAGCCACATTCTGGTTCTATCGCAGGCCAACTGTCTGATCTGACTGCATGACTCAGTCTTTCTGTGCCTTTTTTATTATCTATAAAATGAAATCATAATACTTAATCCTAATACTATCAAGAGGATTCAAGGATTGCAAGAGAAGTTCATAATGCATGTTGGTTACCATTAGTTGATAGTAGCTGCATCAGCTGAGCATCTAGCTTAGTATCAACTGGGCTAAGGTCAAGGCCAAGTCAGGTCAAATAGAAGTGTTTGTTTTCAGAGATCCTGTCACTTGAACGTCTTTGAGAACAATCAACTTGCTCCCACTGTACTACTGCTTCATCACTGCTACTGATGGAGGGTGGAGAGTCCAAAACTCACACCAAAAGAATGAACCAACCAGTCACACTATTAAAATTTTTAAGAAGAAATAAATGTGTTATCCATATGTTCCATCCAATTTCACTTCACCATAGTACCACTTGGAGTGATCTGATGTTCAAATTAGAGATTAACACCTTTATCAATGTCTATATTATCTGTATGTACCTCATTGATTGTTCCTAACTGACATTTTATTATTATTATTATTATTATTATTATTGTTATTATTATTTGCAGAACTGGGGACTGAACTCAGGCCCTTGTGCTTGCCAGACAAGCACTTATGATACTGAGCTATCTCCACATCCCCTGACATTTTAAAATATTCATTTTGCCAAATGTCATGGTTTGTATCTCTATGTCTACCCCAAAGTCTCATAAAGCAATGAGGGGTGGGCTTTTTGAAGGTTGTTGAATATAGAGTTTGTGATTGATTCATGATCCAGTGCTGTGTTTAAAGATGTGAACACTATGAATGACTACTACAAAGACAACAATATGCAATGTATTAATTGTAATTCTCCTGCCAACCTGTTTTGAAACTGTCTGATTGCAATTTTTTTCTCAATAAAATTAATAAAAATAAATAAATAAAAGACCCTAAACAAAAGATGTGAACACTACAACCGTCCTAAGACAGGTAGCCCATATACAATAGAAAGGACAGAAAGATGCTGGCCCCTTACATCTCATACTTGATTTTGCTGTCTTCCACCACCATGACTGTTGCCCTCTGCCATGTGCCACCCTGCCTTGGATCCAGCTGACTCTGGATTGACAACTGTAAATCTGTAAGCTGAATAAACTTTTCCTTCCTTTCATTTTGGGTATCAGATATCTTGCCTCAGCAATGAGATAATAACTAAGATACCAGGTGTTGTGAAATGTACAATAGGTGATATCTGGAAATATTATGGGCACATCAATCTGTTAGTGCATGCAAATCTTTGTCACGATTGCTAACGATTACACAATAGTCTTAGCTTAGTCAGTTGAGTTGTCACCTGGAAATTTATAATTTTCTGTAGTTTGGCAAGCAAAGATCTTCAAATGGAATAAACTACAAAAGCCCTATTTCTTGATTCAACATTTCATTAAGTAGGAACAATTAAGCTGCTCCATGTTGCTCTGTTTCTTGGTGCACACATGTCTGTTTCTTCCCAACAGGTTAGTGCTTTGGTCTGATGGGTCAGTGTGGAAAAGCACACAGGGCTTTAAAATAGCTTTTGTGTACAAGGCTAATGAAATACAAGTCCACTTAGGCTAAAATGTCTGGCTCTACATATTCAAAAATTTTGGGAATCTTTTATGCCACTGAGACAGACATAATTTTACTCTTTAAATCACAAGGGCCCATAAAAATTGACTTCATGCTCTGGTATTTCCAGTCCTGATCTCTCCTTGTTCTTATATGAACAATAGGCTATACCTGGAAGGCAGAATCGAACTTTGCATTTGAGAAGTGGAAAACATGAATCCAGCACTCCTAATGACTAACTGTTCATGAGAATTCCAGAGAAAGAAGAGCATGCATGCATTAAACTGAATATGTGATATCTTTGTGAATAAATGAACCCTCATGACAAAAAGATGTATTATACTGATGACTCTTGAAGCCAATAAGAGAAAGGACAAATGGAAGAAGGGAAAAGCAATAGTCTAGTGTTGTGTCATCCAATATAGTATCCACTAGGCACATGAATATGCACTTGAAATGTCACCTGTATGCACTGAAGTATACTGTAAGTATAAAATACACATGGAAATCTAAAGGCTTAGTATGAGAAAAGGAATGCAAGGGATGTCATTATTAATTCTTGCATTGATTTTGTGCTAACATGATACTTGCAAATATTGAGTTAACTTCATTATTCATGTTAATCTCACCCATTTCTTTACAATTTATAAAAATGTGGCCATTACAATATATTGAATTTCATGTGGCTCGCATTATATATTTCCATTAGATAGAGCCTCCTTTCTGCTTTCTTTAATGAGTAGATAAGAATGATTCCACACACAAATCAAGAGCTTCATACACATAGATGACATCCCTGAAGAACAGATGGACTAAAGAGGTAATGACACTAGTGATAACACTGCTTGCTATAAAAACTTATAAGGTTCAACACAGAAAACAAAATAAAAACATTTGAAATAGAAAATGACAACTGCAGAAGCAAAATACAGCATCAGACCAATAGACCATGCAGAGCAAGCCCAGGAGACAGTGAGACGAAAAAGAAAAACACACACCTGAAATTTCTGAAATGATGGTAACCAAAGTAAAGAAATAAAGCCATGAGTCTATAGAGGAAATCAAAGGAGAAATAATCTCTCACGTAAAAAAGAAATGAGGACAATCATAAAAGAAATACTTAGCAAATTTAGAGTAGAGATAGATTAAAAAAAAAAATGGAGGGCCAGCCAGATAGCTCAGTGGACTAAAATGCCTGCTTAGGTGAGTGCAGGGACTGGGGTTCTATTAGTGGTGTGCGATGTCAGCCTCACCCCCCTGGGCACACTGAGACAGTGATTGAGACTGGGTGTGGTGGTGAGTGCCTGTGATCACAGTGCTTCGGAAGCTCCACAGGAGGGTCACTAGGAGTTCTACCTGTGTAGTGAGAGCCTGTACACCCTGTACTAAACACATATATATGAGAACATGAGAAAGATGAAGGAAACCATGAGTGATTAACATAGGAAAAACAGAGTGCATAAAAGGAATTCAAACGGATATCCAAGAAATTAAAATTTCATACTTTGTGATTAAAATTTCATTGAAAACTGCAAAACCACTTGAACAAAACTGAAGATAAACTTTCAGATTGTGAAGACAGGATTGTGGCTGTCAATCATGAAAGGAAAGATCTCTTAAAAATAATAAGGGATCTGGAAAAAGCAATTCAACAGCTCCAAGATGATGCAAAGAAAAATAATAAAGAGATTGGAGGCAATGTACAATAGATACCGTAAAATGGAAACTAATTTTTCATGTTTACATATGGTAGCTTGAACAACTAATTTGAAGGAAACAATGCAACACTGTAGGGAGCTGCGTGTAGCCGCGCCCTAGGATGGTGCCGGTTTCCGCCTTCCACCCCCTCAAGGGGTGAGCGCTCCTGGAGTAAACAACTCCATATATGGCCAAGGCTTGGGCTAATGCATTGCTTCCGCATACCTGGACCAATGGGCAGTACACACGTGGCACCCCATGGTTGGAAGCCCTGGGACTTATAAACTAAGAGCAGGGGCCTCGGGAGAGAGAAGACGGATGCAAGAGAACAATAAAGAGCTGCGCAGAAAATCAACCAGTGGTCGCGTCGTTCTTGCAGGCAAGGCCGCGTGCGACACAACACAGCAACAGTTGCTGAGTTTCTGTTACTTTGTTTAGTGAAATTTTGTATTGTTTCTGATGCTGTTTTTCTTTTCTTTTCTTTTCTTTTTACTATTTTGTATTCTTTAAAAAATAATTAAATGTAATATGGATCTAGGATGATGAAAAGGGGAAAGGAAGAATAGTAAAAGGGGAAAAATGCAAATCCATTATATTTTCAGTTTTTCATCTCATTGAAAAGGAAGATTTTCACCTACAGACAAAACATTCTCTCAGGCTTTCAGAGAGAGCAAATTGGTCAAGCAAAGGCCAACACTCAATCATATAGCTGACACTGACAAAAGATCTACCAACTGCAGTACAGGGTTTCAGGGTAAATCCTGAGGGGATTTGACTGAACTTGTCAGATGCAAAAGTTACATTTCTTGTTATATGGGTCTTGCTTTATCTTGGTCTTAACCATCCAGCAGAAAAGTATAAAAATGAGGCATAGAAAGTAAAGCCATATTAATATGCTCAGCTGTAAAAGGCTCAAACCAATAACTTCTGACATTGCCAGTTCTACAGATAACCCACTACTACTATGGACTACTGAACTATATTGGATTATTTTGCTGAACTCAAGCACTTACACTATTTGAATGGCAAGGGAATACCCATCTTTGACAAAACTAAACAAAAAAGGGGAATGTAAATGAAGGACTATTTGGTAGTGAAAAAAATATATATGTATATACAAAATAAAATAGATATACAGCTACTTTCTCTTAGTTCAATGAGAAGAAAGATTTGTATTAATAGTGTTTAGACAAATATCATGTCTGCGTCTTATACTATGAATAACTACTATGAAGACAACAATATGTAATATTTTGATTATAATTATAATTGTAACTGTCCTACTAACCTTTTTTGAAACTCTCATTGCTATTTGTTTCTCAATAAAATTAATTTAAAAAATGAAAAAGTGGAAGATTTGTACTAATATCAAATAGAAAAATTTTAATGCCCATATACCCTGATAACTACTTTAAAGTTAACAATATACAATATATTAACTATTATTATTCTCCTGTGTTTTGTTTTAAAATTTTATCTTTTTCCATCAAATAAAAATAATGAATTTTATTTTTATGTAAATAACGTCTTCAACAGCATGAGAACAAATTGTACCTTATTTAATTAAGCACATTTTAAAATACCCCAAAAGCTTTTCTCACATGACCTCATGGCAAACCTAAGCCCTACTCCATCCTAGATTCATGAATTCTGGCTTAGTGGACTCTAAATAGAAACAGGCTCAACGAACTGAGTATTTGAGATAAAAAGAAATTAATGTGTCTAATTTGTGAGCTTTAGTTTGGTTTGAAAAATGAAGAAACATGATAACTCTCCTTCCTATATATAAACAAAACAACTTAAGTGAAGTTACCCTAACATTCAGAGAGGTCTCATTTTAATTGGAGACCTATGCATGCTCTTACCCTTCTGGTGCACAGGTGTGATGGGTTTCCTACCAGAGTTTCTTTCTTCATCTTCATAGGGTGTTTCACTGGTGAAGAGCCAGTGGAACTCTCTCGACTCAGAGACACAGAAGCAGAGACTGAAAAGATGACAGGAGAAGCAGGGGTCAATCCTGGTTACGTCTCCTGCTTCTGTTCACCCCAGTTGCGAATCTCTAAACTAACAGTCTTACTTTCTATGGAGTGTGCTGAGCTCTTTTTGTGAGTTCTCTTCATGCCTCTCCTCTGTGCAAATGGCAGTACTCAAGAAGCCCGGGTGTGCAGTGTTTTGGAGGAGAGCGCTTGGCTCAGTGATATTTGTAGCCTGTTGCCAACTTCTAAATTGCAGTGCAGCTGGCCAAGACTGGGGATACCTGTTACAGTAAGACCTCTTAACAAGAGAAGGCATGCCAAAGACATGGCTTCTTGTCAGAAACAATTAACAGAGTTAGACAATGGTGATGGCAGAGGGTAAACTTCCATGGTGCTAAAGATGAGGAATATTTATATAGTTTTATTGCTAAATGCTTAAGAATGTAATGCAAGATGTTCCAGAAAATATAAATATTTTATCCCTAGGAGTCAGACCCAGAGATTAGGAAAAGATATATCAGGTCTTAATGAAGGAAAAGAGGTTGATGGTAGCTGGCAGCAATATCAACAGCAATGTCAACAGAACCTTCTACTTTATAGAGCACTTACTTTGCATAGGACAGTGTAACCACTTCACTTGTATTGGCTCATGTACTCTTTATAACCACCCTACTATTGCTCACCAGATTTTATAGATATGGGAACTTTGCATAGTTAAGTTGCCCAGGATCACATAGCCAGGATAAAGTTAAGCCTAGGATGTAAACAAAAGCTTGTCTGACTCTAAATCCTCTGAATTTTCCACTGTGCCAAAAGACTGATTCATGAACACATGATATCATTTTTATTACTTACAAACTTAATAATTTTGCAAGAGTTGCTCATACAATTACTATAAATCACATTTGATCAAACTATGGCTCATGGGAAGTTGATTAGACTCTGCATCAGACATTGTAAACTGGAGATGTCTGCAACTCCAGGTCAGTGATTCTCTGCTGAACCCTAGGGGGACATCAAGGCAATTGGACACTAGGAATGCACTAAACTTCCTATAATGTTTAAGATGAGTACCCAGCTCCAGATCTAAGTCAAATCCATATTGAGAAACTCTGCTATAGTAGACAGACATGGACATATGTGTCGGCACCTGTCTCTCAACTTGTCACACCCAGGCCACTCCTCAGCTTGTGGCAATTCATTCACTGAACACATAGTATTTGACACCAATTGTCACCACAATGTGACACAATGTCTGTGGACATATGGTATTTATACATGAAATGACAGGATTTAATAGTATGTCAGTTATAGTTTTTGGTGTATAAAAGGGAATTTTGGAGAATCAGTCAATACAAATATTTTTGAGACTGCAATAAATAAGACTAGCTACTACATGCTTTAAGAAAGGTAAGAAAGGAGATTAACGAAGGCCTATAAATCATTTATTAGTTTGGGGGTAACTGCTGGGAATGAAGCCCAGGGGTGCTCTTCAATGGAGGTATACTCATCCAATTTTATCTTTTTGTTCCTTTTTTAGGTGTTTTTTTTTTTTTAATTTTGAGATAGGGTTACCCAGTCAGACTTGAACTTACCATCCTCTTGCCTCAGTCTTCTTCTATGCTTGGATTATAGCCATTTGGCATTGCATCCTGCTTAGTTACTAATTTTTTATTTGATGTTAAATCCATACTTATTCTGCATCTCATCACAGTAATGTTATGTTTTTGTGAAATGAGTTTTCTACAAAGTACGCAGAGGTTTTCTATGAACTAAGACATTTGTTTCAAATGTACTTGCAAAGAATATTGACTAGTAATCTTCAGTTTACTTGGTGGTTATTGAAAATTATATTTGGGTTGTATTGGAGAGTGTGTTGTACAGAATAATATGCATTGTCTTACAGATTAAACGATGTTTGTCATCAGAGTAAGTGAGCTCATCTATCTTGTTTTTATTAGGCCATTGACTAAAACTTCCCTAAGATTATCGTCATTATATAAGCCTGTGTGAGAACAGAGGTAGCAAGTTAACAGTATTTTCCAAAAGTCTTGTGCTTGGCATTGATTTATATAAGCAAAAATTCAAATGTGTCTTGAAGAGATAAATTTTGTGAGGCACTTCACAATCTTTCACAACACTAGGCATTCAATAGTTAGAAGATAAAACCAGACAAAATTCTTATCCATTGGAGCTGTCTGACAAAGGAGACAACACTTAAAGGAATAATCACCCAAAGGGTTAAAACTCCAACAGCTATGGCTACAATAAAAAAGTCAGAGTTCAACAAGTAACCAAGAGACGGAACCTTGCCAGGCTAATTGGAAGCTTCCCTACAAAATGGCATTTGAGCTAAGAATTCACTGGTGTCCAGAAGTTAGTCCAGGCAGAGGGAAAAACAAACCTAGAGGTCTGGGTAGGAGTCAGTTTGGCAGGCAGTGTGGCTGGCACTGAGGAAGTGTAGTGTGTGGTGACGTTTGCAGGGCAGGCAGGGACTGCATATTACGAACCCTGGCAGGCTGTACATCCAAGCTTACTGAGTGTTAATCTTGCAAACCATGTGGTATAACAAAACTATCCAAATCAAGGAGGGAAAGGGAGATGATATGACTTTTGAGCAACTCCCTTTGGCAACTGAATAATAAATGGGTCATTCCAGGAGCAAAGCAAATACAAAGAGCCTATTCTAGAGATAAACTTTACCAGCCAGTATGATGATGGCATAGAGTTAGTGATGATGGAGAATGGGAGGTGGCAACGGCCAGTAGAAGAAGATTGGTGTGTCCAAGAAAGATTTTGAAGGTAAAATTTACAGGGCTTTACATAGTAAATTGACTATGATGGGGACAGATAAGGCTAAAACATGAAGTGCTTCTTGCTGCATTTTGAGGTTTATGTCTCATACACTGGAGACAGCAAACAATGTGCTTCAGTTGGTAGACATTTTGGGTGCACCTTCCCTGTCTCTAAAGAGAAAGAAAAGGGCCAGCCAAATAGCTCAGCAGATTAAAGCACCTGCAACCAGGCACAAGGGCCAGAGGTTTGATCCCCAGGCCTGCTGTGCTGGCCCTGCTCCCAGGCAGGCTGAGACAGCAATTGAGACTGGGAGTGGTGATGCTTGCCTATAATTCCAGCTCTTGGGAGGCTGTAAACAGGCACGGATCACTACAAGTCCAATCTAGTAATGAGACACCGAACACCCTGTATACCCTTCCTAAAATGCAGAGAGAGAGAGAGAGAGAGAGAGAGAGAGAGAGAGAGAGAGAGAGAGAGAATATTGTTCATCTTTTATGGCCAACTGCCTAACATGGCCTTTAGTCTACATTAAATAACCATAAGCTCCAAAACAGAAGGGCAAGTCTGGGATATCTGATTATTTAACTGAAGGAATTTGAGCCCTACCAAATCCCAAGTCCCATGCAAACCTTTCTATCTCATGCTTGCTGTGTCAATCACGATGATATTTACAATAAGAATGAAAAATCTACTGAAAGGCAAGTTCCACCTCAGTAGGCACACTGGTCAGTCCTTGCTTGCCGTCTGCTTCAGCTATTAATTTGCCCAAAACAGCTCTGGACTGAATCTGTGAGGGACCTTCTGCCAAAATATGAGTGAGCTATCTAAAGCTTACTTATATTTTTGCTTTCTGGATGCGACATCACAGAGCTGAGAAAGAGTACAGAGAGACAGAAGCAGGGAAAGGGAAAGGAAGAGTGGCCATGGATCAAGAAAATGTGTGGGAATGACTAGAGGAAAAGCAAGAAACATAAGTCAAGTTTGCAGAAGTTGGGTCTCAGTGCACATCCAGGTGAAGAGCAGCCACTCATCAGGGGTCAGCAGATGTGTCTCTGAAAGAACTTCGGTATCTGACCTCAGTTCCAATCCAGCTGGGTCGGAAATGGGCATCAATTAAGTTGCCTCTCCTCCTGGATCCTCAGGTTCTTTTGAAATTATAAAAACTCCCTTTTCTGCTTGAGCTATCCTATGCTGTTGAAGCAATTGTGCCTCATGGTTTGGGAATCCCTTGCTCTGGTCCCTGGTCTAGTTTTAAGAAATGAAAGGCTCCAGATCAAAGCTTATCTCTGGGAGTTTTCCTTCTCATTCCCACTCCCCAACTCTCCTACTTGGAATGTGCACAAACTCCTGAAAGCCCACGGCCTTGAGGCCAGGGCAGTAGCTGGCTTAGCTTCCCCATTGGCCAGAGGCAGAGTGGCTGAGATAGACATTTAAATGGGCTTTCCTAAGTACCACGTGCTCCTGTCTCTGAGTCAGTGGGTGAGGTCACCGGGTGTCAGTCACATGCACAATGAGCTGTTAGGGGATTTTAAGCAACATCACCCCACTTGTTAGTTCATCTGTTAAAATTAGATTTAAGCCTGAAATGGATTAGTGACAATACTCCTGGACTTTCTTCCAAAAGCCATAAAGATGGCCTTTTGAATTCAGAAAAATGCTGAAATTGTTGGAAAGTTTTATTAAGCTGTTTAGAATTTAAAACAGCAGCTTACAGCAAAGCAGTTAAGAAGTAAACAGCATCTCAGGATGTTTTCCAGTTCCTTCATGAAGCAATAACTCAAAATCTTGTCACATTTGAAAAAGTAGGCAGAACGAATGTCTAAACATTTTAAGTATATTTAAGGAAAATACTTCTCCATTGGGAATAATGAGTCCAATGTGAAATTACACAGTTACTTGGTGAGCTTTGTTGTAGCATCTTAGACATGGGACATATCTTACAAGTCATCCCTCAGTCTTTTCCCCAAGTCAGTCAGAAGGAATATTTCACAGGTTTCTGTTGAAAAGTTTTTAGAGTCCAGTTACATCCACTACAAACAAAATGTGGTCTGTGTTTCACTTTTTATCACTCACTTCTACCTGTATCTATTCTGGCTCCAAACCCCATGGCTGGGGAATTTATTTGGAGGCATTGTGGACCTTGGGAATCCTTAGCCCTTCTCCTGTCCAAGGGGGGATGGGGTTGAGGCTGATGGCCCCAAACTTGTAATCACGGCCTGGTCTTTCGGGCGGCCAGTCCTCATCCAGAAGCCCAAGACTCATCACCTTAGTATGGAATATGCCTTTATAAGCCAGCAAATTTGCAAGGGACTTAGTCAAGCCCCCTGTGTGAGGAACTGGAATCAAGGACTGAATACTGTATTAGGATAAAAGATGCTCATAGCACCCTGTTGCTTAGGAAATTAGCAAGGGATGTAGGCATTGTGTTCTGAAGTCTAAGGACAGGGACCATGCACAAATATCTTGTTGTTTCGCAATATCATAGCCATGTAACTGGATGGATGAAGGTATGGTTGGCTAAAGTGAACTATGAGCTAAAAGTCTTTCCTAAAACAACACAACACAACTGGTTGCACTTCTCAATTATCATCTTAAATATTTTTCTTAAGGATGAATAAGAAAATGAGTTGCTTATCTCAAAATTAATGTTTTTTATAGGAAATGACTATTCTCTTATACATCTAGAAATTATATCTCCTCCCTTGAGTCCTTATAAGACCCTGTTGTTTTGCAAATCCGTTTGTCTTTTTATGGTGTCTTGCCAAAGGCTAAGAGGGAGGCTCTTGCTACATGATCTATTTTAAAAAAAAATTGTTTTTATCTTTTATTTTGAAGTAGTTCAAGACTTACAGAAACAATTCAAAAGTTTAACAAGGCATTTCTCCATATCTTTTACCTAGATTTTCAACAAATTTTAAAAATTCACAAATTCACTTATCTATATATCAACCACGTATCACCTATGTATAAACACACAGTAGTTTTATGTAATGTTTGGATAAAGGGTGCAGTATGATATGTTTCCATGCATTTTCTTCTGTAATCACCACTCAATGATCAAAATTAAGAAATTAATGTTGCTTTGATACTATTATCTAATCTGCAGGCTTATTACAAGTTCACTGGTTGTCACACTAAATGCCAGACTCTTGAATCAAGACCTAATGCAGGATCACAAATGGCATTTGGTTGTCATGTCCCTCTAACCTACCATGTCCCCTTGTCTTCCTTCAATCTGTAGCAGTCTTCAGCCTTCCTTTGTCTTTTGTAATCTTGACACATTAGCAAAGTAGAAACCGGTTATCGAGTCAAATGTCCCTTAATTTGGGTTTGTCTGAAGTTTTGTCCAGTTAGATTCAGACAATTCACTTTTGACAGGAAAATCACAGCAATAATATTGTGTCCACTCAGAGCAGTGTATGTATGAGGAATGTGATGGCTTATTCCATTTTCTGAGATGTTAGCTTTAATTGCTGCAGTGTGATACCTTCCAGGTTATCTCATTGTAAAATAATCATTTTCTTTTATTGTAATGAATCAATTTTTTTTAGGGAGATGCTCTTCTTTGTGGTGGGTCAACCCACCCTGGGAGCAGGGCTGATGTGGCATGTGGCAAGTGGTCCAGGGATTGAACCACTGTCCCTGTGTGCTTGCCTAAGCTTGCCTATGTGGGCGCTTCAGACTGCTGAGCTATCTCACTGGCCCCAGGGAGATACTTTTTGTTTCTCACTGTAGTTTCACCCACTCATGTTCATTGTTGATCCTTGCCTGAGACAGTTATTTCTGTTGTGGCTTCCAAGGGTGCTTTTCTAATTCTGTCTTTCTTGCTATATTTATTCACTGGCATTCCGATGCGTCTTTTCCATCCATGTCCTCATTGTCTAGGTCAGTCTGGTCCAGAGAAGACATTATTTTGGGTGAGTTGTTTTGCTTGGTTACTCAATGTTATTGTTAGAGCATCAGAAGCAAAGACATTGTTCTAAAGAAGAAAACACACAGACATACTAGAACGTGCTGTTCAATAAACCTTAAGTGGCTTGTGACTTAAATAGGACTTTAAAAATTAGCGTCAGTGAAGGCATTGTTTAAAGTCCACAGAATAAATAAACTGTGGTCTACAAGCCCTCTTCTAAGCAGAGTAGAAGCGTCAGCGTGAGGCTTTCCACCCGCTTCCCTCACATGGGGAGGTTGTCCGCTCTCTCAGCAGCAGAGGACTGAGTCACATCTGGAACCATTTTTTGTTCTAGATTAGTATGTCCCCCAGATAAAACTATGAAGCACTATGATGGCACAGCTGAAGAAGAGAGGACAGTTTCCACAGACAGCTTCATTTTATTCCCTCTGCTCCTTAGTTTCTTGCTTTTTTCATTTCTCCACTGCCCACTGACAACAAAGCAGATCTGTTTGCTGCTTTTATTTTTCTTTGACTCTACAGAGTTGGGCATATTGTTACATTTAGGTAGACATGTTAAAATCATAAGGAGGGTTAAGCAAAACTGTAGAACTGATGATACCCACAACACCCCAGGGCCCAGCAGACATCACCCTTTCTGTTCCCATGCTCCTTGGACACTGTTTTTTTGTCCTAACTTTGACCCTTGCTGCGGAGCAGTTTCCCTCATGACTCAGCAGCCTTTACCTTCACTCCTCTGGGGTTTTGCATCTGGGCAAGTGGCTCTCTTTCCTGGCCTGCCTCTGATCTTTCTTCCTGGAATCCTCTACTGCCACATCTGTCAGCTTGAGGTCTGTGACCCCATCTGGCTTCTCTCCTGGGCCACTGGCCCTCTCCCAAGGACAGCCAGAACTCCCAACTTAATGATCTAGGGTCACATTGCTTCCCAGTCTATCCTGCATTAATAGGAGAAAAATCCATCTTCCTTCTGGTTCTCCAAAGAAGTTAGAACTTCTCAAAAATAATTTAACCAAGAAACAATGACAAAGTAGAGATCAAATGGTTAACAAATAGCTTTAAGGGACCCTGGATTATTTATTAAATTTAGTTTGGAGAACAAATTATGTAAATGCCCTAATGAAGCCTACTAGGACTCATGGTAGGGATCACTACATCAACCATCAATTTTGTCCTGTAGGGAAAACCTTTGGCAAGATGACACCATTTTTGAATTTTGAATGCTGTCTTGTCCAATCTCATAGAAAAGGAACCCAGGTGTGGTCTCACAATCTCACAGGACTCCCAAATCAATGAAGTTCAAGGATGCACCTAGGCTACTCACAGACAAATCTTCTAGATCTCACACAAATTCTGGAACAGAGTAAGTGATCCAATGAAAAATATACTTGAATTTTCTCAGAACATAAGTTTGCAAAACTTTGGTAAATACCCAAAATTCCAACATCTGGACACCAGAACTATAACTTTAGAACTATAAAGCTAGTTCTAATCACATGCATATAGACAACTCTCATGGAGCATTAGAAACTTACAGCTATTAAAGAAACAACAAGGTAAACTACCTTGTAGGTAGCCAAAATTGGTTATTTCCTATATTCTTGCAAAGACTGAGAGAGAATTATAGTTTATTACACATAAAATTACAGAACAATAGATCACCAGAAGATTGAGAAAAAATGATGAAGAGCAGAGATGGTAAAGCAAGTAGATGTCTTGAGTAACTTTGGAATGATTGCATTATTTTTAAGGAAAGCCATCAGGGCTATAATTGCTGCCTGATTTCTGCATTCATGAGTACTTTTTATTATGTTTAGATGAAATAATGAAGTTAACAATTAGACTTATTAACTTTGGTGCTTTTTTTTTTTTGTATTTTAGGGAAAGGTACAGGGTGTTCAGGGTCTCACTACTAGATCGGGGTTGTAGTGATCCACCTGTTTACAGCCTCCCAAGAGCTGGGATTACAGATGCACACCACCATGCCCAGTCTCAATTGCTGCCTCATCGAGCCCCAGATGCAGGGCCAGCACAGCAGGCCTGTGGATCAATCTAGATTTACTAACTTTGAAGCTTTGGAAAATTAGTTTAATGGCTACATCTTTCTCCTGTCTAAAGAGAGAGCATTACTTACTGCATAATATCATTACTTAAGGTCACATGAAAGATGACACATCTTTGAAAAATATACTAACTTATTTTTTATTTTCTCTTTTTGTCCATCTGGTTGTAGGTAGAATTCTAACAATGGTTATCAAGTTTCCACACCTCAATATTTGGAAACTGTGCTGCACTAGTCCCTGATTATGTTATGTTAAATGGCTGTTATTAAGATAGAAAGATGACATGGGTAGATCCCATGTAATTAACATGAGCCCCTTTATATAATAACATTTTCTCCAGAAAAGGAATATGAAGGAATATGAAGGAATATGAAGATGTCCAGTGGGTTTTCATCATCAGAATTTCATGCTGGTTTTGAAACTATGAGAAATGAGAAGTCGAGTCTTCCCTTTCTAAAAGGTACAGTGGAAATGAGAAATTTTCTCTTTCTTTCTTTCTTTCTTTCTTTCTTTCTTTCTTTCTTTCTTTCTTCTTTCTTTCTTTCTTTCTTTCTTTCTTTCTTTCTTTCTTTCCATTTACCATCTGGTTTTATTAATCAGCACCTAGTAACTCATTACTTAATAATAAAAATATTTTTAATTTTTTTCCCATAATTTTATTGAGAAACAAATAACAATGAGACAGTTTCAAATCAAATTGGTAGGACAGTTTCAATACTTAACACACTGCATACTCTCTTCCTAGTGGTTATTTGTTGTACAAGATGCAGACATGATATCCTATTTACAAACACTATTAGAACAAATCCCTCTATTCATTGAGTTAAGAGAATGTAACTGTATATCTATCCTAACCATTTTGAATACACAGATACAAAGTGGTCATTCATATGTATCCCCTTTTTTAAAAGAGAAGTTTTCTTTCACAGCCACAAGAACCTGGATACATCAAACAATGTCCAGGAACTTAGGAACAAATTCTTCTAAGATCCTCCACGTAGGTTTTTCTTCTATTGACTGGATCTTTAAGGAATGACAAAGAGAGAAACCCATGAAATCCACAGAGACCTCCAAGCTCAGAGAGAAATGGGTCTTGTTTGAGGCCTTTAAGTCTTGTGGTGAACTTGCTAGTCAGCTATGGAAAACAAACCAACCTTCCTTCTTTTTCCATTAATGATTGCTTATTTTTGGCATAAATAAGTGTGTTTGGCAATAATAATATGTGTTGGGCACTGCTTCAGCCACTCTATAAAAATCAGAGGATTCAATCTGAAAACATCACTAAAAAGTGAGCCTTACATTTCTCTTTGCACAAAGTGGGCATGGGGTTACATAATTTGGAAACTACACAATGATTCCGATCTTCCTGCAGCATCATGCTGCCTCTATCTTATCCTCCTTCCTATAGGATTTAGATTTTACTACACCCACATGAATAAAGAAAGTAAAAGACCTTGGAGGAGGAGAGAGGTGAGTCAAATGAAGAACTTTACTGCAGAGGTTGTCGTGGAGATTGTGCTGAGTGAAAACCTACACCATGGGCCCCAAATTGGAGATTTTGGAAACACTTTCTCACCATCTAGCTTGTTCTCCCAGCTTTCCCTGCAGTTGCTCAGAATCATGTTTGGCACAGTCAGCCAGAAGTCCTGACTCTGCTTTGAAGTCCATGAGAAGAAACTGGCATAATACTAATAACCACTAATGTTCACTCAGTCTTTATCTCTTTGGGGTGTTACTCTTCCAATCTACCCTCTCCTTTGTCCAAGGTATTGCTTTGTCAAACCTTAGTGGAGCCTGAGGTAGACAGAAGAAAATCGTTGTTTTAACATTAGTAGACTCATACACATCAACACTATTTTCAAAATCTACTTTATTGTTATTATTAACTGTCAGGTGGAAAATTTCTCTTTATATGCCAATTATTTTAAATAGTTCTTAACTTAAAATGAAATATCACAAATGCCATTGTTGATATAGAGATAAAATGGAATATAATCTTTTGCTTTTTTAAGCTACTGTAATGTTCTGGAAAAAAAAAGCAACTAGCAAAATACATAAAACCATATATATATAATCTTTATTTTACTCCAAACTCAGTATGACTCAATAGGCTGGATAGATAACCCAGCAGTCTAAGTGCCTGCCTGGCAAGCACAAGGACCTAGGTTTGACCCCCAGGTACTGCATACTGCACTGACCCCAGAACCCCAGGTGCACCCTGCCAGCCACCAAAAAGGGTATGGTTGTGCACACCTGTCTGGGGAGGATGAGGCAGAAGGATCACTATGAGTCCAAGCTGCATAGTGAGCTAAACCAAATAAATTAATACATAAAAGATTAAAAATATGCGACTTAATAGATCAGTGATCTTTATGATTTTGATGTTTTTCTCAGATTTTTGCATTAATTTTGATATCTATGAAAATATTTCATTAAATTATTATTTTGCATTGATTACCAAGATTATTGTCACTCCTTTAATTTTTATAGCTGGTTTGCCTCATTTTTCTCACCCCAGTTTTTGTCTGTGCTCAGAAAAGTCACCCACTTTCTCCCAAAAAGCCTAGGGACTCTTTAGCCTTTTCTGCATGCTGAAGAACACTTCCGAATGGACTGCTTTATTCTCTAGGGTGCACTGACAGAGTTAGGCATTTCAAAAGCCTCAGAGTAGCTCATTTTCTTGGCAATTTTAACCTTTTCTTGACTACATTGTAAAAATAGGACTTGGCAATGCTTTGATTGGAGAAACTCTCCTGAAGACTGCAGTTACACAGAAGTAGCCAAGATGGTGATGTGAGGTTCCGACGTGTTCACCCTAATTTTGAGGATCAACCAGAAGACCACAGGGGGCAATTTACACATACATGGAAGAAGCCTCCTGCAGAAGGGAGAAGGTATATGCAGTTTTTCACATTGAAAAGATATTATCTGACCAACAATGGTTTAATTTTGATAATAATAGAAATAAAAACAGTAATGAACCTACTCTAGATCTTAAAGACCACTATGCTTACTCTTCAGTTCATTTTCCTATGTTTGCATTTATGTTTTTGTCAAAGAAGAGGAAAGAAAGAAGGAAAGAAAGTAAAATAGGAAGGAAGAAAGGAAGGGAGGCAGCAAAGGAGGGAGGAAAAAGAAAACTTAAAAAATAAATTACAGGTGAAAAATCTTACTGGTCTTTTCCATTCTATGTCCATTGTTCATTTCAAGTAAACATCAAATTCTTGTATCATGACTTTGCAACTTTTTGAGTGCTGGGGATTGAACTCAGAACCTTGCACTTGCCAGGCAGGCACTTAAGCCACTGAGCTATATTCTTGGCCCCAGTCCACTTGTATCATGAACTAAGCTTTCATACATAATAGTTCACACAGGCAAGCAATACCATGGGGCATGATGAGAATTGAATCATCACACAGTGCATTGTACTATCAGCTTGTCAGAATGAAAAGATACTACAGACACAGAGCAATCAGTGTCATTGTTCACATTTCAAATGGCACTTTAGTGTCCGGAAGGTAATACAAGCTGCTACCTTGACTTAAAATTGATATTTCAAATACAATGGTTCTGGTTGCTTTGTATCTTTTCAAATTATAAAATGTGTTTTGTGATATACTTGTATATGAGCTATGAAGATAAGTAGTTAATATGGAGCTTTTTGCTTACACACATTGACATGATATCGTAAAAGAAATAATTTGCATTAACACTGGAGATATATGCAATTCTTTTCTTTCAAAAAGGCCATTTTTTATCCTATTTAAAACACCCGGACTCTAAGAAATATCCTAACTATCTAGAGGATATATGGCAAGCAGAAGGAAAGCACTGAATGTTAGTCTTCAGGTAGCAACTGACAGAAAAGATACTTAGGGCTTTGTGTCTTGGTCCTCCTTGCCCCTAATTCCAGTCTTCACTTGTGGTGAGGGTGAGTCTGATTTAGCAACTGTAGTCCTTACGCAAAGTATTGTAGCCGAGTTAGAGCCACTTTCGCTTTCTTCTCACAGCAAACAGCCTAATGAGATTGTTAGCAACTCAGTGAGAAGCTGTTATCATTGTTACATCTTAGCAGAAAGGTGTGTATGCGTGGGTGGGCATGCCCACATGTGGACAAGGTGTGGAATTGTCACTGCTGTGAAATTTCCAAAGTCTGGGAGCTGTAAATTTGGCTGGGTAGGGTCTGGGCTTCCAGCCAGCTGCTAAGCTGTCCAGGTAGATGGTACACTGATTAGGAGAATTGCAAACCAATTAGCACTTGGACTGCATAGTCTGATGTGTCTCAGAGACATTATCATTGGATATTTTGCAATGAGGATGAGCTTAACACAGCCACTATAATCCCATATTCTGGGACAGTCCTCTAGTCTATCCCAGAAAGGGGTTGCATTAGCCCTAGGCACATTTTGAATTTATTCCAAGGTAGTTTTCAATCCTAAAATCTTGACCTCTTTTTTTTAGAAGGTGAAAATTCTCTCCTAAGAGATGATTGTCATGCTTAGGGGAAGGTGATCTTAACTGGACAGCGAAAATTCAAGAAAGATCAAAGCAAAGCAAGTGTTCTAGAAGACTGGAAGATCAGCAACTTCCTGGTGAACATGTTAATTCATGTGGGTCATTGTCAACTCTGAAAGATTCTAGAACTGGGTTCATTTTTCTGCTATCTAGAACATCCTTGGTCTTCGCCTTCCGCAGATTGCTGCCCCCTAATGTTCCTGTCCTCCCTCACAGCTTTGATTCTTGCCTTTGCGATGTTAGTCCTCACTGCTGCCCTGCCCTCTTGACCTCAGTGGGCCTTGTAATCGAGGAAGAGAGGAAAGGTCTCTCAGAGGAACAACTTTTGCTACTATTTTACTTTTAGGATGGTATTTATGAATCTGAAGGAAAATGTTGACTTCTGGGTGGTATTTTTCTTAGTCTGTGATACCCTCTGGGTTGCAATAAAATAAAACATGTGAGAAAAGGATTATGGGAGTCTATCTTGAACTCCTTGCCACCAGCATCTTTTATAGGAACACATGACTCATGTAACATTAATCAGCTCTGGGCACCTGATTCTAAATCTCTCATTCTCTCTCTCTCCCTCCATCCCTTCCTCCCCCTCCCCTTGTTATATAACCAGTCTCCTCTATATACAGAAAGTTGATTAAAAAGACCTCAAGATATTTTCTTCATGATTTGTGTATAAGATTGTATCAGTGCATTAAAAACAGAAATTCAGTTTGCATAAATCAAATGTTAATTGCTATAGCTTTTTGTGTCTGGAGCCTCAGTGGTCCTCACCTTAGTGTCTCAGTATATCTAGGCAAGCCAGGAGACTTTAGCATGGCTGGGGTCAGGACGTTAGACTAGGGACACAAGAACTTCTTAGGAAGGGATTGACTCTAACTGTGGTTTATCGTATGAGTCATATCCCATCCATGTGAAGGGATTCTGTGGGACAGTGTATTGAGAAAGGTTCTAAAGTGTGCTTTAAATCATCTGTAAGGGATGCAGAACTTTGTTCACATCCAAGATCTGCATGGAGGCAGAAGTGGAGAAGACAATATTTGTGATCCCAGTGTTGAGGACAAGAAAAAAGGAACAAATAAAAGGTTGACTTATAGGGGAGCCAGCAGAACCAACTTTAATTTTTCAAAAATGTACTACCGGATGTAGCACAAGTTCCTGCTTCTTGACTTTGGACTTGAGCATTTGATTTGCTTTACCCAGTGGCACATGGGTAGAAAGGATGGTAAGTGGATACAGAAGCCAAGACTTATGAGACCTCCCCTGTTTCCACTTGTGATATTATGTCTCTGTCATCACCATAAGCTAAACATGCCCTTGCTGGCTCAAGAAAGGTGACAGCCAGAGCAGAGGTCAGTTCAACTGCAGCCATGGTGTAGATGTAAGGGTTTGGGGATTGTCAAACAGGAGTCATTATGAATACAGTTCACAAACAGAATCTTGGTTACCAAATAAAAGTGTGATTCTGAATGCAGAAGCTTGTCATTTTTTTACCAACGGAGCACCAGGGGATGTATGTTTGAGTTCCTGAGCAAATGGGCTGCAAGCAAGCACTGCCAATAAAACGGCAAGAGGTGTTTCATTAATAAATCATAATAAAGACTCAGAACATGCTAATGCCAGGCAAAGCAAGTTTTTAGCCCATGTTGCAGAATGTTATACTTATGGCCTTGGGTGTAGGGGTGTGGTGGTTTTAAAATATGTCTGTAAATTCTTGACGCTTCTAACACCAAGAAGTAGAGTCTAATTTCCTTCCCCTTAACTATGTGTCAGCCTCAGAAGTTAAAAGTGACTTGTTTCTATCAACTATTATGCACTGCAGTCACACTGTGTGACATCCAAGGCTAGGCCAGAAGGGGGAAAAACAACTATCTCTCTTATACATGGGAACCCACAGCCCAGAAGCTCAGACACCACGCTATGTCCATGCAGCAAGCAGCTACATACAAAGGCCACAAAAAGTGCTCTGCTCCCAGCCTCAAATAAAACGCTGTAGTCAGCATCTCCTGTCACAGATGGGGGTGAATGAGTTCCCACATGGCTCCAGTTCAGTCTTTTCTGCTAGATAACACTGAGGTATCCTTTCTACTGAGCCTTACTCAAACTGTGGTTTTGTGAGCAAAATAAACATCATGCTCACTCAGGCAACATGTCTTGTGCCATGATTTTTTTTTTTACGCAGTCATGGGTAAGAGAGGGCATTTTTCTTTTTAGGGATACTATTTGCTTAGGAGAAAAACACAGGCATGTAGATCAATAGGATTCCTGACCAGTCAAAGAAAGACATGGCTTTCTAGGAGCTTCAGCAGGAGGCAGGAGGAGGTCCTGGGGTCAGCCACCTGAGTAAGAGTTCTACTGACACACTCACTGTGACTGAGAGCGCCAAGGACCCCGGCAGTAAGGGTAGAGGTTGAGACTCAGAAGTTCAAGAATCCTACAGAATGACAAGGAAGTCTACATTTGTAAGATTCCAGGGACACCTTGCGAGGATACCCCGAATTACCTAAGCACCTTTGGGATCTTACTTGTGGTTTGGCTGGAATGGGAGATGCACGTGTGTGACCTGCTTCACCTCCCAGGGCTGCTATGATGTGGCAAGCCGAGCTTTCACATTCGTTACTGCACCCTTGCTTCCCGGAGCCCTCCCATGACCCCTCTGTTTCAGTGCTCACATTAACACCTGCGAGGTAGGTATTATGACTCCCAGGACTCACGGCCTGTAAATGGTAGCTCTGTCAGAAATTGAGTCCTGCTTTTTTCCCTGTACAGCAGCTGCCCCAGAAAATTAAATCTTACTCTAAATGGAAGTACATAAGAAGCTTTTCAAATTAAACATGGGATGAGTTCTGAACCTCACACTAAACCCCTAAATAAATTTATCTAGGGTTCAGAGTTCTGCTTTGCAAAATCTCATTCATTCAATCTCCATGAATGTAGGGTTTGAGGTAGGAACCAGATCTCTCCCTAAGCACTTAGTTACACTTAATTTTTCCATTGACCCAGAGGTTTTATATTAAGACCTTTCTTTAGAATGATCTCTAGGGCAGACACCTTACAAAAAAGGGCTGTGCCCATCTATGCCTGTTTTCTGCAGGTTTGGTGTCTTGGTTTCGCATGAGAGTCTTCTTTCTCCATCTGCCTGAGAAATGGGCATCCACACATGAAGATCAGGGTCATCCAAGGTTGTTTTCATTAGTCTTCCAATTGTAGACCAGTTCTGGATTTTGGGGACTCTGATTACTGCTCAGTGGTATTACCAGGGAACCTCTCTGCAGAAGCAAGGAGACAGCATAGCTGATTCTCTCAGAATTTTTCTTCTATGTTCAGAAATTGCTGAATGCTACTATGGTATTAGCTGCAGATATGGACCTCGGATATCTTCCTGGCTGCTTGGGCCAAGCAGTATAAGGTCAATGTTGACCCAAGTTCAGTCTCCTCCTTACTCTCAGAAATCCTGCGAGATCCCCACAAGGTAGTTGAGAACCAGAATCATTCATCAAATGCTCACTGCTCTGCAGATAGAAATGGTGGCTCTGCAGATACTGAACTTGTGGCCCGCACTACACACCCCACCCCATCCTCCAAGCCCTTCTTCCTTAGAGGAAATGGAGACATTTGAAATTTATGTTGCAAAATGCTGAAGAAACTGGAGGGAAATGGCCTTTCCTAAGCTATTTGGAGGGAGGATTGCAGGGCAGTTTGCCAACATCTATCAGCTTTTGAAGTGCACATACACTTTGCTCCAGCAATTAGATTTTCAGGAACTTATCCTAAATCCAAGTATAACAGCACATATAGGAGGAGATTTATTATAGCTTTGCTTAAAATGGCAAGATATCAGTAACAACCTAGATAGTCTTCAGTGAGAACTAGTTGAGTAATTTCTGTCATCAATATACAGGAAATATCCAATCTCTTTGGAAAATGAGGCAAACTTTGTAACACGAATTTTCAGTTTATAGCAATAAAAAAAAAACAAGCAAAATGCAAACAGTGGTATGATTCAGAAGAGTATACAAAGAAAACACAAAGGATACAGACCTGTACAAATCACCATCATAGTAGGAAGTTTGGAAAAATAAGACCAATTATTACAGTGGTTACTCTAATATTATGATAGAGGAACACAATTTACTTTTATCTTACTGTGCAGTGCAAATTGAAGTTCTGGCTTTTTTCATTCTCTTTTCCACTTTTCTCTTCCATAGCCCCTCCGCCTCTTACTGTTTTAAAGGAAAAGAAATCAGAATTTAAAAAGAGCATCGAAACAGAAAAGATAGCTCACAAATGTCACCATATAAAATATGAAAGCACAGGTTTTTTTTTTCTAAACGAGACCACAAACAGATCAAGGGAGGTTCACACTCTGGAAGCAAATAGCTCCCTAATTTTTAGAAGAAACAGATGAATCTTACTTGAGACCTCGGGGACCAGACTCTTGAAGTGCACATGGTCCTGGGATTAACTTTTTTCCTGCAGTAAGATGATACTCTACAATAGCTCTTCATAGACAAAGCAGACTACTTCACATAAACTGGGAGAAAGCCAGTGTTGACTAGCACAACACAGTGCGGCATCCTGGTCAACCATTCAGACTGAGCAAGCTTACAACTCTAATTTTATTTTTGTTTCATCCTCTTCCATGTGTTTCTTTTTCCTCTGCTTCCTCTTTTTCCTTCTTACCATTACTCCTTCTTCAAACTGCTATTGGAATTCTATTGTCCAGTTTCCCTAGGACAAAATCTGATTGTAGTCAAGAAGGAGACAGTAAAATCACCATCCTCCATGACCTTGACCTATCCATCCCAGTTCACTTGTGAGAGTTCACCTTTTTACTAATCTTGAGATTCAATATAAAATATTACACACAAGATTGAAATTTACTAGTAAAAACCTATTCAGTAAAGTCTTTTATTGCAATTTGCACATAATACTACATCGAATTGAGCAGAATACAGACAAATGACAATGTTGGTGCCAGTCTTGAAAGTTTTAAGTTTCCTAGGAATAATTTAATTGAGATCAAGATGACAAATATTAGACTTAAAAAGAACCAACTATTTAAGCAAAAGAATTGTCAAGTAGGGATAAGCACATGGTTTTTATAGCCAGAAAGCTTGGGTTTAGACTCTAATGTTATTAATTATTGGCTATGAAACCAATAATTAATTTTGTGCTTCAATTCCCCTTCTAGGCAGGGTGCATGTGCCTGTAATCCCAACACCAGGGAGGCTAAGGAAGGAAGATTGCCTTGAGTTTGAGGCTAACCTGGACTACATAGTGAGTTCAAGGTCAGTCTGAACTACACAGAATGACACTATCTCAAAAAAAAAAAAAAAAAAAAAAAAGAATAGTTTCCCCACGTTCAAGCACAGGAGCAATCCTAGTGGTAGTGATATTTAACAGCTTTGTTGTGTAATTAAATCAAGTATGTGCAGGGCTTAGCCCAGCACACAGGAGCATTATGTAAACATTAGTTCTTGCCAATACCTTTAATCAGATGCTCTTCCATGGGCTTAGCGCTGTGTGCAAAGGTGAATATGCATGCAATATTGGAAATGTATTAATATTATTTGGAGTTATATAATCTGTTTTGGCTTTGGAGGGAATTGAATCACTTTTATGGTAGGGAAATCAATTATTCAACTTCCACACATTTGAATTCCATATATTTTTTTTTCAGGAACATACTAAATAAGACATTAGAAATCTTTCTGTGCAAGTATCTTAGTATAGTTTTGCAGCCTACATAAAATTTACGAAGTGCCCAAAGGCTCCTGTGCGGACTGAAGCAAACACCTGTTTAACTACCCATCACAATAAAATTGGGAAGGACCTAGTAAACCAGAAGGCCCCCTCTGGGTCTCTTCCAATCAATATTTCCCATTAAGGGACCTCAGAGCTCCACCCCTATAGTATAAATGAGCTCATTCAATGCATTGTCTTTGTCTCTGGATTCTTTTGCTCAGAAAACCTATGGCATTTCATTGTGTGTATGTGTAGACTAGCTTCACTGTGTGATAGTACACAATAATTTTCTGTAATTTGTCAATAGATATGTGGTTCGAGCCCTGTTTGGGTTGAGTACCACATTTGGGATGCGTCTGTATTGTATGTGGTGAACACAGCATCTCTTTTTGCAAGGACGGCATTTCTGGACCACAGTGCAGGTCTGTGTTTCATCTAGCATTTAGAGCCCACCAGCTCTTCTTAGTGGTTTCTAGAGTAAGTTGCTCTCCTTTAGCACTGGTGCAGGGATAGTGGATAAGTTCGAAAAGTAAAGAATCTTTACATGCCCAAGCGAGCAGCACATCCACAGAGGGAGAAGGACCAAGACACAACGTCTGGGCTGCAGACACTCTGACTCTGCGCTCTAAGACTACAGCTTCTATGGAGAAAGGCTTCCTCTGACAGGCCAGGCCCCTTCCTTCAGGGATGCCTCAGGCTGTTTAGGGGCACCATTCTCTTCTGGCAAGGTCAGGCCCCACATTTCTGAGCTAGGCAGAGAGAATAATTTGTGAATTTATGACAGAGAAAATATTCTTTAGTTAAGTTGTTCCTGATTATTGGAGCAAACCTGGATGCTGAGACTGCTCTTCTTGCTTAGCTCCTTGGTAGCAGAGTCCCTTGCTCTGGTTAACCCCTCAGGCCCTGATCCTTGCCACAGAAAGAGACTAGAAAATGCTTAATGGGTTAAAAGGAAGCAGTTACCCCTTCTTTCTAAATGTCTCCTCAGTATTGCCTGGTATGCACTCAGAGGAATGCTTTGTGATATTTCTTTTCTTTCCTTCCAACAGTTAGGCCATTTTACCATTTGCCTGTTTCTTTGCATTTGGGACTAGACACAAGACATGGGATGATAGTGGTGAAAGCATCCATGCATGGAGTAGGGAGGAGGGTGCCCAGCTGGAAACCCTGGAATGCCATCAGGCTCTTCTCACATAGTTGAATTATGCCTGGATTTTCTTGTGCAAATGGTAAACACATATTTGTAAAGTTTAAATGTGTGTGTATAAACACATAACTGCACATGAACACATACACACACACATACACACACACACCACACAAAGAATGATTCAGTGCTAAGTCCAACAGTGTAAATATTATTTGAGATCTTAAAGGGTGAAAGGAGTGAGCATCTATTTTTGCCAGTCATTCTTTTTTTTAAAATAATTTTATTGAGAAGCAAATAGCAATGATACAGTTTCAAAACCGATTACTAGCACAGTTTCAATAATTACTACATTGCATATTGTTGTCTTAGTGGTTATTCATTGTACAAGATGCAGACATAATATCCTGTCCACAAGAACTATTAGAGTTTTTTAAGATTGATTTATACGGTGTCAGAATTTGCTGTACCATCCATTGTAGCAGGTATTTGCATTTGCATATATAGCTGATATCTTCCCCATTAAGGTGTTTTATTTTATAAGTTGAACTGTCAATTTTAGTAGAATTCAAATATTTAGGGGGCCAGAGATATAGCTCAGCAGTGTAAGCACCTACCTGGCAAGTGCAAGGTCCTGAGTTTGATCCCCAGTGCTGCAAAAATAAATAAATAAATAAATAAATAAATAAGAATTTAAACTTTATATATGTATATTTAATTTAGTTTATTTTTTTAGGGAAGGTCTACAGGATGTTCACGGTCTCACTATTAGATCAGACTCATGGTGCAGGGATAGTGGATAAGTTCGAAAAGTAAAGAATCTTTACATGCCCAAGCGAGCAGCACATCCACAGAGGGAGAAGGACCAAGACACAACGTCTGGGCTGCAGACACTCTGACTCTGCGCTCTAAGACTACTTCTGTTTACAGCCTCCCAAGAGCTTGGATTACAGGCACGCGCCCCCATGCCCAGTCTCAATTGCCATCTCAGCACACTCCAGGGGCAAGGCTGGCATGAAGAACTGAAACATTTATATTCCAGTTTTAGTCACTACGTTTGACAGCTTTCGTTAAATTGTATTATCTTGCCTAGGCTAGGAAGATTTCATTTTATGATTTTACTTAATGAAATTTGTCATTAGATTTTTTTTTTGAAAGATAAGCTAGCTGTTTTTCTACCTGATTAGTCACTTTTCTTCTATTTGTGGTTAAGATTCTTCTGTCATCAACCCTCACCAGTCCTTTAAGCAGTGATGCATGTGACCTGGCACGTGTAGCCCTCACTGTTTTCCTCTGTTGCCGTTCCATCACTGTTCTGCCCTTTCTGCAACTTTCTACCATTCCTACCTCTCACCTGGCCCAGGCTTTATGTGTCTTCCTGCGGCAACCAATCTCAACCTCTTACCCTCCTCCATCCTTCCGCCAGGGAAGGCAAGTATCTCTGATGACCCAAGACAGTGTCATCTCTACCACATATTCTTTAGCTATTCTCATGGTAGCTTCTTCTTCTGGGTTCACACATTCGGTTGTATTTGCGTTAGTGCCCTATTCTGATGTACAGGGGTTACTAATTGACTGCTATCTCCTTGCCAGCAGTTCCTGTTGTATACATCTCTGGTTTCTAACCTCTTCTTCTGTGGAATAAGGTAGAAGAAAGTCATTTAGATGAACAAATTAACAATCGGCTAACATCTTAACAAGCCCATATGATTCTGTAGGTAGGCTACAGCAGGGATATTGATTAATTTTCTTTCTAGTATAACTACTGATTTCTCTAATAATGTGTTAATTTCCAATTGGAATGAGACTAAGGGGCAGTACATAATCTCTAACTGGCTAGGAGAGCCAGCCTGTTCTACGTGGGAACAGGAGGATCTTAGGATTGAGCATTTAGCCCAATCCTCATCCTTGGCCTGAACAGGTATTGTCTAGGGTTGTAAGCAAAGGATGGCCTATTACTTCAGAGAATAAAACCAAGTTCTTAAATCCCACTCTCAGCCTCCACACAGTAGGTATGAATGAAGAAGGATATGTACCTCAGCAGCTGTTAGTAGTCTTTAACAGACCTAGAGATAAACTTTTGAAAAATTTTGCCCACAGTGAAAAAGAAGAGCCAAGAAACCCAGTCTTTGTGATGCCATTTGAATTATGGACCATCCTGTACCTGAAATATGTACCCTCTGTGCACTGAATTCTCTTACCACTTTGGCAAGGTTGGGTTCATACTTTCCTTTTCCTTTTTTCTTTTTAAGATAAGAGAAAGGAATCTCATGTTACTCAGTCTGGCATCAAACTCCTGGGCTCAAGAGACCCTCAGTCTTCCAAGTAGCTGAGATAATAGACATGCATCTTCACGCTTAGCTTAGAGTTGATTATAGCCATAAGAAAGGTAGCATATGTGAGACTACCGGATGGCTAAAATTACAATGAGACATAGAGAAGGCCTGGGCATATCACAAGCAAAAGATAGTAGAGAATCAAGAAACAGTAAATTAATAGGCAAGACTTAAAGTAACTGTATCAAACTATGGAAATTAACATTTCTAAATGATTTTCCAGCTACTAGATTGCTGTTTGCAAAGTGATTTCCTATCAGTGGCTTTGAAATATATAGCATTCTTTGCCCAATTTGTACCGCAGAGTAGCCTCCTTTGAAAACACTAATTTTCATAATCATACTTTTCCTCAGTCCTCTTCAGTCACAGCAATCAACAATTTATCCTAGGGTAATAAAAGCATGGCTAGGGGCTAGGGAGATAGCTCAGTAGAATAAGTGCTTGCCTGGAAAGCGCAAGGGCCTGAGTTCAATCCCCAGTTCTGCCAAAATAAATAAACAAACAAATGAATAAATAAAAGCATGACTTATGTCATCAACAACAGAATTTAAACTGGTGTCAGATAAGAAAACATAATCTTTGAATCTTCCCAACAAAAGACAAAGTGAAACAAATAGTAATTTTTGGAGGAATATGAGTCTTCACACATCTAGGAATAAAATGAGTGAAGAGATACCGCTTTTCTGGTGTCTTGCTCCTACTGAATCAACCAGTATCAGGCCCTGAGGAAAGAGCGATGGAAAGTTAAATGCTGTAGTTGGCCTTGTGGACCTTCTATCCCAGTGGAAAAACCAAGTAGTAAAAAATGAGTGTAGACACTTAACTTGTAATGTGCTTAAAATTATATTCATAGGGAGCATGCAAAGAGGCCTTCTTGGCACTGACTTGTCAGCTGAGACACAGAGCATGAGAAGAGACCAGTCAGGCACAGATCTGGGGAAAAACCCCAAGTCACTCTGTCCTGCACAGATGGTGCTTTCTACTGTGAGATAGAAAAGGAGAAATACAAAGTGCTCTAGGTATCCAAAGAAAGCAGATGTAGCAACTTATAACTTGCAAGAATCTAGGATGTGGTTATGGTCAGAGGGCTGCAAAGGATAAAAGGTGTGGGCCCCCTAGGATGGGGCATGACTAGGATGAGTTAATGCCTTTAAACCTGGGCCAGCAGTGACCACAAGAGAGGGTGGAGGCCACTGACACCAGCATGACCCAGGCTAGGAGGGTGCTGACATTCCTTCCATGTGTGGTTCCCACAGAGCCAGACTTTTCATCAGGAGAGAGCATTATTAGTGACCAGACTCAGGGAGGGAAGGAGAACACATGTTCTAAGAGTAAGAAAGAAGACAGAAAGAGGGAGAAAATGAGAGCTAAACATATCGTGATGCCAGGAACCCGGGGTCAAGGGCATGAAGTATTAATATATGACAAGTGCTAAGAACTTGCTACCTGGCAATGGGTCAAAACACATGCACTTGAACCTATGTGTCCCCACTTTGATCATGAAATAGGCATCTGGAACACTGGGACAAGTAGTCGATGGGGAGGTATTTCTCTCTGGGAGACTCACCTGGACCAGCTGGGTCCTAGAAACGGTGGAAAGCCAAACAGAGGCCAGAATAGGGATGAGACAGCAGCAAAGAGATGGACAGTGTGAGCTACACATGCTGGGCACAGGTTTTGTTTCAGGATTGCCACCTCAGCCTGGTGATAATAGTGTTCCCCAGAGAAGTAGATGTCTTTATATGTTTCAATTTAACTAGTATTTAACTATTTCTTTAGAAACCACTGTGTTTCTAGGAGCTGAGGCAAATAGGGCCACTACATGGAATGATCATATCATGTCATTAAAATTGGAAATTTTCAGAGTGATGGCAGTGGGAGGAATTCAAAAACCCAAGGAAAAAAAATGAAAACACAGGAATGAACTGGGTAAACTGGGTGTAGTGGCCTTGTCTGTCGTTCTGATCCAAGGAAGGCACTGCCAAGAAGTTATTAACTGACGTATTGATGTGTGATGAATGCTACAAACTGCAAGTGCAGGAGCAGAGAGTAGGGAGAATTCCATGCCCAGTGCAGATGGGATGCAGCATGCTGTGTAGCTCAAGCTCCACTAGTCCTTAATCCAAATGGTCCCCAGACTGTAAATTTTGAGCAGGTTTTTCAGGTTTCTGAACTCAGCTTTCTCATGAGTAACATGGAAATGGAAACAATGACAACTATAGCTGTAAGAGATGGGTCTAAAATGCTTCTCCAAAATATAATATGCAGAAGTGACTAGGTTCTGGGGGTGCAAGAGCTGACTCACTGTTAGGTAGAGGGACCTGGGTGGAGGGCGGCCACTGAAGGGTATGACCTGGATGGCCGTGTTCCTGTCCCCTGCTTCTCCATCTCTCTGCTTTCTGGCTGCTGTGTGGTGAACAGTCCCCCTCCTCCACTAAGCCTTGCTACAAAGCAGGCTCTGCTTTGGAGTCAGTGATCCTGGACTTGTCTGCTAGAACTAACCCAAAACTAGCACCGTGAGCCAAGAGAAACCCTCCATCTTTAAATTGCAAGGGTCAACTATTTTGTCCCAGTGATGGGGAAAGGGACTAAGACAGCCACTTTGCAAAGCATTGTAAGTTTGAAATGAGCTAATGTGTGTAAAGGATTTAACATGATGTCTGGTGCATAATAAGCAGCCTGATCTGGGAGTTAATGTGATTATTCTCTCATTATAAAGAGAAAATAATAAAAGGTTACACTGAGGCTGCTAACACATTTCTAACAGGTCCAAGTCACCCATCTCTTTGATGATCCTCCTGGGACCTGGTATATATATATATATATTTTTTTTTTTTCTTTCTTTCTTTTTTTTTTTTTTACAACACACACACACACTCCTCATACTTTTCTTCTAAGAAGCTGAGAGAAGCAAATATAAATGACTTCCAGTTACTGACCCAAAAAGACAGAAGTCCAGTCTTTCTAGAAACTCACTCTGGACTTAATCACCCTAAAGTCATAGATGGGAATAACTAGTAACTTAGAATCCTGGAGCAACAATACATAGTTTAAGGTGTTCCCATTGCTGGTTAAGAATCACTGAGCATTTTTCATTTCAGCATTTAGCCAACTGTGTTGCCTTGAGCTATTCTAGGCTCTTCTAGGGAAGTCTTGAGATTAACTCAGAGATTTAGGCTGGATCCCAGAGGCTCGCATCTCAGTTCAGGCATTAGCCAGTTTCTAGAATGTGCTTTTGGTTTTTAGCTTTTACAAACTTGTGTACCAACTTATACCTGTTTCCTTCTTCAACACTTAACAGTTTCTATTTCAAGTTACAAACATAGAAGGAGTAAATGTGACAAAAGAAGCATACAGGGAGTCTTATTGAGCGTGGATGCCTTTTTTCCAGTTGCCAATAGACAACAAAAAGGAAAAAAAGATGTATTATGCAAGGATGGCCTTGAAAATGAGTGTGTATATAGAATTTAAGAAAGAAATAACTTTGAAAATATGGGAACAGTATGAACACAGGTAGAAGTAAAGGTGTTTCAGTCAAGTTGACCAATGTCTATGTTGGTTACATTTGAGAATAGATGGCAAAGGGCGTTGCCTGAATTTCTTCTCTCACAAGTTTGGTATCTTTCGTGCCCACAACTTATGGAATCCAAGCTTCAAAGTGAATATTCCCAGTTGTTTGTCATTTTGCAGTTCCCGCTGTTACTGGATAGGATTGACATAGGCAAATACTGTGATTTTGTAAAAGTTAAACTGTGACTTCCACAGCCAGTTTGTGAAACATGCTTTCACTTTGCTCCCTTCTCTCTGGACTCCCTAGAAGTCAACTGCAAAATCTTGAGGACACGTGGATAACCCTCCATGTAGAGCCACTCAGTGGTGAGGACCCTAGGCCTCTTGCCAACAGACAGCATTAACCTGCCTGTCAGGTCCGTGAGCCATCTTGGAAGATGATTTTCCAGGTCAGTTAACTCTTCATGTGTTGGTACACCTGGCTAAGAGTTCAACTGCTACTTCAAAATCTAAAAATCACCCAGCTAGGTTCCCTAGGTTCATAACTAATGGACAGATATGAAAGCAAATTCATCTTTGTTTTGAACTCTAAATCAGAAGAATCCCATGCAGTGCCTCTATTTGGAGCTTCCATATAAAAAGGCTCTTCATAGTGAACCAAGAGAAGACCTTGCAGTGTCATATATGGGAAAAAGCCTGTTGCTATGCAATCTGCGAATTAAACGCTTATCATAGCAGCTCCACATCTTTGCTCTGTACATATTACATTCTTCTCTATGTAGAGCACTTCCTTTGTAAGGCTCTAAGCTTACCATTCTATCACTTGGACTACTTATGGTGGTATCAGCAGCTGTGAACTTATGTGACATTATTATTCCAGAGTTAGTCTCAATCTTATAGCACATACTATGAAGATTATTTTGTATTTTCAAGAATAAATTGATTAGTGCCACTTACCAGTGAACTTTTCAAGAAGGATCAAAAAGTAGATACGTCCAATAAAACATGAATTCCTCGACACAACTCTTTTAGACTGAAAGAACCGCTTCTAATGGAAAGGTTCTGGACCCAGCTTACTTCAAATGTGTCTCATTTAGACCACATAGCTGGATATGATGGTTAAGCTTAATCGTCAACTTCATTGGCTTGGGAATTGCTTAGTGAACTGATAAGACAAGACTCTGGCTCTGTCTGGAGGGTCATGGAAGCATAACCTCTGGTACTACATCTTGTCCCTCACTCCTTCTATGCTGGAAAGTTTCTCATAGTCTGCTTCTTGGCCACCATGAACTAAGAACTTGCCTTTACCTCATCCTTCCACTATGAAATTCTGGCTTTGGTGCCATTCAATTATATCAACTATGGACTGAATCCTTTAGAATCATGAGCCAAAGTAAACTCTCCTCTTTAAGTGATTATCATATATTGTGTCTTAGTGAGGAAAAACTGACTAAGATGACAGCCCTGACCATCACTGCTTCTGCAATCCAGGTGGACAGTGGAGGGATCCCAGAGTGTGGCTCCTATTCTCACTGCTGCCAAGACTGAGGTGACCTGCATGGGAAGGTCCAGATACCAGAGGAAAAGTCAGCGATACAGTAGGTTCCTGAATAGGACACATAGGATAGACAGGTGGGACTACTCCATGGAAAAGTCTGTCCTAACAATAACAATATAAGCCAGCAGGTGGTAAATTAGGTGAACTAGAGTTGTGGTTGGAGACAAAGACACGTGGAAGATGTGGGTGGGCAGAGCTGCTCCTATTCTCCTTTTTCTTATTTTGTCTTTTCCTTTTATTTTTTTCATATCCTTTTTCAAAATGGTTGGGGAGAGGCAGGGGAGAAAGCTTAGTAGAATAAGCACTTGCCTGGCAAGTGCAAGGGTCTGAGTTTAATCCCTGGTTCCGAAAAAAAAAAAAAAAAAAAAAAAAAAAAAAAGGCTGGGGAACACTCAAGCTACAGAAAATTAATCCCTTCCCCTAAATTCAGAGACCAACTTGCTTAATCCCTTGCTTACTCCTTCATTTTTCTCTGTTCTCCAGTTGCTTAAGCTTGCATGCTCATCTCTGTCCCTGCGCCTTTCTTCCATTTTTTTTCATTTATATTTGTTCTATGCACTATTCAACTTAAATTTCCCTACACTTTACCAAGGGAAAACACATCATATACAAGCTCCCAATTTACAATTAATTCTGTCATACAACTGTAGATTTTGCTCCTGTGGTTAAAGGTACAAAGTAATAGTTAACACAGTTTATTAATTGTGAAACTGTGCTTGATGTTATTGTTATTGCTAATTATACTACTTTATCTAGATAGGTGTATGTATTGTAATCAGTAGTTCTCCCTTCTGTAATAATATTAATAAGTTCTAGGTAATAACCTCACCATAGCTCCTCACCAAAGAACTGGGGACTGAGCCAAATGGATACCAACATGTCACTCTTAATTCACTGAGAAGACAGGCTCTTAGAACAGACACAACTAAGAAGCTCCTACACAGAAGACATGCCTGAAGAACAGGTTTTTCCTAGATAGGACTTTAGGTATATATATATATATATATATATATATATGATCAATACAGAAAACAAGAATTTTTGAAACAGAAAATGACAAGGTGAAGAAGCAAAATGCAACAGTAGACCTCAAACCCACTCATAACAAGTCTAGGAGATGGTGAAATAAAGATGGAAGGCATACACCTGAAATTTCTGAAATGATAGCAACTGAAGTAAAAAAAAATCAAAATAAAAAAAATCCATGAAAATATGGAGGAAATTAGATCAGAAAATCTCCAGGTGAAAAGAAATGACAATAACCTTAAAGAAAATTCCCAGGAAATCCAAAGAAAAGATAGATAAAAATGAGAGGACAATAGAAAAATGAAGCAAACCATGAAAGATCAACATAGGAATGAAACAGAAGGCATGAAAGAGATTCAAACAGATACAGGAAGCTAAAAATTCCATTGAAGTGGCTGGGGAGATAGCTCACTGGTCTAAGCACCTGCCTAGCAAGCACAAGGTCTGTGATTTGATCCACAGTACAGCATTCCATGCTGGCCTTAGAATCCTGGGAATGCTGTGATGGCCACTGAAATTAGGTATAGTGGTGCATACTTACAATCTCAGTGCTGGGGAGGCTGAGACAGGAGGATTACTATGAGTCCAAGCTGCATAACAACACCCTGTACCAAATTAAAAAAAAGAAATCTTGAAAAAGTTCCATTGAAAGTTGGTAAAACCACTTGAGCAAAACTGAAGATGAACTTGCAGACATGAAAAGCAAAATGATGGCTAGCAACCATGAAGGGAAAGATTTTTTAAAAAATAACAATGGTTCAGGCAATTGTCTTTGCAAGATGATGCAAAGAAAAACAATATAAGATTAATAGAGCCCAATAAAAAAATCAGCAGTCAACACAAATGACACGAAAATACTACTTACAAAAATAGTAGCAGTAAATTTCCCAAACATGGGAAAAGAAACAGACATACAGACACAGGAGACATATATGCTTCCAATTAATCATGACCCAAATAAAACTATACCCAGACATATAGTAATCAAGATCCCAGAAATTCAGCATGAAAAAGGAATATTAAAGAAACACATCAACTACAAAGGAAAGCCCATTAGATGTCATGACAGACATCTTAACACAAGCACTCAAGACAAGTAGAGCTTGGAATGAAATAATTCAAGTCCTGAAAGAAAACAACTTCCACCGCAAATGGATGTACCCTGAAAAACTATCTTTCAACATTAGGAAGAAATGAGATGCTTCCATAACAAAGACCAACTGTAGAAATTCATGAGCAAGAGACCAACACTATTCTAGCCTATAGAACAAGCTTAAGAAAATGCAAAGGAATTGAAATTATCCTATTCATATTATCCAACCATAGTGAGATGAAATAGGAAATTAATGGCAAAAAATACCCCATAAAAACCCCATAAATGTATGAAAATTAAATAACTCCCTACTAAACAACCAGTAGGTCACAGATAAAATTAAAGAAAAAAAATAAACATATCTACAACTAAAGGAGAAAGCAGTTACAACATAGCAGAACTTATGGGATACAATAAAAGTAATTCTAAGAGGAAAATGTGTAGTGATAAGTTCTCACACAAGAAAAACAAAATAAGCACAAATAAACAACCTGATGTTGTTTTTCAAGATTCTAGAAAAAAGGACCAAGTTAAGCTCATAGCACTTATAAGGGATGAAATTATAATGATCAGAGAAAAAATTAACACAATTGAGACTAAAAAAACCCCCACAAATAATTAATGAATTGAAGACTTGGACCTTTGACCAATAATAAAACTGATAAACTTTCAGACAGCCTTCTCCAAAAAAGGAAAAAAGAAAAAAGACTCAAATACACACAATGAGGAATAAAAAGGGTGTTATCACTACTGAGCCTGTGAAAATTCAGAACATCATCAACACCTACTTTGAAGATCTTTACTCTCACAAGACAGAAAACACCTGTGAATTGGACAGATTCCTAGATAAGTATGAATTACCAAAGCAGAATCAAGGTGATATAAAAACCCCAAATAACCCAATATTAATTAAAGAAATTGAAAATATAATTAAAATTAACAAACAAAGAAAAGATCAGGTCCTGATGGATTCACTGTGAAATTCTATAAGAAATTTAGAGAAGAATTAAGACAAATATTCCTTAAACTCTTTTTAAAAATTGACAGGGAAACAATACTGCCTAACTCATTCTTATAGGCAAGTATTACCCTGATAACAAAACCAGAGGAAACAGAACCAAAAAAGAAAACTTGATAATATCCCTAATGAACATAGTTGCAAAACTCCTCAATGAGGCACTACAAACAGAATGCAGCAAATCATCCAGGAATTTATACTTCATGACTACATGGTACTCATCCCCAAAATGCAGGGATGGTTCAATATATGCAAATCAATAAATGTAATACACCCTATCAACAGAGTCGAAGACAAAAATTATGCCATCATCTCAAGATGCAGAAAAAGCTTTTGAAACAAAGCCCAACACTCATTCAGGATTAAAAACCCTAAAGAAAAGTGGAATAGATATTATTTATTTCAATCTGATAAAATCCATCTATGATAAACCCATAGCAGGGTCATACCAATGGAAAAAAAAAATGAAAGTTTTTACTTTAAAATCAGGAACAAGACAAGGATGTCCATTATCACTGCTTCTATTCCGTATAGCTCTAGGGATCCGGGGATACTACTCAGTGGCATAAGTGCCTGCCTGGCAAGTACAAGGTCCTGAGTTCAATCCCCAGTACTGAAAAAAAAATTACAAATAGTTCTGGAAAAATTAGCCAGAGAAATTAGAAAGAGATAAATACAAGAAATAAAGATAGGAAAGGAAGATGTATAGTTATCATTATACATTAATGGCATGATAGAAGATCCTAAAAATTTTACTGAAATGGAGACTTCTATGTTTAAACTCAACACTCAAATGTCATAGTATTCCTTCACACAAATAACAAATTATTGAGAGAGAATTTAGAGAAACCACACTCTTCAAAACAGCATCCAAAAAATGCAATTCTTAGGCATCACTCTAACAAAGGAAGTAAAAGATCTCTACATGAAAAATTACAGTCCTCTGAAAAAGGAGATCAAAGAGGATATCAGAAAATGGAACGCTATCCCTTCCTCATTGATAAAAACAAGCAACATAGTGAAAATTGCCATATTCCTGAAACTGTTGCACAGATTTAATGCAATCCTGATTAACATACCATATAGAACCACAGAAAGCATTCCTAAAATTCATTTGAACCAGAAGAGACCCAGAATAGTAAAAGCAATTTTGAGCAACAAAGACAAGAGAAATCCCTATCCCTGAAGTTATACTACAAAGCTACTGTGATAAAATCAGTACATTATAGGCAAAACAAACAAACAAACAGACAAACTAAAACAACGCCACCAAAAAACCCCAGACCTGAGGATTTGTGGAACAGAATAAGCAATGCAGACATGACATTCAGCCATGTTATCTTTGAGAAAGGAGCCAAACATGTTCCCTGGAAAAAAAGATAACTTCTTCAATACATGGTGCTAGAAGAACTGCATCTCTACATGCTATAAAATAAAACTAGACCCATGTCCACCACCATGCACTAAACTAAATGCAAAATTCATCAAAAATCTAAATATTGAAATAAAAACACTAAATCTACTAGAAGAGAAAGTAGACAGAAATCTTGAAGATATAGGTGTAGGTGGAGAGTTCATCAAGAACATTCATATTACACAGGAAATATTTCAATTGGTCAGCAACTGGGATCTCCTTTTCTTAGAATACTTTTGTGCATCAAAAGAGAACCGCAACAGAGTGAAGAGACAACCCACAGCCTAGGAAAAAGTTTTAGCTAATCATTCCTCAGACAAAGAACATATGTAGAATTGAAAAAATCAGAACACCCAAACTCCCAAATCCAACTTAAAAATGAGCATATGAGATAAAGAAACACTTCTCTGATAAGGAAATTAAATGACAAATAAATATATAAAAATGTTTAATATCACTGGTCACTGAATAGATGTAAATTAAAAAACATTGAAATTCCATCCATTTCACCCTAGAAAGAACAGCTATCATAAAGAAATTAGTAATATATGCTGGCAGCATTGTGGAGAAAAAGAATTCTGCTTCACTGTTGATGGGAGTGCAGACTGGTGCAACCACTGTGGAAAGCAGTGTGGAGAGTCCACAAAAAGCTAGGATTGGAGGTCCCATTTGACCCAGCTATTCCCCTTCTTGGTATCTTCCCAGAAGAAATAAAAACCTTATATCACAGCAATATATATGCTTTTATGTTTAGAGCAGCACAATAATAGCTAAATCTTGGAAATAACCAAAATGTCCATCAATGGAGGGATGGATAGAAACAATATGGAATTTTTATGCAGTTGACTAGTACTCATCTATAAAGTAGTGTAGACTTGAGGCTTTTATAGGCAAAAGGCTTCAATTTGAGACTGAACTCATAAGTGAAATAAATCAGACTCATGCAGAGACCTCATATTGTCTCACTGCTGTGAACAATTGAAAGAATAAATGCAATCTAAAATGTGGGAAGGGATATTTGAAAAGGGAAGAAATTGTTCAAAAAGAAAAAGGAAATAGGATGGGGGGAAAGGGTAAGGAAAGAAGGGAAAAGGGAGAAAAAATGCAAGTTAGTTATATGATGAATGTCTCTTGGTTCATAGAAAAGCAAGGTTTGTGCTAACGTCAATTGGAGAATTTTTGTGCTCTTACATTGTGCTCTGAGTAACTACTTTACAGATAATAATATGCAGTGTGTCAACTACTGGTATTTTCCTATTATCTTGACATGAAAGCTTATTTTACTTTTTTCCATAAAATTAATTTTAAAAAGAAGGAAATACTGATTAATCAATCCAAAGTACGAACTGCCAGATCAAGACTACGTTCTCTCTCCACTTTACTAACTCACTAGAATTTGAAGCTTTTTCTCCTGAAAATGAATAGACAAGAAATATTCTCAGGATGACAAAATCTTGTTGGCAGTGAGGTATTAGGATTCATAACTAAAACCCCATGTTTCTACAAAAGCAATTCTAAACCCTCAAAAGCAATTATACATCCTATAATATCATCAAAATAAAATAAATATACATCTCAGAATTAATATAAGCCATAAACAACTGCTGACAGTCTATAAATTATATTAGGGACACTGTGCTTTTCCCAGTTTCCCACACTTCCCTCAACGTGGAGAGAATAGCTGCTTACGCTTAGATTCAACACACATCAGGGACAAATTTAATAAGGGTCATGATAGTAATGGGACTGGATAAAGGAAGAAACAAAAATACAAAGAACAAGAGATATGCATGGAAAAATAATGTATTTAGGGAGGGCAATGCTGGGGAAGAAGTGAATTTAAAAGCCAAGATAAGATGCTTTCTCCTTCACACCCTGTCTATGAAAGGAGCTGATAGTGTCTTCCTAAAAATGAACCTTCTTCTCATGTCTCCTGCCTGGTCCTCAGCAAAACACAAGATTCACAAGGAGTTAATAGTTATACAAACAATATTCATAGAGCATCTGACAGGAATAGATGGGGTCACAATCTCAGGCAACTTACAGATAAATTCAGGAAAGAACTGAATAAACAATTGAAGTTTAATAGCACTTTTCCTATATTATGGAGATTGTTCAGAATTAGATGCGTTCTTTCCTGCAAGGGAAGAGCTTCCAGTCCTGTTGTATTGATCCATGGTAAGAACATTATTCTGAGTTGAATTGTGTTCCAGCCCCCCAAATTCTTATTTTGAAATCCTAACTCCTGGTATCTAAGAATGTGATTTTATTTGCAAAGGAGGTCATTATGAATGTCATTCATTAAAATGAATTTGTGAGGACCCTAACTCAATGTGATTAGGTTCTTTACACAAGGGAGAAATTTGGGCATAGCAGCGTGCACTGGCTGAGATTGAGGTGGTGTTTTTACAAGCCAAAGAATACCAAAATCCAGCAGCACCAATGAATAACAGATACAGGAAGGCCGGCACAGATTTTTCTTCCACCTTCAGGAAGAACTGGCCCTGATGAGAGACACCTTCTTTTCGAAGAGTCTGTTATTTCAGCTACCACTCTGTGGTACCTGGCTACATCAGCCTAGCAACTCACACAGACATTTTTTCAGTTCTAAACATCAAGAGAATGGACAGTCCCATCAGGCTGTGGAGTCAGAATAAGGTTGTTAGACACAAAAGGACTCTTGGAAATCTGGCAAGATTCCTCATGCTGTTGGGGTATGTGTCTGATACTAATATGAAAGGTAGCTGTAGGCACAGATGAAGACAACTAATTATAAAGCCATCCTTTATGGGGCTACCACATTTTATTACAAAAGCTGGTGCACACAGAGGGATGGAGGTATTGGTATTACACAAGGCCTGCTCTGGGATGTGACATGTCTCCTATTAACAGATATGCAGAAGCTTTATGTAGAGAGAATTAACCAGAAGGGGTTACTTCCGGGCAAATCAGCAAGACCTGCGGCCCCTATCAGAGCCAGCTTCAGGTTCCACCAGGGCCTATAGTTAGTTATGTGAATGTTCTAGAAGCTTCCTAGCCCCAGCTGAAGGAAGAGGCCCCAGGTAAGACATTGCAGTTTCCTTGGAGTGTATAACGATGCCCTAGTGAAAGAGGGCAGGTGACCATTGGTCTTATTTCCCCCATGCTTGTCCATCTTTCCACCTACCTGCCTCATCAGATGTTCTTTAGGAATCATGGGTTGCCCAATTTCACTGTAAACTGAATCACATAATTTAACATAAAGAACTTGGAATGGGCTGAAAAGCCAGAAATGAGAAGGTGGAGAACTCCAGCAGCGGAGACCCTGACCTCGCCTTGCTCCCAACTCTAAATGTAGGAGATTTTGCCACTGATAATCACATTGTGGGTTGTGGTGGGAGTCAGATGGGGGCAGCATTGTAGCAAAATGCCCTGAGACTGCACTAACTTCTCCTGACAAGTTAGATAGCAGCTAATTTATACTCTGCCTCCTCTTAGTTTGGGGCCCAGGAATACAGCTAACAATAAGAAGCAGTGTGCCATCTATTTCTTTAGTTTGATCATGCCTGCTTCTGTGGTGAGCAGTTGATCTCTCAGCTTGCTATATTCAGGCTATAAAAGCTGTTTATTTCACTCTATAAAAAGCATTTGAACGTATATGGCTATTTAAGCTTAAATGTTTAGAGAGAAAGAGAAATACAAGGGAAATTAGCAAAGAGAAGTTGAAACCTGATCTCTTGGGTGGTGAGGCTTGCGTAGAAACTTCCTTCTTTAGGAAATCCCCCCTCCCTACCTCCAACACAGGCCCACTACAGCCCCAGCACACAGGAAATGGCTTGAGCTGCTGGGACTCCTACATCAGCAGCCTTCGGGGTGAAGCTTCCAGATCAATTATTTTTCATGCTCTAATGTGATTCACGCTCACCAGGGAATCCTTGGCTTGTAAGAAGCTGCGGCCACCCGAAGGAGATGTTGGACGTCCCCAAATCTGTGTTGCATCTCTCCTGAAAGGGGTGAGTTTAAGGGATTTGGATGGAAATGTGCTTTCCTGTCTGTGCATGGTGGAGCTGCTGTTTTGTTGGCTTGGAGACTGAGTGGTTCCAAGGTTCTGACAGATGAGTGACTTTCTCCTGAGGACTGTTCAGACTCTCCCAGTTGGCACCCACACCCCAGACCCTGGCCTCTGGCCTCGGCACCATAGTAGAGGGCTTAGAGGTCACCTGAGGCAGGCTGACTTGCTTCACTTCTTGCCCTGTTGTAGTCTTTGATTATGCCTGCTGTGTTCTAAATTTTTCTTTCTTGCTTGCTTCCCTGCTTTTCTGTGTGTCTCTGTCTCTGTCTCTCTGTCTCTCTATCTCTCTGTCTCTGTCTCTCTGTTTCTGTCTCTGTCTCTCTCTGTCTCTCTCTGTCTCTGTCTCTCTGTCTCTGTCTCTGTCTCTCTCTCTCTCTCTCTCTCTCTCTCTCTCTCTCTCTCTCTCTTTCTCTCTCTCTCTCTCCTCCTCTGTCTCTCTCTCCCCTCCACTCCTCTCTCCCTTCCTGCTCTGCCCTCTCCCCTATATGACTAAGCTAGCTATACCCCAAAACTCTTTTATTGGGTATTTTGAGATAAGGTCTTCTTAAATTGCCTATTCTATCCTCAAAATTGTGATCCTCCTGCCTCAGCTTCTGAGACTGCAAACTGGTAGGTGTACTTTCCTGTGCTCCTTTAATTTTCCAGATTGTCTAAGATCATACAAGTTGTTATCAAACCATAAGGGGATTGTTTAAAAGGCACATAACTATTAATACCCATCAAAATACTTTCCACTGTTTGGAGCACACCTTTGCCGCTATCTTTGTACTTTGTATGCAGGTTGGAAGTCTTCTTCTTCTTTAGTTACACTGTGTGGCCTCAACTACATCCTGAATCAATTCATGGTCACTTTGACTTTGGTGAAGAGCCTGAAGTTACTCAGTGCCACCAGATCCAGTGAACGAGGTGGATGAGGAGATGCTGTATTGTTCGTGAGCCTGCCTTTCTGTCGGATGGCATTCACCACTCCACTGTATTTTGAGCCCATCTCCTAAGTATGCTCATGAAAGTAGACCTCCAGAACTGCTTCTGAAAATGGCAAGAACTTTTAGGTAAGTGTGTTCAAAGCAAAAGAGAGTATTTTGGGGGATTAATGGTGCTGTGTCTTTTAGAGCAATAAATTTTTCTTAATTTAGACAGTCACCATATATTTTGGTCACATTGCATACATAATATGATCAATATAGTTTTAAAAGTCTAGTCTTGCATTTTAGGTCACATTTTTGCCCAATTTGGGGGCAAATGAAAACTTTGGCTGAGACAAGCAAAGAGATGTGTTCTTTTGTTAAGTACCCACTATGTTGACCTGGTGTGGCTACTGCATTTGGGAGGCTCAGAAAACATGTGTAGGGGACTATGGAAGTGAGAAGAAAATGGAAAGCAACCAAACAGCTATGCTAGCAAGCCCTCGATACCCAGAGCTTAATTCTGCTGAAGACATGCTGGCAAGGAATGCCACAGAACTACTTCACATGGTGGATGAAGCCACTCCTAGGAAGGCTACAGCCATCACTTCTTGCCTATCTTCAGGAGGACAAAGCAGTCTTCACCTATTTCAAGCAAAGCTACAACTGAAGGGTGGTAGACTCTTGCACATATTATGAGCAGAGTGAAGGAATAAGGCCCAAGAAGCATGAACAGGCACTGGTACTGTCTGCCATGGAAGGGAAAGCTTGAATAAAGAAAACACATGTTGCTGAGAACACAAATGTTTCCTGATCTTTCTGAGCTTAGCTTAATTGACACATTGGCTCATCAACATAACAGTGAAATTCTTATTTTTCCATAATTTTTTGAGAAACAAATAGCAAAGAGACAGTTTCAAACCAAATTGGTAGGACAGTTTCAATAATTAACACATTGCATACATTCTTCCTAGTGGTTAATTGCTGTACAAGATGCAGACATGATATCTGATTTACAAACACCATTAGAACAAATCCCTCTATTCATTAAGAGAATAACAGTGAAATTCTTTTAAGTAGATTATTGAGTGTTGTCTCTCTTGCCAAACTATGATCTCCACGGTGGCAGGGCTGCCTTTCTTTTTTTCAGTTTGTACTTTGAATGTAACATGAGAGGATTTGTTAAATGAGTCAAGATATGAGATGAATAGTGTCAGTTGCTTTCCTATACCTTATTGTTCTGTCTTTTCTACCCTTTCTATGAGAAAGACATTATGACCCCTAGATGTAGACAAGGAAAAGGAAACTGTTCCCCAACTTTACATTGCTAAGAAATCCAAATCCAAGTCTAACTCCTAAGCTCATCCTCTTCTAGTACAAAAGGAAAATGTTGATGAAGAGGGACCATCTCATCTTTCCAGGCCTCCTAGTATGTCAGCAAGTTATGTCACAGAGTCATAGGTACTGCCTAACCCTAATTCTTGCCAGTGCGCACTGTTGACCCTTCTCCAATTTAACTTCCTATTTCAACTGATTAAATTGAGGGTCAGGGTTATAACTCAGCGGCACAGCAGCTGCCTGGCAAGCACAAAGTCCTGAGTTTGATTTCTTTTTATATATAAAAAAGAAGTTATGGGGCTGGGGAGTTAGCCTTGTGGTCCTAGTGCCTGCCTGACAAGCTCCCAGGTTCGATCCCTGGTACCACATGCTGTGCCAGCCCAGTGCCAAGCCAGCCACTGAGACTGCATGTGGTGGGGGGCACACTTGTAATCCCAGCACTTGGAAGGTTGAGACAAGAGGATCAATATGTGTTGAGCTGTGTAGTGAGACCCTGTACCAAATGAATGAGTGAATGAATGAATAAATATTTTTTTAAAAAAGCTGCATTTTTAAAAATTTATTTTTAAATTTTTATTCATTTTAATGAGAAAAAAGACAAAATAACAGTGAAACAGGTTTTTTTTTTTGAACCAGGGATTGAACTCAGGCTCTTGCTAGGGAAGCACTTATTCCACTGAGCCATCACCCCAGGCCCTATAAAACAGTTTTAAAACAGGTTAGTAAGGCATTTCCAGTGATTAATACATTGCATATTGTTGTCTTTGTAGTAGTTATTCAGAGGACAAGATGCAGACATATCTTGTCTAAACAATATTAGTATAAACTTTTATTCTCAGTGAACTAGGAAAAAGTAGCTGTATATCTATCTTAACTCTCTTATGTATGCATATATA
>NW_004524613.1:10625662-10627885 GCF_000260255.1 Octodon degus
GGAGCATTTTTTTTTTTTTTTTTTTTTTTTATTTATTTTAAAGGTATTTATTTGTGTGTGTGTGTGTGTGTGTGTGTGTGTGTGTGTGTGTGTTTGTGTAGAACTGAAAAAACATTCACTCAAGTTTTTTTCTGTAGTATTTCTTTTTTTTTCACAGCAAAGCTGTCCTTTATTTATACTTTTGTGAAAATAGTAACGCATGACACTAGGTTGCCTGGCAGCTGATAGCAAACCTTAACCAGACAGGATGTTCATCTCAGGAGTGAGGTAGCTTATTTGCTTTAGGCACTGGGCCAAGTCCTACCTACATATATTTGATTGATTTCCTAGCTTCATGGCTCCCAACATATCCCCCTTTTTTGTTCTGTTTTTTCAGAGATGAGTTTTCCACTGCAGTTAGAGAAGCTGTATTTGGAGAAGTTTTTAAAGGAACTTTTCATATTTGAAACCAGTCTAAAGATTGTAGGTACTTGCTTTCAGCAAAATAACCCAATATAGTCAAATATTCCATAATAGTAGTGAGTTATCGGCACAACTGGCAAATGTCAAGTTGTTGACTTGAGCTTTTTACAACTCAGCATATTAATATAGCTTTATTTTTTATACCTATGGTTACACTTTTCTACTGGATGGCTAAGACCAAATTAAAGCAAGAACTATATAACTAAAAATGTAGCTTTTGTATCTGAAAAGGTCAGTCAAATCCCTTTGGGATTTACGCTGGAACCATGTACAACACCTTGCAGATCTTTTGTCAGCGTCAGCCATCTGGATGAGTCACAGCCATTGCTTGACCAATTTGGTCTCTTGTGAAAGCCTGAGACAGTTTTTTCTCTCTAGGTGACTCTCTTTAGGCATACTATATACATTGTCGATCACTTTCCTCTGCGGCATCACGACCTCCTTGATCAGGAAATTTGGAGCCCCACTGAATAATAGGATGTCACAGCACAGGTTCTCTTATGTCTTGAGTTCTCACTGACCTTGAAGGGCTAGGGCCAAAATATTGGCTATCCTTGTAGACCCTCTATTTCTCTAATTTTTGGTCTGCAAGGTTTAGTTGTTAAACATCCAGAAGAGAAGTGTAATGATATTATTACTTTGTAACAGAGGCAACAACTGCATTTTTAAGAACAAAAAAGTTATTAGATTTAGCCTTACTGAAATAGTTTGAGGACTTATATGCAAAACAATGATTATTTACGATACTAGGGTCAAGTGAAAAAAAATCAAAGTTTAGTGGCTAGTGCTTGCCTTTCTCTTGAGTGATTTTGTTTAATAAAGAAATAAAAGCAATTAAGAATTTGGGGATTATTACCTTTTCTTCTTCAGTGATCAAAGTTTCAAGATAGGTTGGGAGACTGAGTGATTGCAGTGCTGTGCTAGTAGATGTCCAGCAAGCAGTTCCCCTGCAACAAATAAACAAGCAAAAGCTTCTATTTGTAGCAGATGCTCATTTCTGTGGTGTAAATATTCTCCTTATGGTCAGTTTAAACCATTGACATTGAAGGATGGAATGTGATGGGAATAGATTCATAGTAGTACAAGTTGTACAGTATTTCACTCTATAGATACAGTAGATGTTTATAATCTCACAAGCACCAATATTAATATGTAGTAAAATAATCTGAAGCAGTGAGTTTTGTGTACTTAATGCCATTTATTCATTTATTATACTACAAAGATTAATTTTAAAAATAGAAATGCAATTGTTGAAATTAAGTACAAATTTTAATTTTTACCAAAGGTTGTGCCCAAAAGCTAGCAGTGAAATTCCTGCAATGGTAACAATCAGCTCTCAGGAGCTGGCACAACCTAACTCGAGCTCAGCTTCCTGGAGACTGTCTTGAGTAGCTCCCTCGTTTCATAGGCTCTGCTGTGCTCTTTGTTCTACGTACAAGGGAAGCAGGGCTTCCGGCAACATGGATCAGCAGATGTGGTTCAAGATCCTGGCTGGACAGCTTGAAAGTGAATTTAGGGCCAGCCAGATAGCTCAGCAGACTAAAGAGCCTGCTTAGGCAGAGAGCAACAACTGGGTTCTACCCTTGATGTGCTGTGCCAGCCCCGCCCCTGGGGCACACTGAGAAGGTGATTGAGACTGGGCGTGGTGCACTCATCTGTAACTCCAGCACTTGGGAGGCTGAAAACAGGAGAATCACTGCAAGTTCGATCTATGCAATGAGATCCTGTCGATCCTATAGACCCTGTACTAAATATATATAT
>NW_004524613.1:10627985-10639966 GCF_000260255.1 Octodon degus
TAGAAAGAAAATGTGTTTACTATCTTCCTGGTGCTATCAAAGTTTGAGATGCTTTGTGTGTGAAATAGTCTATAGGTCATCACCCCCATTCCTGGTTACTTGTCTGTTGTTATCCAGTGTTTCCTGTGGTAGATTAACTACTAATAGTCAACCTGTAACACTCAGCTGAACTGAATTAGTGGGTGGGTCTTCCGCACCCAGGACAAATAATTAGTGTGCTACATCCTGTAGGTTTTCTTATCATACACAGCTTACCCCAAAGGTTTAACAGGACTATTTTGAGAGGTTACCTGAGTTTAGCCAAAAGCAAAAGATTAAAAGATCCTGACCAATACAATATGGAGGGGGTCAGCTTAAAGTGAAGTTGTATTCAGAGTTTATAAGGGAAAAGATTTAATCCAGGACACATAATTTATAGTATTTTATAATATTCACAATAATATAATATAGTATTTTATAATAATATAAAATAATTTATATTTTATAAGTCAAATGCAAAATAGTACATGAGATCCGTCCACACACTAAAGAGCCAAAAGATCCATCTGAGATCCTGGATCCCACGGCAATGTCCTGCACAAGTCCAGTAGAACACCTAGAGCCCATGTGAATGTCCCCCACCAGTCCTACTGGAGGCCTAGAGCCCATGACGGTGTCTCGCGCAAGTGTGATGATTGTTGCCAGCAGCACAGAAAGGAGAAGTGGAGGGGAAGATGTGGTGCTGTTGGTGCTTCTGGAGAAGCTAGTCAGGTTGGCTTTCCTAACATAAACTGAGCTGTTTTCATCATTGGAGGAGTACAGGTCCTCGCAGTCACTGAGCATAGCTGCGGATGCCTTCAGGGGAGCTGTGGTCCTTCCTTCAGCATCACTTCCTGGCTCCAATGCACATCTCTCAGCCTGCTGGCACATATCCTTCATCTTGCTGGTGCAGATTTTCTGGCTCTTAACCACTGACCTTCAGGTTTTTCCAGTGAAGATGCTTGATACAAACTTGCGTGAGACATTGTCATGGGCTCTAGGCCTCCAATAGGACTGGTGGAGGACATTCACATGGGCTCGAGGTGTTTAGCTTGACTTGTGCAGGACACTGCTGTGGGAGCCAGGCTCTCAGATGGATTCTTTGGGTCTTTAATGTGTAGACAGATCTCATGTACTCTTTTGCATTTGGCTCTTTGGATGAATATTATAAAATACTATAAATTATGTGTCCCAGATTAAATCTTTTCCTTTGTAGTCCCTGGCTACAACCTCTCTTTAAGCTGACCCCTGTATTGTATTGGTCAGGATCCTTTGACCTTTCACTTCTGACTGAACTCAGGTTAAGGGAGGCAGGGCAAGAGATATGGAGGTAGAAAGAAGAGAATATAGCTGCAATTCTTATTTATTTATTTATTTTATTTTTTATTTTTTGGCGGAACTGGGGATTGATCTCAGGCCCTTGGGCTTGCTGGGAAAGTGCTTATTCTACTGAGCTATCTCCCTGTCCCCCTAATATATCTGCAATCCTAACATTACCTGTGTGTGGCTCACCTTATATGTCCATCTCCTATGAACCTCACTGTGCCAGTCTTTCCTCGTTCCCTTTCCTTCATTTCTCCTCTACCTGCTCCCTAGGTACACCACCAACCTTCAGTTTATCTCTCAAAATAGTCCTGTTAACACTTTTGAATAAGCCTGGTATGATACCAAAACCTACATGATGTACCAAATATATATATATATATATATATATATATATATATATATATATATATATATTCCCTGATATATCTAGCTACCCTGGTCTTTAGAAAACCTGGAAGCCTGATTGTTCATTTGGAGAAACACATTTCTACTGAATGTGCTCATCATGTTCATCCATCCTTGTCAACTGTCTCTGCCCAGTTATCATCTACAGGTGGAAAAGAGGAGACAGGCAATCACCTTTCCCCAAACAGGGCTTTCTGATCCCCCACATAACCTTCAACTGGGCACACTATCAACTAATTTTGGCCTGCTGGCTGGACACTGCATTCCCTTTTCTCTGAGAGCCAGAACCAAGCTCTGATGTCAGGCACCACCTGTCATCTGGGACATGTCACCAAACCTCGCACTTGCTGAGTCCCTTGTATGGCCTGTATCTTGTCCCTGTGGCGCTGAAGCTCCCTCTGAGGCCTACGTCCTTGCCTTGTGTTGATGCATATATTCTTCAGTTTGACATCCTTCCTGGCCTAAGAGCCCAATTCTGTGCATGAACTCAGTTTTCAGAATTTCTGGAAATTCTAGGTCATTAAACTATTACAAACTGGGTGGGTGCCATGCACAAGGCACCCACTCCATTTGTGCTTACACTGTGAAGCAGTTCACGCATGCAGTCCCTCTTATCATGGTAATAACACAGGGAATCCAGCCCCATCATACTTTCTCTTCTCCAAGTAATTGCCCACCACTGGGTCGAGTCATTTGTCTACACTCAAAGACACTTTAAAGGCTTCTTTCCATCTTCTTCTGCTTTCCAGTCTTCCTTGATAGCTACTCTCTGGTAAATAGTGCTAAATGAAGGACTTTGCTGTGACAAGGAGAAAGTCAAAACCCAGGATAGTTCTCTCCTTCTCTCCACTGAAGGGAGCATCTCTGGCAGCATTGGTGATTGTTGGGTCCACACTGCATTAGCCAGCCTGTCCACCAGCAACCCCAAGAGGACTGACAGAGTTCCCAATTTCACAGAGCTCCTGGGCTCCTGCAAAACTGTTTCCTTCTTCCACTAGCCTTGGAGAAGGCAGTCAGTTTCTACAGCTGCTAATCTCTGGAGGGCTTCATCTCCTTTCTGATTTTCCAGCTCTTCTGATAACCTGAAACTAATTCTCTACATTAAATCCACTCTTCTTTAATACCTGATGCATGTTTGCTTTCCCAGCTGCACCTTGGCTGAGGCACAGGTATGTTATTTGTTCTCTGTATGCACACTTCTGTGGTTGTGAGTGTGTGTGCAGGTGCACACACGAATGTGTTGTGTTCATTGAAAGCAACCTCTAATAAGACTATTTGTTTTCTTTGTAGTATTGATACCTATAACTACCTATAACTAGTTATGCTCATAACAGTTTTATGTGTTCATTATTTGACTTTAAGAGCCTATAAATTCTGTGAAGTTGGGAATTCTACATCTTATCTTTATTGTTGAATTTCTAGCACTCCAGTAGATCTTTGGCTCATGGGCACTCATACAGAATAACTAGATGAAAAAAAATTAATGAATCTTGATTTTACATATAAGGATATTTAAATTTAGAGAGAACTAATTTTTCAGATCATTTGATTTTATGCTGCCCGTCAGCCCGGGCACTGCTCTTCTCATGAAAAGTGCTCTTTTCTATGGATTTTAGAATCGTGGCCCGGATTCTTTATGGCACGAGCCTTCTCCTTTCATTTCTTACCACCCACTGCCACCACCACTGTTCTCACTGAGACCTTGTGTGCCTGCTTGCACCTTGACTTGCTGTTGTATCTCCGTGCAGAACTAACCATATTCCCCCAGTGTCTTCCACTCCAAGGTTGGGCCAAGTTTCATTCCTTGTTACCTGTTCCCATGAAAATGGATCCTATAGTTTCCTAGTAATGCATTCTATAATGTTGGGTGGAACCAAGATACTCAGATGTAGGTCTGAAACAGGTGGCTCCCCCAAATAGCTCATTATCAGACTCTCCCAAGGAGAGGTTCCTAGGTCCGATGCTAGAGGTATTTATCCAGTGAGAAGCATTTGCACTTTTCAGATCATTTCTCATATTCTGGGAGTATCCAGGATTAATGACAACTCTCAGTGCTGCCACCATAGAGGCGAGAAGAAAACTGCTAGAAGCATGTGGACATAAAAAATAGGACACGATTTTTATGTGAGTGCCAGGAAGGGGCTGTCTGATTCTCAAATGCTGTGCTTCTCTGGAGCAGAAGGGAGGGACTGCCTGTGCCTGAAGCTGTTGGCTGTCTGTGTCCTGGAGACAGCTCCCAGGCTCTGCTTTCCCTCCTTGCCTCCTCACTACTCTGTGCAGCCGAGGCCCTTCCAGTAACCTGGTAACTCTGGACTCTGGCCTGAACTGCCAGCTAAGATCGTCCATAAAAACACAGATACCTAGTGACACTTGCATTTCATATAAATGATATACACATATATAATTACACCAAAAATATTCATTGTTCATCTGAAAATCAAATGGATAGCCTATAGTTTTGAGTATTACACTGGCAACCCTGTTCCCTGATTCTGGGCAGAATGCGGCAATAACAAAGACTAAATTTCTTTCTAAAAGAACATTTTAAACTTTCTTTTCTGTGAGCTACTTACAGAGCCAGGGATGGACCCTCTTTGATAAACATGCTTTTCTGCAAGGTTTATTGAAAGGCTCAATTTGATATAAATTTTGATACCCAGTACTGGCTGCTGCCTGAGCACTAGGTTCACCCAAATGATGGTGCTACAAATGTTCCCTGTTCTTGGACGACTTTTTCTTTCTTTCTTTCTTTCTTTCTTTCTTTCTTTCTTTCTTTCTTTCTTTCTTTTCTTTTCTTTTCTTTTCTTTTTCGTTTTTTCTGTATTTTAGGGAAGGGTCTACAGAGTGTTCATGGTCTCACTGCTAGATCAGACTTGTAGTGATTCGCCTCTTTACAGCCTCCCAAGAGCTGGGATTACAGGCACACACCACCATGCCCAGTCTCAATTGCCATCTCAGTGTGTCCTAGGGGTGGGGCCGGTATGGCAGGCCAGGGGATTGAATTCCCAGCCCCTGCACCTGCTTGCAGGTGCTTTAATCCACTGAGCTATTTGGCAGGTCCTCTTTTTCTTTTTTTCTTTTTTTTTCAATACAGAGTCTCACTGTACAGTTCAGACTCATAGTGATCCTTCCATCTCAGCCTTCCTAATGCTGGGTTTACAAGCATGTTCCATCATGCCTGGTTCTAGGTCCCGCAGTGCATGCAGTACCAGGGATCAAACTTGGAACCTTGTGCCTGCCAGGTAGGTACTTATGCTGCTAGCTATCTCCCTAGCCCTGGGATGCCTTTGAAAAGAAGCTCCATTTATATTAGGGGAACAATGCCAAATTGGCTGACTCAAATCAGTTTTCTAGGTATATAATTTTTTTCAGCTTTGGTTATTGGATAGATGTTTTGCACATTTGTCTAAGAACATATCCTACCTCACTCTACATTTCTCATGCATCTATATTAAATATGGAACATTTTCACGAATGTTGAAATTGCTTCTGATTCTTAGGGAAGTATCTATGTGTCCAGACATGCAGCACCACGCCTGGTTTTGGGCCAGCACAGAGCACTGTTCTTGGGCTAGCAGAGTGCAGTATTGGAGATCGATCTTGGGTCCTTGAGTTTACCAGGTAGGTGCTTAAATTGCTGAGCTATCTGCCCAGCCTGCAATTTGAAAATATTGTTTAAGAAAGACCTCATAGGGCTGGGGTGTGCATGCCTGCAATCCCAGTGCTGAGGAGACTAAAACAGGAGGATCACTACTAGTCCTAGCTGTGTAGTGAGACCGTGTACCAAATACTTAAATAAATAAGTAAATGATTAAAAAAATAAAGACTTCATTGAAAAAGTAATTTTTGAACAACAATGGAAAGAACAACTGCTTTTTAGAATTTTGAGAAGTTTGTAATAAATTTGACTAATGATCATTCATTGAAAATGCACACATTTCCTTGAAGAGACTACTTTACACCAAACATATAAATGGCAATATATTCAATTTCTAGTGTCATATCCAAACCTGAGTATTAATGTAAATATCCACTCTTCAATCTAGACATACTTACAAATCAATAGTATGCTATAGTTGATTCTAACTGACATTTTTCTATCCAGTGTACCAATTATAGTGTAACTTTAGGAGGACGCCTATCTGGTTCTCAATCTTCTTCCTTCCACTTAATAAGAATATTACGTTTAAAAAGTAGCTTTACCATTTTGCTCTCCAGTTTCTAATATCACGATCACCGTATTAGTTACCTCGGGATGTATTTATAAGATTGAATAAAGCAATACACCATTTCTGACACAAAGTTAGTTCTTAATCATACACTGATTACAAAAGGTGTGCTGAAAAATAATGGTGAACTGAAGAAAAGCAAAACAAAGCAAAAGCCCCTTGCATATAGTATCCTCCAGTTTCCATGGTTGAGTTTTCTTGGCTTCATCAATTTTAAGCGACCCACATTGCCAATGAATACTGAATGTGTAGTGGGAAGAGGCACACGGTAGTGGTAACCCAGTCCAAGGAGGTTTTTGTGTTTTGAGTTTTTTTTTTTTTTTTTTTTGAGATAGAGTTTCGCTATATAATTCAGATTGGCACTGAACTTACTTTGCAGCCCAAGCTGACCTCAGACTCTCTGCAATCCTCTCGTCTCAGCCTCTCAAGTTCCAGGATTACAGGTGTGCGCCACCAGGTCTGTAGTCCAAGGAGTTTTAACACAGTATGTAATGAAATATAGTGTGATAGCTTTAAAAATATTTCTAAGTAGTATCATTGTTTATATTTATTGATGATATTAAAGGAGACTTTTTCAACTTTGACATTGTTGACACTTTTAAATTGATAGTATGTTTTATTGTTGAAGGATGTCTGGTTCATTATATTATAGTAAACAGATTCTTTGGCCCCTACCTGATAGAGACCAGGAACTGCCCTTTTGCCCCAAGCATGGTGACCAAGCAGTGCTCTGAACATTGCCAAACATCACCTAGGAGCAAAATATCCCTGATCAAAAACTGTTGCTTTAGAGAAAAACAAGTATAAGCTGTAAAGGTATATTTTAGAGAGATATGTTGAGAACTCTTTTTTAAAAGAGGGGGAAAATACATAATGCATGTATTATTGCACATTCCTGAGAAGATACCTGACCTTCAGTAACTAACAGACAAACAGTGTTAAGGCCACACTAGGGAAAAGGTGGGCTAAGACCCCCACGAGTGTCAGAGGTGGCTGGCAGGATAACTAGGGGTCCTCAGATGGGCGGCTGTGTGTTACCCACATTGTGACAGCAGGTTGCTATCAGAGGAGTACCAGCTTCTACTCGAGCTCTGTTGCTTACTCACTGTGTGAATCTGGACAAATCACTTAACTGCCCCAAGTCTTGGTGTCCTCGTGAATGAAAAAAGAATGAAGACTGACTTAACTAGACTGTGAAAATAATGGTCAAGTCTTATACATATTTATTAAAGAGGAAAGAGAAGGGTCCTTGTTAGCTTTGGGATTTGGGGAATTGGTAGGTCCTGGGCAGGGCCTGATGGGAGGTGAAGCTAGGAGGGTGGGGAGGGCTGGGGAAAGCGAAATGATAAAGTGCCTGTCCTGTCACACAAAGCTTCGGGTCACTGCTTGGAAATGTGAGAACAAAATGGGACCCCAAGCTAATGACTTTCAGGTGTTCTGGCCCGGCTGCCTGGCCACTGGGGAATCACACCGAGGCCGAGGCTAATGTTCCAGGGCTGCCAAGGCAAACATCCAGGCCCACACTAAGCCAACCAGAGCCCAGGACCTGGGCCTCCCATGACACTGTACAGCACCCCATGGTTGCCTGTGGCCAAGCCTGCCCGCTGTGGAACCAGCAGCTGGGTACCTCTGTCCTCTCACTATTGCTCACTCTGCCCAGTCCCTTCTAGAGGTCCCTGCTGCTCTACTCATTGCCCATCCCAGGAATAGTGGCATTTTTTTCCCTCTTTCTCCCTCCTAATATAGGCTCCCTGGAAACCCCCGCTGGTTTGAGATATTCCTGACCCTTCCTTTTAGGCACTAGGTGGAGAATCCTGTCGTGCTCCTCCTGCCATGCCTTTGCCTTGCTCTGTTCTTTGCACCTTGCACCCTATTCCACCATGACTCTCACCAGTATCCCTCCTCCTGTTACCCAGCTATGACTGGGCCTGGCCCAAGACCCTTCACTCCCAAGGTCTGCATTGCCCATGCAACCCTCTCTGATAGGATGGAAGGCAGACAGAATGCCACAAAAGCAACATTTGTGATTTCCAAGGATGGGACAAGTCACCACAGAAGTGTGCACCCATGTCAACTCTGCTCCAGGATACCTATGAATAGCACCCGAATTGCCCCTTATAGGCGCCTGCCCTGGAATTTGCAGAGGCTTCTGCGAAACAGGCAACACTGTGGTGGAGGGAGTTTTTCTCTAGGCCTCACCAGCCATGGATCAGAACCTAGAAAACACTGTCTGTTTGTCAGCTGTGCAGAGATTTTGTAGACCCTCGACATTAGTTTTTTCATCTCCCAAAGTATTTTGCTCTAGCCTTTTACATGATTATTTAGGGGGTTACTGAGATTGCTATTTCATTCAACGACTATTTGTTAAGCCTCAATTATTTGCCCAGAGTGGTGGTAGGTGGTAGGAATACAGTAATGCCTCGTCTCTAGGGGCCCAGATTCTAGAGAAAATATATCTGAGAAGAGTGAGGGACATAGATAATGGTAACATCTTTTTGGAGCATGCCATTCTCCATCCTTCTTCAAGGCTTTTGCACTCACTTTTCCCTCTGCTTTTGTTCATGGTCCTGCTCTGCTACCTGATGCTACATCTGAAATGCAATTGAATGCCTCAATGAATGATTGTTGATTAAATGAACAGATCAATGAGTGAAAGGAGGAAAATCACAATGAGCAGAGAGCAAGAAACATAATTCTTCCCAGGAGAGAAGAGAAGGAGATCCACAAGGGAGATGTGGGGCCGAGTCAGAGTGGCTGGAGTATTGCAGGGAAGTGCAGAGGGCCAAGCACAGGTAGGAAGCCGTGAGCTGGCCCAGAGAGAGCTGGTACTTGTAAGAACTAGGGAGCTACAGATAGGCTCATAGGCTCTGGCAGAAGATGAGTGTGTGGACAAAGGGCTGGTGAGTCCTTCTCAGGAAGGATAGCTGGCATATGACTTAAAACATCATTTAATTTTTCAAGTAACTCAGTGCCAGGCACATAAAGGATACTCAGTGCTTGCTCAGCAGTAGCTCTTTACTATATGGGCCTATGAAAGGCTAGTGGAAATTGCTTAGGGACAGACTGTTCTACTGACTTGTGCTGAAAGCATCATTCACGGACCCTATGAGAGAGAAATGCTGCAGGAGAGACCTGGGGTCCTTGGTGTCTGTGCTGGTCACCCCACAGAATGTGTAGGTCATCCTCAGTGTACCCCTTTAGAAAACATTTGCCCATCCTCAGAACTTGACCATGGACAGCCTGCTGCTGTCCAGGCAGCCATTTGGGGATGGCACACCATGTGGTACTGGGGATTGAACCCCGGTCCTTGCACTTGCCAGGAAGAGGCTTAGACTGCCGAACTAACTCTTTGACCTACTCATGCCATCTTAAACTTTTCTATCCAGATGCGATTTTCCTAGGACAGTGATGAATTAGGGACCAGCCCAAGTTCTACCTTCTCTAGTGCCAGTCTGCAACCAAGGCCTGCTTAAGTGGATTTTTATATAAAGTGAGCTCTGCTCTTGCATTTGTAAAAGCAAAGAGGTGATGAAAAAACCTACTTCTCTGAAAAACACTGAGTTTCTAAAGACGCCCTCAGCACTTCTGCCAGTCTCTGCAGACATAGTTGGATTACGGTGCAGGCTGAATGCTCACACTGGACTAATGGGAGGTGCTGAAAGGGAACCGTGTGGCGTTTGCAACATTAATTCCTGCTCCAGTTCCCAATGCATCTGGGGTTTGGACGAGATACTATTGCAGGAGGGATTAGAGAGCCTTATTGTTTTGAAATGTGGTTACAACTTTAATTGATGGTTCAGAAGTGAATAACTATAATTGTTGTACTGTGAAATATGCTATGAGGTGGTGTGTGTGTGTGTGTGTGTGTGTGTGTGTGTGTGTGTAATAAATAGAGTAATTTTAAACTCTGGGGAATGGCTCTTAGGTTGTTGCACTTGTTAAAGGCATTACAGTTTATGATTTTCAGGCCCTAACACCTCTCTTCTTCAGAAATCCTCCCTTTTCAGTCTCTCTGCCTCTAAGATCACCTAGATCTAATGCATCACCATTATCACAAGCAGAATATTTCTAACATGCACATGGAACGGTGCCACACTTGTTTAAAACTCCTCTGATAAAAGTGAGTGTCGTAGAAAATAATGTCCAATACAAACCCCTTGAGCTGGCAGTAACAGACCCTTTCCAAGTAGCATCTGATGGCCCAGTAGCATCGGATCTCACCCTCAGCATCCTATATGTCTGCCAGATGAAGAGACAGCAAGGTCCTGTTGTACCTCATCTCCCCTTTGGATATATCCATCTACAAAAGACCCACTTAACCTGTTAGAGAATGCTTAGTAAAAATTTCCTGAAAAACTAAAGGAAATATGAAAGAGAAATGCAAAAACAAAGATCTGTTCGTGTTCCTTCCTTTTGAATCCTTCGTTTCCCATGCCTTTAACATTTTCAAGAATAGTGATGTCTATGACAGGACTCACTTGCTCATAAGTCCAAGCCAGTAAGGGTCACCGAGCCAGAACCCTGGTGGCAGCAGACCTGTGGGGTTGCAAAGGCCACCAGCCTTCCCTGTCTCATTTCAAGGCCACCGAGCCATCTGCCCATGCCTTGTGAAGAACGGATGATGTCTGTCCTCCTTAGAAAATCTTCGAATGGCTAATGGTGCCAGTAACACAAATTGCAGGTGCCAGGATATTAAGGGGTGTGATAAGGAGAAGAACATTTCAAATTTAACAAATGTGTCTCAAATCCACACATGCGAGTAATGAGCCATGGTGCCACTCTTATTGTCACATTGCCGGGTAATTACTGCATGAGCCCCTATTAAAAGGGCTCCTTCCTGACCCCAGTCTTCTACTTCAAACCCAGTCATGGCTCAGAAAGTTGGGTCTCTCCACCTTTGGTGTATTTGAATATGATATGAGGGCCTGGACATCCCTCTTATTCAATTTATTTATTTATTTATTTATTTATTTATTTATTTATTTATTTTAATGGCCTAAATTCAACTCCACTAAGCAAATCAATTCAACACCAAGACTGAAATTTATAATACAACCACCAATACTATGGCTCAACAGGGTGCATTAAGAGGCTAGTTAAACACCAAATGCAGTATAAATCTCAGCCTTATAGGTGCGCTGAAAACATAAATAGCTTCCAAAGAGCTACAATCAATACCAAGATATATATGCTGGCACAAAGTGTACGAATAATTTAAATTTTAAATTAGCCCCTCCTTAGTCACCCTCCCCCCAATATCCTGGACTCTGCAATTTCTGTTACTGGCACCAAATTTCCAGTATTGGTATTTGAATTTCTCTTAAGATATCAAAAAATGAGGATTGAGGTAGGATGCACATCTGTGTGTTTGTTGGAATCCAAAGACGGAAATGAAGAAGACTTGAAGAAAAGGCTTGCAAAGACCATGATAAAAAGGAGGCTAACAGGGCATCCATATGGGTGCAAACAGAGGCAGTAGAGAGAGGGGACAGCAAATTGATACAAGAAAGTCTAGAGCAAGTAGAAGGTGGCAGGTCATTTAAAAGATGTGCTTCAGCACACGTAATAAGGCTGGGCTGGAGTTTGGTAAGTCCATGGATTCTTTTTTTTTTTTTTTATTATAATCAAGTGGAGTTTTATTCTAGGAATGTAAGCTTTGTTTAACATTTTAAAATCAATCAATTCAATTTATTATATTAACAAACTATAAAAAACCATCATGTCTGCATAGGTACAGAAAATTTTTGCACAGAATAATACATCCATTCCTGACAAAAATTGTCAACTTGGAATGGAAGACAATTTACTCATTATGATAAATGACATTTATGAAAAACCTACAGCTCACATCACAGTTAATGGTGAAGGGCTGAAGGATTTTCTCTCAAGGTCAAGACAAAGCAAAGGACGCTCACTACACCCACCTCTAATCACTGTTGTACTCACTGGAATTCCAGCTAATGTCATGAAGCAAGAAAAATAACAAAGCCTATATGGATATAT
>NW_004524613.1:10647216-10675792 GCF_000260255.1 Octodon degus
AGCTCAGCCCACTAGGGGGCGGGCTGGCTGCCATGTGGTGCTGGGGGATTGAACCTTGGTCCCTGTGCTTTGCTAATCTTGTTCTAAGTAGGTGCATTAGACCACTGAGCCATCTCACCAGCCCCTGTTTGTCTTATCTTGGTGTTGGCTTTGATGCTGGGCAGTGAGGTTCACAGGAAAGGCAGGGAGCTTCAGAAAGCTGGAAGGCTGAGGCCCTGTAGGAAGCTGTGATTTCTCTTCTCCAGTGGCATCTACTGAAGCCTCTATGGTCTCCAAGTTATGAGGCAGAAACACTTCATGATTTTCCTCCAAAGGAATTCATGCTAGGTAGAAACTGTATTGCAAACTCCTAGGATAGAAAACCTTTTTTTAGCTTCATTTCTCTCCAGCTGTTTGCATAGATCTGCTCACCTCCTCAGGCCTCAGGGGTTCCTACTCTTCTGTTACCCACTAGTGAATACCACCCTGGGCAAGTAATAGAAATTACTTGGAGATCAGATAATTGTCTTTTTAAACTGGAAGTAATGATGGAACTTATCTCATCAGGCAAATGGAGGAATTAAGTAATTTACAAACATTTATCCTAGCCCACAATAATGTCTCCTCCCACTTTTATGTTCAATAAGTATTTTGGGGGAACCTCCAGGACTCAAACATATTTTTAACTTTGAGAATACAGTAGACAACAATAACGATAACAGTAATAACACATCCTTACCTTCATGGAGCTTTCATTCTAGTGCGTGGGCAGATAATCAACAATGGATAGAAGACCATGTGATACGTTGGGTGGTTTAGTGTCACCTCGAGAAAAGAGTAATAGGTATATTCTTTTAGCTAAAGCAAACAGGAAAAACATAAGTAAGAGATGAGGTGAAGGTATGAAAAGTTGTGGGAAGAGCACTGGACAGAAGAAACTACATGTCAATGTCCTGAGGTGTTTTGGTACAGAAGGAGTTGACAGGCAGCCATGGCAGGACTTTGAACATTATTATGAAGAAGTTATCAGAAGACCCAGAAAAGGGTAGTTCTCTGACCTGACTAAGAGTTTGACAACATAACTGTGACATCTGCATGAAGAGTACATTCTATGAAGGTGAAAATGGACCCTCTTAGGACGTGATTTAATTATCTAGAGGAAAGATGATAGGATTTGGCCTAATATGATTGTCACTAGCACAAGTTAAGGACACAGAAAATACTATCAATTCCCATGGACAGTAATTCTCCCAGGTGCCCCTCCCCTCTGGGGGGCTCTTGCCCCAGCCTTTCCAGGCCTCATCCGCTCAGATGATCTCCCTCCATAGAGCTGGTGTCTCAAGCTTGTGAGAAAATGAGTCCAGACCTCCAGAATACCTTGGTCCCTGTGTGCCTAGAGATGTATGTTGTAAACATAGTGGGTCCTGGCAGGGCTGGGCTCACATGCAAAGCCATGTGCTCTCCTTTTCTATAGAGCACTTTTGCCCTTTCCGCTTGCTGCTGTCTGGTACACTTGATGGACAGGCTGACACATAGTGGCCTGGAACTCCAGGGAAGGGCTGGGAGAAAGAAGCATTTATATCCATGGATATGGGCTCCTGTAACTGATGCTTGCTGAGGCCTCACTACATCCATCTCCAAGGCGACATCATAGTCAGGTCAAATTAACCACTTTCCTTTCCTATTGCTGACAAAATACCCAACACTGACAATTCAAATGAGGAATGGTATGTTTGGCTTAGGAGTTCAGAAGAATAAAATTATTATGAAGAATACAGGAAGTCCTTGGTATTGCAGCTACAAGACAGAAGCGTCAGACTGGGTGTGGTAGCACATGCCTATAATCCCAGCACTGGGGAGGCTGAGACAGGAGGATCACTATGAGTCTGAGCTGCATAGTGAGATCCTGTGCCAAACACATTAAAACAAACAGAAAAGACAGAAGTGTCATGGTGGAAGCTGTCATGGAACAAAGTTGCTCATTGCATGGGGGCTTGAAACAGGTCCTGGTGAAGAGATTTGGTGGGGTACATGACTTCCAAAGTCCATCCAGTAACCCACCTCCAACCAGGCTCCCCTTTTAATAGCAAATTCAGTTGTTTTCATATACTCATCTGTTAGTTAGCCCACTGAACAACCATGATTCAGTTATCTCTTCAGCAGGCTATTAATCCAGCAAAGTAGACAATTAAGATTAGTTGGAGTACCTCCCAAGGGAAAGTAGGACCAGGAAGATCCTGAAGGCTGCATTCCCTAGGAAGATGGCTGGGAGACTCACACCTTCTTGCAGTCTGTCCTGCTGATCTCCTTGCAACTCATACTTCAGCTCATAGCTGACCCTATCTTTCAAATCTTGCTGCAACCAGAAGCTCCTCTTAAGACATGAATAGTTGCTAGGGTTTTAAACACAAACACATTCTGATGAGGCCCATTGAGTTTGGTTGTTGCTCCAGGAAGCCTCCACCATTCTGACAGCTTCTGTGCAATCAAATTTGAAGACTCTCTATCTAGATTTCTAAATATCCCTTCAGCCTTTCTCCCTCAGGCTCCAATGCCCTAGTGAGGTTAAGACCTTATCTGTAGGGTGGCTGGGTTAATGTACCAGCTTCTGAATGTCCCACAGGCTGTCATTTGGAGTCCTTTCCCATCCAAGTCTGAGTAAGTACTTTCCCCTCCTCTGCCCTGGTTTTGATTCTCCAACGACCTCCCAAGAAACAGAGCAAGCCATGTGATATGTCTTGCATTATGGCACCATCACAGCCGAAGGTATTTTACAGACCAGCCTAGTCCTCTTCTCCACAGCAGGATGCTATGCTTTACGAAATGAGCAATGTTGTTCCACTATGCTCTTCCACTGCAATATCTCCATCTTGGAGCTAGATGGTTGAATGCTTGTGGTATGCCTTTTTGTGCCTTTACATGTGGCCTGTCTCAGTCTTTTCCAGAATCCAAGCCAAAAGTCACTTTTGTCCTTAAGTTCTTCACCACAGACCTGAGATCGAGACTTCTCACACCTTCGCATATCTAAGAAATTTTCTTAAGTTTGCTCTAACTTTTCAAATTCCTTTTTAGTGATCTGTGTGGATGGTCACCCCCCCCCCCACCACCTCCCCGCACTGGTACATTCACTCAGGGGCTTCTTTATGATTTTATGTACTGAGTATTTGGTACTGTTGTTTGCAGAATATTCTAAACAGATTTAGGCAAGTCAGGCATATACAGACTACCACAACAGTGAGTCATTAATGCTGTGGAGAAAAAAAAAAAAAAAAACCCTAAACATGTTGTAATAGCGCTAGCCCGTTCTTTCTTAATCCTGTGTAAAGTGTGTCTCCAACATTGAGTCACTTGCCCTTCACATAAATCCCATAGAGGAAGCGCTTTTATTCTTAGTTTGAAGACCTCAAAGCAAGGCTTCAAGAAGCTGATTGACTTTCCCAGTGTCTTACAAGTAATGTGTGTTGGGGGAACCAGAATTTAAGGCCCACTCCATCCAGCTTCAATACCCGAGCTGTTATCTACTGTAAAAATGTCCCTGTCAGAGCCAGAATGTTGGCCTGCTGGTTTGTATATGAAGAGCTCCCAGGTAGGGCTTGCAGTGAATTGAGAGATTTTATGTAGGATAAATAACTGCAGCAGAATTTACAGAATGTTTGCCTCCAAATGCAAGTTTACAGACTTGCTCCTTTGAGATGCCAACAGTTTAAAGCACAAAAAAGGGAGACTCATGTGACTTAGCCCAGAACATGGTTTATAATCTCAAATCACACTTAGAACAAGCCAAGTTTTTCCTTTAACCACATAGATATTTCAGATACAAAAAGGGGTTTGATCAAGTGAAAAGTCTTGTTTCTACAGTCTACCTAATACTCATTTCCCCCTTATCTATTCATTCCACAAACACAAAAATCTTTACAATATATTAAGCTCATTTTATATAGGCAGAAGCAAAAATATCAGCAACATATAATTGTAAAAATAAGCTAGTCTTGGATTTTGCTAAGCATTATCAAAAAATACTTAGTAGGAGGCAAGGAGAAATGTAACAGGATTTGCCAGCCTTCAGAAAATGTAGTAGGAGAAATTTATTGGAGAAGATGGAAAAGGGGGTAAATGGGGTGAAGGTAGTGGGATGAGACTCCTGACACGAGCAGTGAGAAGGCCAGCTGGCAGCTGCGGAATTGAAGAGCTCATCTATTCTACAGGCGCACAAAGGCAGGACTCAGTCATGCTCTCCTGGAAATGGAAATGCAAATCCCGTGGTGCAGGTATGCTGGATGACCCAATCTCTACGTGAACTAAACCTCCTCCTCCTCCTCCTCCTCCTCCTGTCAGAATGCTCTAGTTTATCCCTAATGTTTCTGTGAGTTGAAAAATATACTGGAGAATTATCTGGCTCGAATGCACCAGAGAAGCAAAGCAATAGCTCCAAAGGCCTCATTCAATAAGAAGAGCGTCTGTTTCCAGTCCTGGTGAACAGCTCTCCCGGCTCCAGGGTCACCTCTTTAACTTCTCAGTAGGAGAAACAAGAGACTTCCCAGGAACATATCGATCTCCTTGTACAGTTGAAAGTTAGTCTGGGAAGCCCCTTTGGATGAAGTATCTGAAGGATTTATAGCATTACTGGGTCAGCTGAGACGAAGGAAAAAGATGCACATTCCAGACGGAAGAAACAGGTGAAGCAGCTTTGCGGGTGTGCATAGACCGAAGTGCGCACAGGTGGGATCGCGTTTGGTTAGAGGAGGTCTGTGTTAGACCAAAGCCATGGATAGGGACGTGGGGTTAGAGAACAACAATATGGGTACTTGGAAGCAAGTCTGAGTACCACTTTTACTCCCAGCTTCATTTTGTAATCTCTCTTCTTTGGTGTTAATTGGTCCTATTCTCGCACCTTCCATGGGAAATTTCACAGCTGCTGTCTCAATTTGCATGACAGCTGTGGGAGTTATGATGCCCCCATTTACCAGACAAGGATACTGAGTCTCAGAGGGGCTGTAGGGAGCTGATGGAGAAGCGTTGGGTGCAGAACTGGGGCCTACGCTTCACCCTCTCCTGCAGAGTGTTGCCCTAATGTGCCTATCTGGGCCTGTGTTTCAGTCAAGGGTAAGCTTTGTCTGTGTTTCAGAAAACCAGCATAGGGAGTTACCATGTCTGTTTCTTTTTAAAGACAAACAAACTGAGCCATTCAGAGATGTTATAGAACAGCTCCAATATGACCCTGCTGAAAGCGGCCAGTGAGTCACTCCATTGCCTCTAGTACCTTGTGCTGGGGAGTCTTAGGTGCTCCTGACGACACCGCATTGGTGAGAGCACCAGAAGTTCAGGTGAGCAGAGCCACAGGCAGCTCACTCAGCCCCCGCTGCCTCGGAGCTGCTGTTAGCTGAGCACCCGGAGCCTCCTCCTGTCAGCACAGATTCCGCCAGGGAGCGAGCAACACCCCTCCCTTGTGCAGGCCTCTCTGAACCCCGGCCAAGGGGCAGGCCCTGAGCGAAGGCTTGCAGGGCTCCCGGAGCCTCTGGCTCTGGGCATGGTGCCCTTGCTCATGGAGACGGAAATGGCAAGGCCATCGGACTTGAGGAAGCCTCATTGCTCCTGACACCCTGGATTCAAAACCTGCCATCAGTGTCACCTAGCATCTACCCTGCCGGTTGTGATGTGGGAGGGAGGAGCAGAGTGGGAAAGGAAGGGGCCTGCAGAGGCAGGCTGAGCCCAGGGAAGAGGCTGGGGAGAAGTCTAGCACTGCTTGTGGGAGTGTTGGGATCCAGCTGAGAGGGATCAAAGGGGAGCTTCTGGTGCGGCCCAGGGCTGGAATCCGCAGCTTGCAGGCTTTGCGAGGCGAGATTCTCCCTCCAGCTCAGCTTCTGAGCCTAATATGCAGTCAGCACCAGAGGACACTGCTGCCTTGGGACACAGCTTCCAATTCCTGTGGCTACTGAGACTTTCTAGAAAAGGCCCCCAAATGGGAATGTCATGCTTCCTGATTGCTCCCCCAACCATAAGGTAAAATCACACAAAGAAGAAAAAAATCTCTTTCCTTTTTAGTTCTCTTTCAGTGTCTCTGATTACATCAGGGGAAACGCAGTCCATTAGTTCCAGCGTCTCTAACACCTAACTTTCATGAAGTTTCTTTTTAAACAAGCAACCATATTTCTACTGAGTGAGGATGACACTGTAAAACAGATCAAATCCCCCAATTACCACCATGTTCATCCTTTCCACAGTTCACTGTCCAGAGAGGGAAATGTCCATCATCTCTCTGAAGGAATGTTGTGATGTTTCTGCTTAAATCTTGCACATGATGTTTATGAAAGTGAGACAAAGTGCTAGCTAGCCTGTTGCACACTTTGGTGTCACTGGAAGAGATGCAGGGCTGGCTGGAGGTACGTACAGAGAGGCCCTGATTTTGGAGAACAAGCAAACCAAGGCAGCTGGGTTCTGAGGGATTTGGGACGGTTCCAGAGGCAGGCTGGGCAGTTGGTCCCTGGGTTGCCCAGTGGAGACCTGGCTCCTGCAGCCAGCGGGGACCCCTGAACCGCAGCCTTTTTCAGAGCAAACATCAGTCTCTCTGCTCTTTGTCCTTAATGACCACAGCCAGGGAGGGGGGAGCGGCTTTCACTCCCAAGGAGGCTGTTTGTATCCAGCCTGGGAGGAGAGGCCTAAATTGGCATTCCACATTGTAATAAAAAAATTCCCAGCAATTATTAAAAGATTCTTATCTCTTGCTCCCTACGTGGATAATGAGTTCCTTCTCTGCTGGACTGAGACAGGCTGTCTCTGCTCTCACTTAATGAAATAGGACCAAGTTTGCAAATGAGCCTGCCCCGGCTCTCCCCTTAACCTCTGCTTGTCGAGTTGTACATCAAAACTTCTGGCTTCTGTCTTTCCTTATTAACAGCCCGTAATCTTAGCAGGGCCCTTGTCTCAGTGCTTCCTCTTTGTATGTACAGATCCGGTATCTTGCTGGACATAGCAACTGTGGGTTTGTCTTTGTTTAACTGGAACTGAGTTTTCGGGGATCTGGGTGTCCCTGGTTTCCTGTAATAAGGAGAAAGAACAATGAGAGAGAGGGGCAGTTGGAGAGAGAGAAAGGGGAGAGAGAAAGACATTCAAGATTAAAGTCATTCCTACTTTCTTCTTGGGACCTAGAGGTTCTGGAAGCTGTGATTAGTGAAGTCTTCTCTTTGCAACTGGTCTTGGAGTGTTTCTCCCCAAGTCCAGTCTGCTTGAGGGGGAGAAGTAGGAAATCTGAGGTATTTCATACTCTTTCACTCACCTTTTGGATTTCTTGGGACTTTCCTTAATTTTGACCACAATTCAGTAAAAACCTTTGGAGTTAAAAAAAAAAAAAAAGCCATTTTAAGTGGAGTACTTGACAACTTTTCTTATAGGCTCCTGCTTTGATCCCAGAAGGAAGGAGATGGAATCTTGCGTAGAAGGGGCCAGTTGAGTGGGACGGGCTCTCGTGGGTGGATAGGCTCTTATTTCCACAACTAGTGGGCTCTGTCCCAAGAAGGTTGTGGATCTCAACGCTGGTTTAGTGTGGCCAACACTGTGGCTTTTAGATGGGTTTCACTTGGAATATAACCAGCCACCCTTGCAGAAGGCTTAACTTTCTGATTTGGTTCCAAGGCTGTGTAATAAAGTACCCCTCAAACCTAGTGGTCTTGAGCAGCTGTCTTCCTGAGGCTCAGGATTATATGGGGCAGGGAGTCAAGCAAGGTTTCTCTGTACTGTTCTGCTCCTCCATGGACTGAGATTGCATGTGGTTTTGGTTGGTGACTGACTTGTCTGTAATTCTACAGTGGCTTTGTCCATGTGTCTGCTCCCATGGAGGGGATGAGTGGTCTCAGAAAGCTGGGCTTGCCTGGGCTCTTTTCCCTGTCCGTGTGCTTTCAGAACCTCTTCAGTGGTCTTTCCAGTGGGTATTAGATTTCTTGCATGATTATTCAGGGCTCCCATAGCACATAGTTACAGAAACAGGAAGTGGATCATGCTGGTATCTTGTAGCCTGCACCCTGACCCCAGTTCTGTGTCACTTTTGCTGCATTGTGATGGTCACAGTCACCACAGAGCTTGCCCAAGGGACAGAACATATTTTGGAAGTAAAAGCTGGGTTGTTTGTCAAATGCTTGCTGAAAAAGTCTTTAGCAACACAATATAGTGGTAAGAGGGGATGCTAGGTATCCCTCCATAGGTATGATTGAAGATTATGCTTTAGGAATACCCAAGGATCTGGAATGGATCCATCTTGCCAGTCCCAGTATAGCCTCATGGTTATAATGGGACTATTGCAGGAGCATGATTTTTTGTATCCACTGAGGGGAAGAGAGATAGCTTTATCTTTGCTGCCCACCAAAGTTACACTGGGCAGAAACTTTAAGGCCAGTCTTTCTTGCCACTTGCTGCCATAGATAGCCCCCTGCAGCCTGGAAGGTAGGGTATCCAAGAGTTAAGCCTGACACTCTCACCAAACCGAAGCAAGCCATGTGCTTCTCTCTTCTGCTCCTAGGGTGTCGTAGGAAGCAATAGTGACAAATACTGACATCAAATGGAGTCCTTCCCTGGGACTTTGAGCATCTTCTGCATGTTCTGTGTGTGTAAGCATTCCCATTACCTGGACTTAGCAGTGGGCTTTTGCAGGAAGTCTAGACATAGTGGCTGCTTTCTTTCCACTAAGGGAGTACCAAGTCACCTTTTCATGTCTGTGAGCCTGTCCCCCACATCTGTCATTTCTCCCTCTAGGACAAGCACTGCTGGATGACGAACTTGAGACATGAGGTACACTAGTTTACCCCCAGGGTGTCTCAGCTCAGCTAATCCATCTGATCATTCTGTGAAGTACGTAAGAAGGAAGGCTGTTTTCAGCAGTTTTTTGAATCTAGCTGTGCATCAAAGTAACCTGGGAAACTTAGGAAAAAATACAGCTTCTTAGAATCTTCATAAATAGATTCCCATTTAGGAGCCCAGAGTTGAAAAGCAGGAGTCTGTGTCTATTACTTCTTTCTAAGTGATTTTGAAGTGAGCCAGGTTTAGTAACCACTGGCCTGTGTCCTCTTAGTTTCACTTTATGAACCTCCAGAAATGCTGGGTCCTCATTTCAAAGGGACAGGGCCAATTAGCCCTCTCAGCTGGCAAGACCAGCTCGGTTATTGAGGAGGTAAAGGCCCAGGGTGTGTTTTCTACAGCTACAGCCTGACCCATGACCTTATCCAGCTGCCTTGTAAATGCCATTGGTCACCAGGACAACCCAGCCAGAAAGGGCTAATGGTTCAAAGTGCGTGTGTCTTCACTGTTGGTGCAGGAGGGAAAAACAACTGTAACTGAGAACAGGTCATACTGAATCTGTCCTCTCTGGGAAGCATTGTCCCGATCTTCTGTTATGAAAAGATGTCAAGGAACATGATGCCTTTCTTGGCATCTCAAAAGAAGTTTAATATCATCTGCCATCTCAGCAATGTCTTAACCCAGCTCTCTTGATCCAAAGAGGGTTTTGTTAATACCTGAACAAAATAGTGCTTCATGGAAATAATGCCTAAGATGCAGGTTCTAGATTTAAAACCCTGGAATGGAATCTTGGCACTTGCGTTTGAGAGCTGTGCATTCAACTGCCCTGGGCCTCAATTTCCACACTTTGCAAAATTTGGTGAAGTTAGTATGAATCCTCTTTCTGAAGATTAAAGATGGTATTCTAAAGTACTTAGTATGGTAATTCATGCATGGCGAGAACTCAAAAAATATTATCTCTTTTATTTTAATCAGAATATTTACCTTTCAATGTGCTTTCAACAAATTTTTAAGTGTGATGCAACATTATAATCTGTAGGTACAATGCTGTACAGGAGATATCTAGAATTTACTCCTCTTCCATCACTGAAATACTTGGTGAAAAGCAACTCAAGTTCTTCCTTACTATAGTCTTTGTCAATCATTCCACACTCTACTTTTAGATCTCTCTCTCTCTCTCTCTCTCTCTCTCTCTCTCTCTCTCTCTCTCTGTCTTATTAAGTAGAATCATGCATTATTTGTCCTTCTTGAACTAGCTTATTTCTCACAGCATAATATCTTCCAGGTTCATCTTTATTGTTTCATAGGATTTCCTTCTTTTATAATGGTGAATAATATTCCTTGTCATACATTAAGGAGTGATATATTCTGAGAAGTGTCCTTAGCTGATTTCACTGTTAATATCATGGATAGTACTTATAGAAACTTGCATTTTCACACTGAACCCTGTTCTTTGTTTTTTTGGGTTTTTTTTTTGGCGGAACCGGGGATTGAACTCAGGTCCTTGCGCTTGCCAGACAAGCACTTATTCGACTGAGCTATCTCCCTGGCCCGAACCCTGTCCTAATAAGTAAAAGTGTATACTAAAATAATAATAAAAGTATAATGTATTGAATACATAAATCAGTAACTCAGTGTTTCTGATCATTAGCAAATACTACTTACTATAAATAAGTCTGTATATCATACCTGTATATACAGCTGGCAGTGTGACAGATTTGTTTATGTTGACATTACTATAAACACATGAGCAATGTGTTGGGCTATGAATGTTACGACAATACAAATTGATAGGAATTTTTCAGCTCCATTGTAAGCTTGTAGGACTATAACAAGAAAGATTTGTACTAGTAGTGTTTGGACAGGATATCATGTCTGCATCTCGTACAATGAATAACTACTACGAAGACCACAATATGCAATGCATTAATTATTGTAACTGTCCTACTAAGCTGTTCTGAAACTGTCTCATTGCTATTTGTTTCTCAATAAAATTAATAAGAAAACAATAATCTTGTAGGACTACCATTGCATATGTAGCCTCTCACTGACCAGAACATTTTTTTCTGGTGACTCTACATAACATATTTTTTGTCATTCACTTTATCGACAGACATTTATAGTGATTTATTACTTGTGGATGCTACTACAGTAAACATAGAAATGGTAGTATCTACTGGAAATCATGATTTTAACTCCTGTTTGTAAATACTCAGAAGTGGAATTGTTGGATCATATGATAGCTCGATTTTGAATTTTCTGTGACACATCCATCTAGCTTCCCACAGTGGCTGCATTATGTCATCTTCCCACAGACTATAACTGTTCTAATTTCTCCACATCCTTGCCAGTACTTCTCATCTTCTTTCCAAAATAGCAATTCTAACAGGTGAGAAGCGCTATCTCTTTGCAGTGTTTGCATGTATTTTCCTGCCGATTAGGGCTATCTTTTCATATATCTTTTGGCTATTGTTATTTCTTCTTCAGTGAAACTAAAACTAAGCGAAGACATAAGGAGAAAGCTTCATGATATTGGTCTAAGTTGCAATACTTTAAGACATCAACAAGTATAGGCAACCAGGCAAACACAGACAAGAGGGAATACAACAAACTGAAAAGCTGCACTGCACAGGGAACAACTGACACAGTGACTAGGCAACCTATTAAATAGGAGAAAATATTTGCAAACCATACATGGGATAAGCAGTTAATTTCTAAACTACAAAAATAATACCTACAACTTAATACCAAAAAACCTAAAAATTCCACTTTAAAATCTTATTTTTATTTAAGAATGATAAATCCCTTTCTCATACACAGCTCACTCTCTGGTCCCCAATTAGGGAAAAACTCTGTCAGATCCCCAGCAGCTCAAAGCATTGTGGGACTTCTGTGATGCCTTCTCCCTCTCTCTTGTCTCTACATCACAGCCACTGCTCAACTTTGTCTCAGATCAAAGGCATTCTTTTTACAGTCATGGAAATGTCTGCCCCACTCTGCCTCCCCTACTTTTGCCTTTAAGACTGGCATTGCCACCAGTGTTTCTTGCCAATACTTTCTCCTCCTGTGATTATTCTCCAACTTGACAGAGGAAGATTCTTCCACATGAAACTTACTTATATCCACTTGCCTGACACCAAGTTTAAATCACTTTCTTTATATTTTGCCTCAAATCTTCCTCCTGGTTATTCCTTTTGTTTTTCTCTACATACTACAGTATTGCCCAATAAGAACATTACAACTGTATGTATGTTCTTTTCTGGGTGTGGTTGCCACTCTAGAAGACACCAATCACCTCTTTTCCATGCTAAATCTAAAGCCATCCCTACAGAACCAGTCTCAATGACTAAGGTCCATCTTTGATTTCTTTTCATAAACTCACTGTCCTCTTTGTTCTCATAGTGTCTCTTTCTCCCTTTAAGAACTTACCACAATGTTGTGAGTACCCAAGATCAGTTTTATATCATGATCAAGAGTTCAGGCACTGAGGTCACCTGGTCATGGGTATATCTCAAGTTCTAACCTAGTTGTGCCTTAATTTCACCCCCTATGAAATGGAGATAATGACATACTAGAGTTCTTTCTAAAGTTCTTTTGAGAATTCAATGAAATCATGCAAGAAGAATATGCAGCATAGAATGCTAAATAAACACTAGTTATTTCCATTTTCATTTTCAGTCTGTAGATTAATCTTCAATGTCTGGAAACAAATCCCTTTTATTTTATGAGTCATAATCCCATAAAACACAATCTGAAGATCAAAATTCATCATGTAAAATCCTGAAAATCATAATCATAAAAGATTAAAATCCCAAATTTTGAATGTTGAAGGCTAGAGTAAACAAAACAAAGCAAATATTAAAAAAAAGGACAATTCTTATTTTAAAAGGCTATAAAAGAGAAGTAGAAAGCTGAATTCTGGGGAACAGGTTGGCCATATGATACAACAATGGGGATAATTCCACTTGAAAAATCCATCATTTGTCTACACTGGCATTCTTTTTGGCTGGTGAAGTTACAGGAACCTTCAGTAAATTAAAGTTTCATTTGTCTGAAGAATCCAGGGACATTTCTGACTAATTTCAAAATAATTATGTGCATCGTAGGATTAATAAAACATTTATGCAATGTTGTGGCTGCTGCTGTTGTTGTTGTGCAATCTCCACTATGGTTTCTGACCAATCTGTGGTCTGTATATGAGTTCATGTGTAATGGGTTTCCTTGTACCCCCAGGGACTTAGACATGTGCCCTATACAACAGGAAAATATAATCAGATATTCTCATTCTGGCGGATGTGGAGTCATAGAAACCTGTAGTAAAATTTTTTTTTTATTTTTAGCTTATTGATTTTATTTTTTTTTCCAAAGTTTTATTGACAAACAGATAGCAATGAGACAGTTTCAAATCATATCAGAAGGACAGTTTCAACAAATAGTAAAATTTTTTTAAAAAGCAACATTCATCTCAACACAGCATTTCAAAACTACATTTAATGGTCATCAAAGTCAGCCAGCTTTTATAAGACATCTCCATGTAATTGCCTATAATCTATTCCTGTACCATACACTTTTTGTATGTCAAAGTTTCTTTTTAGTTCTCTGGGTTTAGTTTTTACTAATACCTAGGCAAACTGAATTGCCAGCATTTTTTTTTCAATTCACTATGCTATATATTTTATCTTTACATCACTTCTATTGAAAGTATAAATCAAGGAAAGATTTTTTAGAAAGCTCTAATTCATTTCGTGCACAATTTGCTAATCTGATTATATGAAAGTGCATTATCACGTTATAGACTCTGCGCATGCATTGGGAATACATGTAAAATATGAAAAATTCTACAATAAGTGAAGAAATGTTCTTTTTGTAGATATTCCTACAGGTCTGTAGATGACTTCATATGCAGTAGTGACCCATCACAGGTTTGGTAGTCAAAAGATTTACATTGTGCATCTTGGTGTTTCAGGTAACTGTAAGGATAAAGTTGGATATGTACAACTACCAAACATAGTGAATGAATTTATGCCTTTTACCTTTCGACTTAGCTTTTTATTGACTTGTTTTTTTCTGCTCATTCTCTTTCTACCCAAGCAACCATCATTTGTATATTGAAGTATTCATACTTGAAAAATATGTATATTGTTACTTCCTATTTTATTGTGTAAACTGTCTATAGTCAGCTGTTTTCCATGACTATAACAAAATACTTGAGGGTGAATGCTTTGTAAAGAAAAGAGTTTTATTTCGCTCATAGTTCCAGAGCTCTTAGAGCAGAGCACCGACTTCTTGCTTGGTTCTGTTGAAAGCTTCATGATGGGTGCTGTCCCAGTTGTAGAACAGGATGCAGAAGAGATTATCTGCTGAGATGGAAGCCGAGAGTGAGTAGGAACCAATCTTGCTCTTTTTATAACAGTTCTTCTCATGACAGGTAACTATAGGTGGCCTCGTTCAGTCTATTCTGGGAGTGTTGCCCCCAGTGACCCAAGCACCTCCCAATAGACCCTACCTCTTAAGGGATCCAACATTTTTCTCATCTCCAGGCCAAAGACCTGACTTCCAACACATGAACCTTTGTGGAACAAACTATAGTGTTCTGTCATGTATTATATTTGTCAAGTAAATCCCTTTTGAAAATATAAATAAATATTTTTCAAAGAATTTTCAAATAAAAAATTTCCCAAATTACTATTTGAGGAATTTGATTATTCAGGATTTCAGCATTGAAATTTATGTTGTTTTTTTTTTGTTTGTTTGTTTTTGTTTTTTGGTGGGGATTATGGCCCGAACCCATCTTTTATAACCTTGCGTCCTGATTTCCCAAAACAAGAAATTAGACTAAACAGTTGCTCAGTGAATGCTTCAAAATGAATCAATATTAACCTGAGTTAAAAATTGATGAATATATCATGTGACTATTCTACTGCCTGAAGTAGGGGAGGGATACTTTAATCTCAAAATCACTGTCTTTTTTTCCCTTACTCCTACCCTTTGTTCTTTCTTTCCTCCCTGTCTCTCTACTGCTCCTTTCCTCCCTCAACTTTTCTATCTTTTCTTCTTTAGCTACCAGAATGATAGTTTATTAATTGACAACACAAATCTAAAATAATGGAATGAACACAGAATATTTATATCTTGATAAGCCATCATGTTACCAATTTCAAACTACAGGGATGAGGACAATTAAAAATGATTTGACTTGATAAGTATCCCCTCAGCAATAACCACGTAAGTAAACTTGGGAGTGAATTCTCCACCCTAGCTCAGTTCAAGGCATGGTAGTCCTGGGCAACACATTGATTAAAATCTTATGAGACAAGAGACACCCAGCCAAGATGGGCAAGCACTCAAAACCCCAGTTGTATTAGATACTAAATCCTAGTTGCTAAGTTTAAACTGCCAATAGAACAGAGGAAGATAAATACAGTTCATATGAATAATGTGCTTTCCCTTTGAACTATAGGACAAAAATATTTAAAATTAATACATTGTTCTGAAAATAAGTATTTGACAGGAACAATCAATGGTAGTGATAATAAATCATGAAGGTGACAGGAATTATTTTTAAAATAATTTTTATCGGTATGGTGACAATCATAAATGTTAAATCTCATCGATTCAAGAGCAAAATAAAAGATAGGTGATGGGAAGTAGAGAGATAGATCCTGCTCAAAGGAGAAGGGGATTGAGAAATAGGGAAGAGGGAGTGAGGGAAGGATTAGGGGTGAGAAAGGGAAGTTGGGATGTATTACACACATCTACCAACTGTACATGGGGAATGCATGCAAATGCTAAGTACTGCAAACATGCATATGACACACAAAAGGAAGATCAAAGGATAGATGGAGGGAGAGACAAGGAAAGGAAAGTGCATGAGAAAAGGTATTCATATGTATTTTTACATTTTTTAAAAATCATTTATGTATTTGGTACAGGGTCTCACTACAGAGTTCTGACTCATAGTGATCCTCCTATCTCAGCCTCCTCAGCGCTGGGATTACAGATGGGCACCACCATGCTGGTTTCAGTTGCTGGCACACTGTGCCTGGTTCCTGGGTCCTTGCTCTTGCCAGGCAGGCACTTAGACCACTGAGCTATTTCTCTAGCCCTCAGACCTGTTATATACATGCACCAACTTCACACAAGGGAAGTAAACTTTATGTACTACACACTTGTATAAAAGAAAAGAAAAGAAATAATGTTAGAAAGTCGAATTTAACCTGAATTATTTCCCCAATCACAAGCCCTGGAAACAATATAATTTCTCTGAGAACAGGCCTGTACCTATCTAAGCAGGTATACAGTAGGATTCTATCTGCATTAGTGCCTGAAGTGAAGCCCTAAGGTGACCAGCATAAGATGGGAACCTGTTGGAAATGCAGATCTTGGGGCGCTACCTCAGACACATTAAACCACCACTTCCAGAGCCAGAGCCAGTAATGTGTGTTTTAACGCTTGGTGACAGTTTAATGAGGGTGGCCTCTGCTTCTTTCACTTTGTAGACCTTAGACAATTTTCATGCTTTCAATAGATATCTGACACATTCTTCACACTGCCACTGGAGCTTTATCATGGTTACATATAACACACTGTGTCAAGCTATCCCACATGGATGAGTGCTTTCCAGTCTCCCTAGAGTTATACGCAAACTTAAAACAATCTTGTGTCATGTTTATTATATATTTTATTATTTATATCTTATGACATGTCCAGTACATGTACTTTTTAAAAAAAAACTCTCTTTGAAATATACTTTATAAAATAAACATTATAAAAACTTTCTAAGAGAAAATCCTAGAAGTGATACTATTGAGCTTGAGAGTAAGTTTGTCTTAAATTCGGACAAATTTCTTAAATTCTCTTCAAAAAATGTTACATCAGTGTCTATTAGTAAATCTTATCCCTAAAATCTTGCCCACCTGGTGCATTATTATTAATGTTTAAATGTCACTTTGATGGGTTACAATCATTACCTCTTTTTACTACATTTCTTTATTTATGAATAACATTAAGCATTCTTCATAGTTTTATTGACTCCCCCATCACCTGTCATTTTCAAATAATTTCTTTTCAAAATGGAGACTGCAGCAAGACACTTATTCAGGCTGGTTTGGGGGTTGTTACAGGGCTTGACAGAAACCTGCGTTGTTAGCATCCTGCCGATTGCCTTGAGTGCTTTCTGATGATTTGTGAGGAGTGATTGATCATAATCAAAAAATTAATCACCAATCAAACCTAGCAATTAAGCCATCGTCACATTTGCATGTAAGTAATAATTTATGCAATCTTTGGAGAAGGGAATTTAGGTGGAAGCTGTATCAGGCACTGGGATGTTGATTTGTGCCGAAGTGTAGCTCGCTCCCAATTCACTGGTTGACAGGACAGGTTGGGAGGCTGATGTCAATGCAGTGGTTGGCATTTTTTTTATTTCTTCTTTTTTTTACCCTCTAGCTGCATACTTTGTCACTGCACATCATTTTTCCAGTGGGCTATTTTAATTTTAAGGGCCATCGAAAGCAACTGGTGGCTCAGAGCAAATCCAGCTCCACTGCTCAAATACAACTCACAGTGCACCAGTCAAGGATGAGTCTGCAACAGCAGTGTTTTGAGGCCATTTAGGGTAGAGTCGAGAAACATTTTGTAAGGGTCCAGAGGGCAAATAGTCTTGGATCTGTGGACCACAACAGCTCTGGTGTAATGGTTCAACCCTGCAATCATATGTCTATAACAACTCCAGACAACTCAAACTGAATGTGCAAAGCTGTATCCCAATACAACTTTATTTCCAAGAGTGTTCGTGAGTCAGGTATGACTTCTACAGTTTGCTTGGCTCTGAGTTACACAATTTTAATGTTGGTTAATAAATGACCAGGAGTTTTGGAGCAACACCCTCTGTTAAAACGATTTCTTTTTCCTAGTGCTTTTCCATCTCCTAGCTTTTGATCTATTTATTTTCCTTCTCATCTTATGCCTTATTCCCTCTTCCTTTCTTCTTTTTAAAAGCTGTGTGGTGTGAAGATGATCTCTCTTTTTTTATGTATTTAGTACAAGGTCTAACTACACAGATTGGACCTGAAGTGATTCTCTTGTTTTCAGCCTCCCAAGCACTGGGATTACAGGCCTGTGTCACCGCTCCCAGTCTCAATCGCTGTCTCAGTGCACTTTGGGGGTGAGGCCAGCACAACATGTGGTTCCTGGGGTTGAACCCCTGTCCCTGCGCTTTGCTTAAGCAGGCACTTTAGTCTGCTGAACTATCTGGCTGACCCTCTCAAGATGATCTCTTAAGATCTCTGTATCTCAGTTTCCAAATCAGGAAAATAGTGATCATACACTACTACTAGTATAGATTATAATGCAGCAATGAATTCTAGAAAATGCTTTGAGAGCAGATATGTATGCATATATGTGTCAAGATGGAGCGGAAATGAAAGACAGAAATCATGATAATTTTGAAATTATCAGACGACGAAACATCCCATATCATGTTGGAGCAGAACAGTTCTCTAATCCAATATGATGGGTGTTTTGTAAAAATGAAAAAAAAAATGGAGGGAGAGTGAACCTATGGAAGGAGAGTGTCGGGTGAACCTGAAGACAGAGATAGCAGCTGTGGAGGGCCACCTGGATGGCACTCCTTGAAAGAAGATCATTTATCTCCATTTTGGCTCAACCTGGCCCTATTTCCATGTATTGATGCATACAGAGCTGGCTAGGACTTTTCCTTGTCACTTTGGTTGGCTTTAAGCAATGCAGATTGGTCCAGCTGAGGTGCTGATGTGTAGCCTTTGAAGCGGGGCAACCGGTCAGTGTCATCCCAGCCCCATAGATCCCCAAAACCATATGTGAGCCAGGTGGGGGTGGAGAGCCACGCTCCATGCTGTCAGCTGAGGCCAAGCCTGGAAATAAGAGGCTATGACTTCCCATGGCATAAAATATTGCACACCAGAGCTGAAGCACTGACCCCAAAACATTAGCTACTACCTCAAACTGTGTAATGTAGGCTATTCCCTCTGCACATCCTTCTCTCTGCATATTGCAGAGGTGACTTCAGACGACCCACCTGTCGCAGCCCAAGGCTCTCATGGATTTCCTGCTACTCTCACAGTCACTCATCCCCAAGTCACTCTCTTCATTGAGAATTAATAAAACCTGGGGTTGGCCTTGAGTCAAGGCTTTTGTTCTGCTTAGCCACCGTCCTAGCTGGACCTAGGACCTCCTTGGCTCTCCATCATCATGGATGTGTAACTGTGTCTCCAGTTGTGGCATGGGTTGTACTGAGAGTGGTAGATTGAACTGGCTAGAAATCCAAAGACTTTCCTGTGGGATTAAACACCTAAACTTCCCAGAATGTGATGAGGACCAGGAAGGGCTCTCTATATTTGGCCCTCAGTGTGTCCACAACACATGACCTACTTGGTACAATGACCACTATCCAGAATTAGGTGCTGACAATCCACTGTACCTTGCATGACCAATTAAATGTAAGCAGAGCATTTTACTATTTATAGAGATATCAAGATGATGAATTTACAAGTTACCAAATACCAAAAATCAGCAGCAAATTCCAGAAGCTATTGTAGTGGTGGCATGAGACAATTCTTTTTTAACAAAATAAACTGATCCTTCTGACACCTTGATCTTAGACTTCTAGCCTAGAGAGTTGTGAGATAATCAATTTCTGTATCTTAAGCCACCAATTTTGTGGCACTTGGTTTTGGCAGCCTTAGTAAAGAAATACACTTGTAATTATCTGCTTTATGACAAGAGTAGTAATAACAGCACTCTACATTTAGTAATATTTATGCACTAAGTCTTCGTATGTGCATTATTTAGTTTGGTGCTCACAAATGCCCTTATGAGATAAATACTGTTATTATCCTCATTGCGTAGACAGCATAACTGATGCTTAAAGCGCAGAGTTTAAATACCATTTTCGAGGCCACATACATGGGGAAGAGAGGCAACAAGGACTAGAACCTGCTCATCTTATTTCCTGATCCTATGGCCTGTTTCACTGTGGTTCTGCAGCACCTCAGAGAAAGAAAGGTCACTGGAGTCACTCCAAGGAACAGTCACTTCTCATCAGCCACTACAAATGAAAAGTAATAAGAGATACGGTAAACATAGTGTTGACAATGCAGCTGTTAAATGGGGTAGAGAAGCCTAAATGGACAGGCCATCGTTTGTGGGTGTCGCTGATTCAGATCTCTGGCTCACAGGTCTGAGTCATCTGTTTGTGCTTCAGTGTTCTGAGCCTGAAAGTCATCAGATGCTGGCCTTTTATCAGCTTCCCTGAGTCTGAGTCTTTTGCTGCTATCTCGGGTGCCTTTTCCTGCAAAACAGTCCTGCTCACAAGTTCAACAGATTCTTGCCTCACCAGGACTTCTGGAAGTGACTGAAAAACATGCCTCCTCCTGCTTCTCAGCTGAAATTCATCAAGCCAAGAACCTGAAGACTAAGACAGGACTCAGGTCGGAGGTTAATTGCAAGTGGAAGTTTGAAACTTTTTTTAGTTGTTCATTTATTATGTGCCGTTCCTCACTCATCCTCCTTCTGTCTTCACACCTGAGCAGTAGCTGGTGCAAGAAGAACCCTTTCTGCACCCAGAAGTTCACCCTTAACCTAAAAATTCAGTGGTCCTCATCAATCTCTGTGTTCACCCAAGATAATGTATTTATCCATAGGGCTCTAGAGGCTGGTACTGTGGAGAAGAGAAGCACAATTCCTCCTGCACAAGCTGTGGTGGAATGCTACATGTATTTGGAGGAAGAGCCTGACTAAACTTTACTCCCCGTGTGGGTTGCTGTAAGGAAAGGCTTGCAAGGCCAGTGGACTGCAAGGCTCCTCCTGTCCTCACATGCATCAGGGAAGATTTGTGTCTTCTCTTGTCTCACGTGCTGGGTCCACAAAGTGGGAAAGATGAATAGATGTCTAAAGCACCTAGCACAGTAGTTGAGGACCCAGTACTGAGGGAAGAAAGCCTGGGTTTGTTTGTATAACAGACTTTCATAACCCAGGGCTGCTTAGACCTTCTCCTTGTTCTGCTCTGTTGCAACAGTGGACAGACAAAGACTCCAGTTCCCGACTGAGCCCTTCTGCTAATATCTCTCATCCCGAAGACAGCTTCCCAGATGCTGGCAGACCTCAGTATGAATTATTGACTTGGAACTCACTCCTTATGGAAAGAAGAGCCCCGTGTGAGAAAGAACTCAGCTTCCAAAATTCGCTACGGGGCTCCTTCCTGATCATTTACTAGGTAGGTCTCCATTGGCCTGAGGGAGCTAATATGTTTCACAGCATGTTTTGCAGATTGCATCTGGCCAGATGTTCCTCTGTGTGGGTTCCTTAAGCAGTGTGGGAGGGAAGGAACACCCTGGAGGACATGCAATTCCAGCCAAGAGACCTGGTGCTGAACCACTTGGTCTGGACCAGTCTCTTCCTTTGCTGCTCTTAAGGAGTAAGAATGTATTCAAAACTTGAAGCTCAGAGATATTTTTGTATTTTCTCTCCTTCTATTAAGTACATGCAAGTAAGTGACTACTTTTATTAGTAATGTAGGCTGCAGTGTATAGGCCATTTTTCAAGGATGCTAATTATAAACTATTACAAAACATTATAATAGACATTTGCCAGAACCAGAGTATCATAGATTTTACTTTCCAGGGTCAGTCATAGGTAGCATACCATCCAGTCCTATGCAATAATCAATCCAGGATCATTTCCTTCTACATAGTTTGTATCTGAAAGCATTTGAATATCCTAATTATGACTCAGATAAAAAGACATTTCCCCACAGGAGTTCATTGGAGAAACACAGTGTTCATTTTGAGCCTATGGGATGAACCACCATCCCTAAATGAGGAGCTAAATGCTGGCCATGGAAAGCTGTCATGAACTGCCAACTACTTATGGAGACTTAGGAAAAATAAAGTGAAGGATTTCAGGCCAGTCTTAAGAAATATCACAGTTGCTGTACTCCTCTCCTGTGATTAACAAATGTGTATTTTTAAATCCAGTGAACATTTGTGGGTAATAGGTGTTAATATTGCAGGAAGACAATAGTAAGGCCAGGTCATCCTGGGCCCTACATTCAGGACGCATACTTCGTGAAAGACAGGAGGTTAGATTGTCATTGTTTCCTAGGCTACATTAACCTAGAGAAAATGATTGTAGACTGAAGTTTAGAATGAAATGGTAAGAAATAGCAGTGCAGTGGTGCCCCCACCAGTAACTGAAAGATGGGGTGGTGAAATGACTCCTGGAAATAGAGCAGTTGGTAGGTGTCATCCCTTATGCTAATTTCTTCGTAGGCATCATTATGTTTCTATGTCACACAGTCTCTGAGCTACAGCCTACCATTACAAAGCAAAATAGATGCCCAGAGAGGAAGATGCTGTACCCCAGGGTGCACAGTCAGGAAGTGGAGAGGTCAGCTCCAGAATCAAGGCTTGCCAAAGCCTGAGCTCTATCCTCCGTGTCACTGTGCCTTCTGAGACTTATGAGTCTTCCCTGATCCCTTCTCTCTTTCCCCAAGGCAGGTCCTTCCCCAAATGAATGGAATTAGGTCCTTCTCTGTGCTCTGTGGTGGTGAGATGTCTTTGCTCAGTTATGCATAACTTTGCTGGAGTTAAGCTTTAGCCCTCGAAGCTTCATTGTTTTAATCTATGAACTTGGCTTTCATTTTGCTCAAAAGTATCAGGCATGGTTTTTTTTTTTTTTAAAGCTCCTTTTTAAAAATTTAAATAATTGTATCATAATTCTCATCAAGAACTGACATATTACTAATATTAGTGGTAATGGTAATAAAAATAGTAACAGTAATGCCTATAGTAGGTAATGATTTTAAAAATGACTATTCTATAGTAAATAATACCTAGTGCTTGAGTTTTTTGTTTATAATTCAAATCATTGCATGTTTAACACAGATCTCAAGACCTGGACTACGATGAGGTAAGTAAAGTCCTAGGGATAAGTTGTAAACTCACTGCTAGAGTCAAAAAGTGACTTCTTCCTTAAATTTGACACCTTAGCCTCTACTTGCTTCACTGTAGTCCTAGGTCTGCCCTGTGAGGGTCTCCATGGGTGTTATTATTTTTGTCAAGCTGGCCCCACAAAGTCTCATACGGTCATAGATGGGGCTTTTCAGAGGTGTCTGCATCTAGGATCTGTGATGCTAGGATTAAGAATGTGAGACTGGGACGGACACATGGTGTAATGCTAGGTTTAAGGCTGCCCCACCCTAGATGTGAGTGCTACCCTCCCCAAGCTTGCATAGCCTGGATAACATGTAAAGGAAGGAAAGATGGTCACTGCAGGTCACATGTCGCTGCTTCACTACTTTACTGCTTGGCTGCCTTCGCCTCACCATGAGCTGTTTCTCCACAGTGATGCCACCTCGACCACGCCACCTTCCTTGGAGCCACCCAACTATGGGCTGAAACCTCTACAAATTGTGAGCTGAAATAAACCTATTGTTCTCTAACTTTGGGCGTCAGATGTTTTGTTTCAGCAACAAGAACAGCCACTCAGGCAATGTGTGTCTCCCAGTGGTATAAAGTAGACTGAAAGTGAAAAATGTGTTGATAAGCTTTCTGGGAACATGCAGAAAGAGTGACACAATTTATTTTTTATTATTTTTTAATTTTTAAAAAATCTTTTATTTATTTTATTTTATGCATTTGGTACAATATCTCGCTACACAGCTCAGACTTGTAGTGATCCTCCGGTCTCAGCATCCCCAGTGATGGGATTATGGGTGTGTGCCACCAGGCACAGTTTCAGTGACTGTCATAGCACACCTGGAATTCTGGGGTTGGCGCAGCATGTGGTCCTGGGGATTGATCTCAGGTTCTTAAACTTGCCAGGCAGGTTCTTAGACTGCTGAGCTATCTCCCCAGCCCCCGAATGATAAAATTTAAATTCTAGGGAAAATAAACAAGAAAATAAATAAATACTAGGGAAAGCCTTTCTAGGGTCTTTGAACTGAATTTCTAGTTTCCTACCACTATCTGATAAGGACTTACTTATGGAGTAAGTTCCAGAATCTCAAACTGGAGTATTTTTTTTACATTGCATAGAAGAGTGTCTTAATAAATGTTAAAAGAAGGAAAGGGGTAAGGAAGAGAAGAAAGAGTATATAGGTGAGCGTTAATCCTGGATCAAAGTCCATGTGAGTTGTCACATATTGGATCTATAACCCTCATTATCCTTTCTTGTATATTAGGCAGAATGTTTTTTTTAATTTTGTTTTGTATTTTTTTGGTTGTTGTTCTTTACATGATAGAAATTCAAATCATTAGGATAGGCAAAAGATGGAATGCATTTTTAAAATGCAGAATTATAACATACATTAAAATGATAGGGTTGGTGGCATAGCTCAGTGGGCTAATCTCCGGCTTGGGCAAGCACAGGGATCAGGTTAGATCCCTGGCACCACAGCCGTGCTGGCCCCGCCCCCAGGGTACCCTGAGCCAGCCACCAGGTCATGGCATGGAGGCACATGCCTGTAATCCCAACACCGGGGAGGCTGAGACAGGAGGATCACTACAAGTCTGAGTTGTGTAGTTAGACCCCGAACAAAATATCAAAATAAAAACCAAAAACAGTGGCTGATAAAAAACAAACTAAAAAGTAAAAGCACAGACATAGATGGCTTCAAAATAATTTAAAATGAAAAACTGAGTTATTTCTATCATGATCCTCATCACCATGTTTTCTTTCTATAAAGCTTATAGTACTACTGCCTAAACAGAATCTCAGACAAGATCAGAATCTCAGAGATTTCCCACTGGAATAGTCAGCTAAGTACACAGGAAGAGCCTCATTAGCTATGTGGAGCTAACTATATGCTACAGATGTGATGGGCACAGCCTCATAGGATACGGACTTTTAGGATGGACAACCAATACCTGGTGATAAATTAGGAGAAAACAACATGAGAAGCTTAACGCAATAAGATGGATGAGATTTTGACAAGTGGAAGCACAAAGCCAAGGCTTTGAGAGGAAAGAAAAGCAAGGAAAAGGGCCTAGAAGAAACTTTCAGAGCATAATCGTACCAGCCACTGCTTGGCTGAATTGCAGTTTATAAATCATGATATCAAGGGGGATTATATAGAGAAAGGAAATGAAAATACTGTGATTGAGGGATTTGAATATATGAATGAGAATTTGTACCTATTTGGTAATATTCACTCATTCATTCACTCGTGTGTGCATCTCTAAATATCTCCTGCACTTCTGCGACTACCAACTAAGTCTGTAGTTGCAAAGATCATCAAAGAACTCTTACTATTAGGTGGCATTAAATAATCTTTCTTTGGGACTTTGATAGAATATTACCATTCCAACAAGGTGAAGGTCCTTCCTTGTTTCTGGTTTTCAGTAAGCAGATTGTTATACAAAGAAATAAAGGAAACTCAGGATTTAAACAAGGGAACATGACCAGGGAGTTTTCCTTCATGTACTGACAAGTAGGAACTTCATGAACTGAGGGGGTAGGGTATAGTAATACTTTAATAGATACAATATAATAAAATATACATTTGGAAATGAAAAGAGAACATGGAAGGACATTTTTAGAGGAGTCTGTTTGGTATGCCACTTGCAAAGGATAACTGAAGATCCTAGTGCCTTGCTGGATTGTGGTGCCCCTGTAACCCACTAAGGGTAATGAAAAGGGCTACAAGGACCCAGAACCGAGCAGAATGTCCAGGTGGAAGGACCCAGAATCACTGAATGACTGCGGAGCATAGTCATCCACTTAGATCACGCCATACTCAGAAGTAAGTCAGAGGTAAAATTTGCTGTATGAAACCACTGAGGTTTTGGAGCTGTTTGATAAATAAGAGAAATAAGATAGTCTAATAGATACTGTGTAAAGTTTAAGGGAAGGCTTTCTCCTTAGAATAAGAAAGCCTTAACTATATTTAGAGACTGAGGGGATGGGGCCATGGAGGATAAATTGAAAAGCAAACAAGAAAGTGGCTAATGTTAGAGCAAGCTCTCCAAGGCATGGAAGGAAGTGAACCAGAACAGGATCTTCTGCTCTCCTGTGCTTTGTTGTCAAGAGACAGGAGACCACTGGAGAGTCTTGTTTTGGTGGCTTTACTGCTAATTATTAACTAGAGAGAAAGGATGAAAGAAGAACAAGAATCAGAAGCATATGGAAGCAACAAAGCTTCCAGAATCTTTCCACATTATTACCCACACAATATATTACAGAAAAAAAATAATGGCAAGACAAACAGGAATTTAAATCTTAGCTTTGCTGTATTTCAGTTGTAAAACTCAAAATAACTTATCAGAGCTCATTTATTCAGCTCAGCTGGAAGACAAGTAAACTGGTAATCGCTTTACATGGATTACTTATTTTTGAAGACAAAATGAGATGTTACATAAATTGCACAAGAGATAGTTGAAATATTTTGAAAATCATAACAATAGTTCATATTTATTGGATACTTATTCTATGTCAAGCATTGTCTTAAGTAAAATATGAGCATTAAATCCTTTATTCCTCATAACGCTATCATGAATATATTATTTTTTATTTGCTTTGAAATTTTTTCTTTTATTTACTTATTTGGTACAATATATTCTTAAAGAATCTCCAATTTTATACATAAGGACATCTATTCAAAAATCATTAGGCTATGGTGCTTTTCCTTAGGTAGAGTTATTATTGGTATATAATTTTGTATATTCCCAATGTTTTTTTTTTCTTTCAGTACCAGGGATTGAACTCAGGACCCTGTGCTTTCCAGGCAGGCACTTATTCTACTGAGCTATCTTCCCGGTCCCTAGCATTTTTATTTTCTAAGATGGGCATATTTTATCTTTTTAAAAAATGTATTTAGTACCGGGTCTCACTATGTAGATTGGATTCATAGTGATACTCCTGTATTCAGCCTCTCAAGAGTTGAGATTACAGGCACATGCCACCCAAGAGCTGGGATTATAGGCACGTGCCACCACGACCAGTCTCAATCGTCATCCCAGTGTGCCCCAGGGGCTGGGTCAGCACAGTAGGCTGGAGATCGAACCACCAGCCCCTGAGTCTGCCTAAGCAGGTACTTTAATCCACTGAGCTGTCTGGCCAGTCCTCATATTTCATTTACATATATATATATATATATATATATATATATATATATATATATGTCATTTTTTTGTATTTTTTAGGGAAGAGTCTACAGGGTGTTCAGGGTCTCTTGACAAGATCAGACTTGTAGTGGTTTACCTGTGTACAGTCTCCAAAAGGCTGGGATTACAGGTAACATATTTTATCTTTTTGAGTAGAAATTAAAACAGGTTTTATTTTTTAAACAATCCAAATAGTTTTTTGGGTTTGTTTTTTTTTTTGTCTCTTATGGTTCTTGAATGTGACATTTGCCAAAGCCCATCTCCTCCAGGGCTCCTCCAGGGGCCGTGAGCTTTGCTCCAGGACACCTTTAAGGCACACAGACCTACATGGAGAACTAGCAAAGCCAGCACAGTGCTGCTCTGAGTTCCCCGAATCCCTGCTGTGGGTGATTCCCAGGTCACCGTGGCCTCAGCCCTTCTGTGCTGCTCCAGCGAAGCTTTCACTGGGTCACTAGTGCTGTTGGATCAAGCTGTGTACTTTCTCCCTGCTTCAGTTCACTGTAAAATGATTGCAATAATCCGTACCACCTCTGCCCAAAGCAGACTCTGTGGTGAGGATTTCTGGATCAGCAGTGGATCAGGGCAATGGTCCTGGGAAACACAGTAAGGCAGTGGAGGAACAACACAGTGTACAGAGAAAAGATGATAAAGCACAGCAACAGTGTCCAGTCTCTCTGGGAAATTAGGGCTTATTGAAATTGGAGACCTTTTAGGAGCCCGTGTAGAAGACACTTCTGAATTGCCCTACTTTTGGGGCAAGAGAGTTGTGGCGTTTGTTTGCCAACTTTAACTCCTGATTGTTAAAGGGTTACTGTTGGTGGCTTCAACTACTTGGCACTTCTGTCTGTCCAGATATGTTGGTCAAAATTTTCCAGTGGACCAAAGACATTTGTGGCCTAGAGATATTGTTTGCTTTGGTATCCATGAAGATCATTTTCAGGAGACCTCTGAGATGCGATGAGGCACAAAGCCAGACACCAACAGGAGCTGGCACAGTTGGTAAAAACCAAAATAAGATGATCATTTGAGAATTTTGTGAGTGGTACATCCTCAATGATTGCTAAGTACCATAATCCATAAGATAATACCAGCAAAACAATAACTAGTGCAGAATTCATGTTAAAATCCTGGGCTTGTGAATCCAACCTCCAGTGCATTTTATTTACAGGAGAACCTTCAGGTTTCTTTCTGGTTGTACTTCTTTCTTCTTCCCACCCTTATGGGTACTGAGGCTAACCCCTAACTTGTCATTCTCTGTGAGGGAATAATTAAATGAGCATCACTTTTTGCACATTAGATGTCTCCCATCTCTGAAACTCTGTGCTTTGATTTAGGAAAATCCCCACACTAATATTAGCCTCTGTCTTTATTTTTCTAAACCGTGCCACTTATGGTTCTGAAGTCATCCGATAGACATCTTTATGAAAGTTCCCAAGGGGTGAGCTCTAGTCAAACCATGTTAGCCTGGAAGGCTTTGCACCATTTTAGCCGCTCAATGGAGAATGCATCCTGGCCACAAGCAGGTTTCCAAAACAACTGGGGGTTTGATGGTTCATTGAAGGATGGCCAAAGCAGCTGCATATTGGTACTTTGGAAGTCTCATCCTATTCTTCAAGAATCTTCTGGTTCAGGAAATATAAAACATATTTGCTACAAACATTTTTCTTCTCAAT
>NW_004524613.1:10675892-10677091 GCF_000260255.1 Octodon degus
TATTGGCAAGGGAAATGTTACCCATCTGGGTTTTTTAAAAATTCATTTTTACTTATATTATCCAAATAAAATGTTGATATTTCATGTTCCATAAATTTTTTTTAAAGACTTCTGTAATGCAAGAGTGTGTTTGGTAAAGGCTGCTAGTGACTGAGTCACTGAAGTGGCCTCAGAGATGGCACAAGGGTTGGCCATGGTGCAGACTCCTGTGAGGAGCAGCTCTAGCTCTTGCCGTGGCCATGATACAATGAGTAACAAGGGGCTCAGCTAATTCTATTAATCACAGACACTTGGCAAAGAGCTGAACGTGGTCGACAGAGGTTAAAGGACCTTAGATATCAACAAATCCAACCTTTATTTTACAGCTGAGGAAACTGAGCCCCAGAAAAGAAAGTTTTGCCTAATGACCTAGTTAATTAAAGGCAGATTTGGGGTCATAAATTCAGGTCTCCAAAGTCCAAGAGCAAAGTTTCAGAGTTCTTTCTATTCTCTATGCCTAAAGCATCGAAGCACAGCTGCAGCACTGCACTGAAGGTGCAAAATCACAAGAGCATTGCAGATTCGTGGGCTTTATGGAGTTGGGGGCAAAGGGGTTCACAGAAAGGAGACTCCCTACTTCCAAGAGTGCCTGTTATGAAGGGCTTAGGTTATCAATTAATGGCCTTCATGATGTTGATGGCATTGTGGGTTTGCTAAACTTTTATGATTGTTAATCAATTATGATTGCTAATCAATTATGATTGCTAATTTGAAAAATGGGTTAAAATGAGCACCTATCCATTTTATCATTGTGAATCTTAGATGAATGCCTAGATATGAGAACATTTGGCATAGTGGCTACCATGGAGCAAACATTCAAGAACAGTACTTTCCCTTCGTATTATTGTCATCATTCTTGCTCAATAAGTTTATTATTTTGAAGTCAGTATTTTTTATACTGTGTGTTGTGGTTCACCATTTCCAGTCAATAGTTATGCTATTATGAAACATAAATAAGTGCAAGAAACATATCTATATTTTAATATCGTTTTCAAAATTTATAGACTACCATTTTCTTGAAGATTGTGTGTGTGTGTGTGTGTGTGTGTGTGTGTGTGTGTGTGTGTGTGTGCGTGTGTGCAGGGTCTCACTATGAAGCTTGGATTTTTTTTTAAATTTTTATTTATTTGTGTGTGTGTGTGTGTGTGTGTGTGTGTGTG
>NW_004524613.1:10677191-10689311 GCF_000260255.1 Octodon degus
GGCTGGCTGGCATGTGGTGCTGGGGGATTGAACCACGGTCCCTGTGCTTTGCTAAGCTTGTTCTAAGTAGGTGCTCCAGACCACTGAGCCATCTCACCAGCCCTGAAGCTTGGATTTGTAATGATCCTCCTGATTTCTGCCTCCTTAGTGCTGGGATTACAGGCATGTGCCAACCACACCTGGACTCCACCACTGGCTCAGCACACCCAGGAGTGGCGCCAGCACAGCATCTGGTGCCAGGCAATGGACCCTGGCCCCTGCTCTTGCATGAGCAAGTGCTTAGTCTGCTACACTATACCACTAGCCCTTCCTTAAAGATTCTTAAAACACTAAGTAAAGTCTCTAAGAATCTATGCAGGAGTTGAAATTATTAATTTTTATTCGATGCAATATTATAAAACACTCCTAATAATTCTTTTTAAGGCCATGCATCACTTAGTACTTTACAGAATAGTATCCTATTGCGTGTCAGCTTTGGAAACAAGGATATAGGTGAGAGAACAGGTAGCTTTCTCTCAGCGTTGTACACAAATTGTGTTACTCTTCAAGAAGATATGTAAAAGTGACTGTAAAGAAGCATTCACATTTGAAAGGTTGACTTCTGGTTGCTCTGTGAAACAAGCAATAAAAAGGGGCGGCCAGATAGCTCAGCAGACTAAAGTGCCTGCTCAGGCAGAATGCGGCAACCAGGGTTCGGTCCCTGGCAAGCTGTGCCAGCCCCCCCCCCCCCGGGGGGTGTGCTGAGAAAGTGATTGAGACTGGGAGTGGTGGCACGTGCCTGTAATCCTAGCACTTGGGAGGCTGAAAAACAGGAAAGATCATTATGAGTCCGATCTGTGCAGTGAGACCCTGTAGACTATACGAAATACATTAAAAAAGAAGAAGAAGAAATAAAAAGCAAAAGAACATTGATTGTAAACTGAGGATGGCAAGGTCTTGAACAAGAAAGGTTAGAAAATTCTGGGCAAGTTTTGATAAACAGAGAACATTCATCTTTACTCCTCTAGCAGTGGGCAGGAGAGGGAGATTCTGGCTAGAGATCTGGAAATCAGCTTATCTTCCTTTTCTTCTCCAAGGGCAGGAAGATCTTGGGTTTAGTTTTACATTTACAATACCTAATGCAGGACCTGACACTAAGTAGGACCCGATAAATGTGCACTGAGTTGAGACCAGATGTAAGTGGATGTGAAAAGCCGTGATAAGGAATCTGGACATTATTTGACAGGCAATGGGGAGCTGTTGAAGCTTCTTGCTTGGAGGAGTGACATATTCTGAAATGTACTTTAGTGAGATTGGCTTGGCAGCTTGTGAGGGGGGGATGGAAACAATAGGAGAAAAACTAGAATCTATGCTCTATGTCAAACAAGAAGCAAGTGAGGGCTGGAGAGATGGCTCAGTGGTCTAAAGCACCTACTTGAAACAAGCTTGGCAAAGCACGGGGACCGCGGTTCGATCCTCCAGCACCACATGCCAGCCAGCCCCGCCCCCTGGTGGGCTGAGCTGGCCACACACACACACAATAAATAAATGTAATAAATAAAAATAAATAAATAAAAAAAAAAAAAAAAAGAAGCAAGTGAACTTACAGGTGGCCAGAGAAACGGAAACGCTGATAAGAAAGTACTTGTTGAGGCAATACAGTATCAAAACTTTCTGTAATAATTGAAATCAAAAGAGAAACACTGATGAGGATTCATACATTGCTCCTTGTGCAAAAAGAAAGATGTAAATGATAAGGCTCAGCAGTGCCGATCCCTAGAAACAGATGGTGAGAATATCAGAGGAAGACAAAAGGAAGAGGGAAGGGGCACAGTTTGAGTTGGCGAGAAAGATGTACTGGGTTTTTGACTTTGGGTCTAGTTGGAGTTCTGATAAGGTGTCCAAGAACACAGAACCAGAATGCTTCTGAGAAGTACCACTAAAATCTAAGTCAGGAGAAGAGGTGACAATTTCAGATCTGCCCGTATGAAGCTGTGATCTTAAGCTCCATGAATACTAAAGAGTGAGCTCTCTAGATTTAAAGAACTTTGTTCAATTCTTTGTCCACAGCTATAGCCTGACCCTGCTTGTCCTATTCCTACTCATGAAAGGTGGTAGCTTCCTGTAAACACACCTCTGTTTCAGACAGAATAATCCTGTAAGACTGAGATAGGATGTGGAAGGGCAGGAAACAGCTCAGCAGATTAAAGTCCCTACTTAGGCAGATGCAGGAGTGGAGAGTTGGAGCCCCAGGCCTGCTGTGTCAGCCCTGCCCCCAAGGCTTGCTGAGATTGAGACTAGGTATCCTGGCACGCACCTGTAATCCCAGCACTTCGGAGGCTGTAAACAGGAGGATCACTACGAGTCTGATCTACAGAGTGAGACCCTGTACATCTTGTACACCCTGTCCTAAATGCAAAAATTAATTAATTAATCTGAAAATAAAACTATTTAAAAAGAGAGAGAGAGAGAGGATGTCGAGAGGCTTACTAGGGAAGTAGCTGGGATCTGTTCCTTACAAGCTCAGGACAGTTGGTGAATTGTTCCCAAAGCCCTTACATGTGGACTACGCAGGAGAACTCAAGCAGGTTTTCACTAGGATGGCCTAGACCTGACAGCAGCCTGAGATGTGAGATCCCAGCCCTGCCTCTCAGAAACCATATGTAGAAGTTTTCACGAGTCTCCATGTTTGCCCAATGTAAAGGACACACCTAAGCAATGAGTAGCTGGGGAAGAGTGCCCTGCCTTCTCCAGAGTGTTCAGAGTGAATTGTTTGTTTGTTTCATTGTGGTTTTTTTCTTTGTTTTTGCTTTTTTATAATTTTGATGTTTTCTTTTACACTTGGCCTAATCTGGCTTTGCAGAACCAGTTTTTCCCCATTCTTTACTTTTTACATTCTCAGATAAACTTCACCCCTGCTTTTGGCTTGTTTTGTTCAATTCTTTGTTCCAAACAAAATGAACCTGGAATGTAATCCCAGGGCAGAGACGAGCAACCCAGAACCAGTAAAATTTAGATGGTAAGCCACATTTAGAAGCAGACTACCTGTGGCAGGACTGATCTAGCTGCCCCTACAGGTAAGGTTTGTACAGACTCTTGCTGTTCTGCCTGCAGGGAGCCTCAGCCACTCCTTGGCCTACTCAGAAAAAAAGAAAAAATGTTCTGTTTTCTCTTCCCTGGTAGTTGTCTCAAGAATGCAGTCTGTGTCCATTCATCTGTTGATAGGTATGTGGACTGGGCAAAGAAGATATGGTGTTTATATGGAAGGGTGTGCTACTCTACCAAAAAGGGTGACCTTAAGACATGTTTAGGTAAGTGGATGCATCTGCAGACCCTAACCTTCAGTGAGATAAATCAGACACACATCTTTAAATATTGAGTTTCTCTTGTGAGAAATAGCCAATCCAAAAGAGAGGATAGATGTTAGGAAGTAGGAAGAACTTGTTCAAATGGAAGGGGAAGGACAGGAAAGGGGATTTTTAAAAAGGAAGGGGAGGGACTGGGGAAACAGCTCAGTGGCATAAGTGCATTCCTGGAAAGTACAGGGTCCTGAGTTCAGTCCCCAGCACAAAAACAAAAATCAAGCAACAACAACAAAGAAAAGAAAAAGGAAGGGGAATGGGAGAAAAGAATTAAGAGATATTTGTGCAGGTACAAATCTCCTATGATGAATGCAGTCATTATGGATAGCAAATGTGGGCTAGGGGAAAAAAATAAAATTTTAAAACATAATGCTTTCTCTGGAATCAGATAGTTTGGATTTGAATTTCAACACTAAGAAGATTTTTCAAAAAAGCTGTACTTTCATTTCGGTGCAACTAGCAGGCTTTGCTTTTGAAAGGAGGCAGTCCTACCAATGGAAATCATCTAAATCAGATAAGCCACGGAGGACTCTGACTCGTATACTAACTTCTTTCTTATCAGTGTTAGTAGAAGCCAAGCACCTCTGTACTCTTTAGACGCAATCTCTGGGTGCGTGGAAAGATCACTGTGGTGTGCAATCCATACCAAATAGTTGGAACCCTTATTTCCATGGAGCCACTTTTAAAATTTTTTTACACCTTTTAACTCATTGGCTACAACAGCAAACCAGAAGTAGGGCCACTCATTTGTCATTTAATGCACAAGTCATACAACAAGGCCCAGAGATGCTCATTCTCCTGAAGTTACACAGCAAATCATGGGCAAAGCTGGCTCCAAATCCAGTTCACCCTCCTGAAGGCCACATCTAAGAGTGACGCTAAAGCAAATTATCCTACATGTACATAGAACTTCAGCACTAGATGCTTGCTAGTCTGAGTTTGCTCAGACTACATGTGCCAGAGTCCAGTTTGCTCTTTTCAGAAAAGATTCAGCAGGGGCTGGGGAGATGGCTCAGTGGAATAAGCGCTTCCTTGGCAAGTGCAAGGGTCTGAGTTCAATCCCTGGTTCTGCAAAAAAAAAAAAAAAAAAAAAAAAAAAAAAAAGAAAAAAAGAAAAGAAAAAAAAGAAAGAAAAGATTCAGCAATACATATCATTAATGACATTCACTGGGATAGTTCCGTATATGTATATAGCATGCACGGGTCAAAAAGTTTTCTTCTCTATAAATAAAAGAAAACATTTCGTGTCACACTTGTAAGGAGTGCTCTGAGCACCTAGCCAAGCAGTGTCAGACAGGGTCTACTTTTATCTTCATCGTTGTGGTTATCAGGATAAACCCATCAGGGTCCTAAATTCTTCTTGCGCTCTGGAGCCCCAGATCTGTGAATCTCCACAATGACATCCTTTTCCCCGGCAAGGAAAAGGCAGTTGGGAAGCTGTTGCCTCTCAGGATAAAGGAGAAACCTCTCCCAGGTGAGCAGGCTTATTCATAAAACAAACATTTGTGGCGTTTCAGCAAGAAGCGGGGTGAGGGTGGCGGCGGCAGCGACAGCCCAGCGGCAGGGACTGGGCAGTGCTCATTAGCGGCTGCTGCCCCCTCGGAGGCCAGCAGCAGCGGCCGGAGACGGAGCGGTGCAAAGGCCAGCTGGCTCGCCAGCAGCTCAGTCAACATCGCCCCAGATGTCTGCCCCGGGGTTGAGGCCATTAGCTCCAGTTTACCTGCTCACTTCATTTTTCAAAATTAGCCACAAAAGCCTGCCCTGGAAACACAATGGGCAGAATTTCTCAGCAGGGGCCGAAAGAAAACAAAGCGTATCTTTTCCTGCACTTGTTTGGAGTTGCTGACGTCCTGGAGCCCAGGAGGCTTGGCAGACCTGATTCTGATTGCTGCCACATCGGTGTCTGTGGGAGCACCGCCTATTTTTCACTCCCAGGTCCAACCCAGCCCAGTCCAGGAGGCAGCCCCAGCCCCGTGTCCAGCCTCAGCTGAGCACCCCAGCTCTGAGCCCAGAAGAGCAGGCACTGTTTTCCTTTTCTTTCTTTCTTTTGCTCCTTCTTTTCTAGGGGGATAATATTACACTTTAAGTTCCTAAGTTCAGTTTGAGAGTTGCTGGGAGACAGTATTAGCTTTCAGTCACCTGATTTAATCTCTTCCCTAACTCCTGCCTTCCCCGACTGCTGCCCAGACAAGGCAGAGGGCAAAGGGGAGAGGTGAAGAGGTTAAATGCTTGTCTACGGTGACATCTTTTCATCAGGTTGTGCTGAGAGCCAGGCCAGACAGGAGCAGCTGGGTGTCAGTGAGGTGGCGATGGGTTGGCGATGGACTGTCCGTCTGTCTTTTGGCTGTCTGTATGGTGCAGTGTGAGCTTCAATGAGAGAAACAGGGAGAGTGAGGGTAAAAGGATGTAGTAATGGGAAAGAACATGAGTAAAGAGACAGCCTGGAAGATAAAGCAGTGTCCTAGGAGCTGTTGGGCTCAGTGTGCGTTTTTGCTCTTTGAAAGAGCTTATTAGCTGACCGATTGGTAAGGAAATACGCAACACTTACTATGTGCTTAAAACAATATGTCAGATAAAAAAGGAATTAAACATACTTCATGATGCTTTTGAGCACAGAGAACAAGGTCCAGTTCATAGTACATCCTGATAATCTCAGTTGCTTGAAGAAGTCACAGGAAATAGAGCTGAGCTTGAGGATGCTTCCCAGCCCTACGTGAATATCCTCTGCTGGGCTAGGATTTGCAAGGTATTCACTTGCATAGTGTTCCAGGGTATTTACTTGGAGTTCCCAAACCTCTCTCCTCACTGTGCATAGCATTTATGTTTTTCATCCTCACCAAAGACGTTAGCACAAGTCTTTATTGTCTGTCAAATTATCTCCATCACCCTCCAACTCCAAGAGCTCATTCTTCCTAAACCACCTTTGGTTCTGAAGCTCTCTCTGTTCAAGCCATTTGGGATAGTATAGCAGGCTATTATGCACCCACCAAGACATTAATTTTTAACCTTTGGAAACTGCAAATTCTTCTTTAATGGAAAAAAAAAACCCAGTAGATTTTCCTAGGTGATTAAGACTCTTGACATAGAAACATGTTCTGTTACTATTCAGGTGCATCTTAATTCTGATCACAAGTGACTTTATAAAGGAGAGGTGGAAGGTACTTGATAGACACAAGTGGAGGCCAGGTGAAGATGGAGACAGAAGTCGTAGCCACTAAGCAAGGAAATCCAGGCACCACCAGAAGCAGAAGAAGCGAGGAATAAATTGTTCCCTGGAGCTTCCAGAAACAGCATGTGCCAGCTGACGCCTAGACTGTGCCAGGTGAGAATAATGCCTATTTGGCTGAAAGGAAAGAGTTTTATTCTTAAGACACCTAACTTGTGAAAAAGTGTCACAGTAGTGAGAAAAAACTGATAGAGGTAGCAATGCTGTTATGGTATCTAGCTGTCTCCTCAAAGCCTCATGCAGTCACTGGGGCAGGCTTCTAGAGGGTGTGATTAATTCCTGATCAAATGCTGAGATCATGGGCATGAGTGTTATACCTACCCTGGGGTAGATAGCCTGCGTGTAACAAGGGAGGGAGAGAGGCTTGCTAGCTGGGAGAGAGGAGCAGCCACTGCTCCTCCCTTTGCTCTTTGCTGTTTTCTGCTGCCATGAACTACTGCCTTCTTCCATGTGGCAGGATCCAGCTGAGTATGGACTGAAACTTTCACTCACTGTGAGCTAAAAAGCACCTTTCCTTCCTTAATTTTGGGTGTCAGGTATTTTGTCCCAGCAACAAAAGAAAAGTAACTGAGACAAATGCTATTGTATGCTCACGCCTTGGATCAGAACTTAGGGGGGGCTTAGGCAGCCCTGGAGAGAAGATGGACCTGTAGACAAGGACAAGGAATGACAGTAGTTGTCAGAGATAAAGTGGAAAGTCTTAGGCATTTGCATCTTTTATTTTATTTTTTTTGCAGAACCGGGGATTGAACTCAGGTCCTTGCACTTGCCAGGGAAGCACTTATTCCACTGAGCCATCTCCCTGGCCCACACTTACATCTTGCTCTTGTAAAGATCCAGGGTCAGGGGCCTGGGAGATGGCTCAGTAGAATAAATGTTTGCCTAGCAAGCACAAGGGCCTGAGTTCAATCCCTGGTTCCACAAAAATAAATAAATAAATAAAAATAAAAAGAGATCCAGGGTCAGGACGGAGTCTCTGTTCCATAAGAACAACTTTGCTCCTGGAGGTCCTCTCACCCTTGATGGTCAGTGATGCTTTGGGCATCTACACCCAAGTGTCAGGTGGAGATGAGGGACTATTGCATAAGGACCAAGTGCTTTCATTACTTCTACCCGTAATCTATTTACAATTTGGTCATAGTATTCCCAGGAGTCTAAGAAATTGTGTTTTTGATTGGATAGCAAAAAACCCATATCAACATATAATTTAGTTCAATTTATATTAACTGATATATAAAATCATACAGGCCAATCATAGTAATGGGTCAATATGATGTTTTTGACGATGTTTTGGTACATTGTGTGTCATCTCAGTCACTCCCTTGTCATTGGACCCAGTAATTGACACCTGCAACTTAAAGGAGGACAGGTTTATTTTGCTGTGAAGTTTCAGAGGTTTCAGGCCACAGTTGGTAGGCTCAAATGCACAAACAACATTGTAGAATGGTCTGCTGGGAAGGAGAGCTGGTCAGGTCACGGCGGCCAAGAAGAAAAGAGGAAGAGAAGGCCCAGAAGAAGAAATGCTCTTCCAGGTCACATCCCCAGGGACCACCACTTACAGCAAGGCTGCTCTGCTGCCCCCGCTGAACACATGAGGTTCTCAGCAAAGCTTCTAGACCCAAACTGTAACCTTCTCTGTGTCATTCATTCATAACATCCAGACGTGCAAACCACTTGAAAAGTTGTGGATGGGACAGCCACACAGCAGCAAAGGAGAAAAACAGCTGCAAAGGCAAAGGGCTTAAAATCAGAGTAATTTAATTCAAAATGGAACCATGTCATTTTCTTTTTTAAACTGATTCAACATATAATGAAATAAAATCAAAATGCACATCAATTTTGGAGATGGGATAAAATACATAAAGAAAATCTGCCTGAATTGTTCACTTTAAGAAAGTCTTATTATCCATCTGATTGTTTCTCTGTGATTTAGGTCTCTCTGACTTGTGACTCCTCTCTAGTTTGTGCTGCTGAGTAAACAAAACAGACTAGAGGACCAGAAAGGACAGGATTCAATTTCTAGCTCCTTGACTTACCTTAACTTTCTAGCTTCTGGCTCCTTGAAGGACCTAGAAATTATTGTGTATTTAAGACTTTGCTTCCTTATTGTAGAAACTGGAATTGGTATAGTCTAGCCAGTCTCCGGGATACAAAGACAAAATAAAGAAAAGCACTTAATGTGTTTATTTCTGCATCTTCAAAGATGGGATGAGTCAAGGTCACACATATTTTCTTGAAGTGTAGCAGAGCAGCTAACAGAAAGTACAGTGTATTTGCCGGATTTCAGAGTCTTGTGACTCCTTTCCCACAAGAATAGTTAAGCACAGCGGCCTGCAGTTTAGTGAGCGCCACCTAGGGGTAGACTGAGGAATAGTTTGTGGTGCCCCAAAAGGTTGAGATGGTAACTTTGTTCGTGAGAATTAACTTGGATGTACTCAAAGACCACTGAGGAGAAAGTTGAACATTCCATCCTTCGTTCACTTTCTCTGTTTGGCTCACCAGAGGGAATTGTAATGTAAGAAAATGAAAAATAGATGCTCTCCACGGGACAGTCTAGAATTGTAGGTAGCTAAGCAGTTTGATATCTGGATGTGCGTTATTTTTTGTTTGTTTGTTTTCCTTCATACCATCCAGAAGGGCTGTGCTTTCCCCAGGGGGCTAACTTCTAATGGAATAGAACCAGGAATCAGACTGAAAGTCTCTAAGGGAAGACTCAATGAGCCAGTACTGCCACCCCCACACATTAATACCTCTGAGGATGGAAGGTAATATGACAGTGAGAAAATTTCTGACCAATAAAATTATGCCAGGCATGATTAAAGATGAAATGATATAGCTGCAGATGCAATGAAAATGTGTTATAAAAATAGACATATTTGTAAAAGGACTAACTGGTACTTTAAGAAAAGAATTGAAAAAGCAAATATTTATAAAATGCCTTCGTGGCTACATTAACCACCAGGACAGATATAGCTGAAGAGAGAATTGGTGAACTGGAAAACCGATCTGAATGAAATTCAGAAATGTAAGACAATTGTAGCCTGACATCAAGTCCACATTGCAAAAGATGGCTTCTCCTGGTGAGCAAGCGATCCACTGAGGAGTCTAAGGGCTGCATGAGTACAGTATAAATCCTGGCTTGGGACAAAGTCTAGGATTGTGAGTGAGATCTGGAGCTTTGCTTATTTATTTTTACAAAATAGCAGATTCTCATTCCCTAGTCCACCCTGCCCATGATCTTTCTCTTATTCCATGAAATCGCTCATGTGTTTACTTTGACTGGTGGTATTACTGAAAGAGGCCAAAATTGGAATTGTTTATTCACTTTAATTTTTCTAAATATACATCTGCAAATTATTTGAATACAGAATAATATTAGAACTACCATTATAGTTTTACATGCCCCCTCATTAGCATTTTATAATGAAAGATTTAAGATAAATATTTAAGACTGAGTAACAACCCAGCTTAAATGAGATCAAAAACCACAATGAAAAATCAGTAAATTTCTCTGGCACTGCTGCAGCTAGCACGGACCCCGAGAGGGTTCCAGGTGGACAGGGGAAGAGGATCAAGTGAATTTATCACCATGAACAGACCCAGGAAAGAAGGCAAGATACAGTTCTAGGCTCTGTATGCTGAGCCTTTCCTCATTCCCAATAAGGTTAACATGCGAGGAGAGGGCAGGACTACCAAGCCTGCAACCAGACACTCCCGGCTGAAAGATCTCACAAGTACCTCGTCTGTCCCCACTACCTCCTATTAGCGCTGCTATTTCCAGCTCTCACTCTGCCCTATTTGCCTTCATGCCTCAGAAGGCAGAGAAATCATAGCCAAAGCTAAAGTTGACAAATGGTAATAAAACCAAAGAACTCCCAGGCAGGATTTGAGCTTGACCTCAGAGCTGGTGGTCAAGTTGAAGATATATTTTTAATGTAAATATTACTGGTAACTTGAGCTTGGGATTCATGCCAGCAAAACTTCTGAGGGGCCTTTCTCACCCTGTGTTACATGCATACATTTTTCCTTCTTGGAGACTTTTTTTTTTCTATTTAGGTACAAACTTTGTTTTATGGTCCCTGAAGCAGTTAGCAACCTGATGACTTTTCCACAAGCAAGACTGAAAAACCATAGAGCTGATTTCAAAATTTGAGTTGAGGTCATTAGAAATCAAGTTCTGCTCTATATTTGATAAATGTTTGTGGACATGTTCTTCTAGACCATTGTTAAAAGTGCATCAGGGAAGTCCTGAAGATGTACACACAATGCGTTCTAAAGTGAACTTGAGGCAGCTAAAATATATAAGAATGTCAGGAGCATGTACATAAGAATTAATAATTTTATGATTGGAGAATTTAATATGCTAGATTTAAAGCTAATGTAGTTCTTTTAAATGGACGTAGCAGTTGAGCTTCCTAGTGGCCAGAGTGAAAAGAAAAGTCTTTCCAAGGTCCTAGAAAGAAATAACGAGCTCTATTTCATTTTATGGACTTTGCCACAGCTACAGATGAGATGTGTCACATGAGACCAGAGGGGTGTTGAGAGCTTCACTGGAAAGTTCCCTCCGCAGAAATATTAAAACAAACAAAAAAAACCCCAATTTTCAAATGCTTTTTAAAAATAAAACAGCCTTAATGCTTGATTTTAAAACCTTGAGTACCTAACAGGTACTCAATAAATACTAAGTTAATAAAAGAATGAAGAAAAAGGTTGAGAAGTGTTCATTTTATTTAATGATATGGTAATGGGAGCCTTTCTCAGTCCGGACAAGAGACTTTCCTGGAATAATAACGATAAAAGCCAAATTTGGTACATTCGGAGAAGAGAGAGTATTTTTCAAAAGTGAATATTGGTTTTTTTGGCGGAACCAGGGATTGAACTCAGGCCCTTGTGCTTGCCAGGGATGCGCTTATTCTACCGACTCATCTCCCTGGCCCCAAAAGTGAATATTGTTGATTGGGTAATTCCTTGAGAAATGATGCTGTGGGGAAAGGAGACAGGGAAATTTAAAAAAAAAAACAAAAACATTGAGGGAAGTAAAATAAAAGATTTTTTAAGGAAGGAGAGATTTGCAGAGATGATATTGTAGAAGTATCCACCATAGAGAATCCAAAGTTATTGATAAAAGAAATGATGGCATCCAAAGCATAAGTGAAAGAAAGGACTCAGGCAGAAACATGGGCTCTCTTGGGATTCTCCTTTAAGTTGGAGTTGATAGCATCACTCTCTTCACATGGCACACAATCAGATGCGCATCTAGTAAGTAATAAGATTTTTTTTTTTACATGAGTTATACCAAACTCTGTCTTGAGAAGCCATGGGCTCCATGACCAGAATCGCAGCTAACCGTGATTTCGTCCTTTCTTCCAATGGGTCAGTTGCTATTCCTATGTTAGATTCCAATGACTTACATTGATTATTTTGTACTTTATGATCAAAACTAAATCATAATAATATTACAGGAAAAATATGTACAAAAGGATATGCTCCACTTTGAACTTGGGCTTGTGCCTTCTTAATTATTTTCTTTTTTTTTTTTTTTTTGACATCAGT
>NW_004524613.1:10690931-10717973 GCF_000260255.1 Octodon degus
TTGTATATCACTGTCTTCTGACCTTTGGTGTAGAGCTTAGATAGAGTTATTACCTTAGCACCAGGTCCGGATCTACGAAGTTCAGATTCCTCCAGGTGGGTGTTGCTTGGATCTGGCTGCTATGCTCCACTCCTTTCTGCTGCAGGCATTAGAGTTGAACCCTTTGTGTCTCTCTGGCAAGATGTTCTGCTCCTGAATCAGCCGGGTGGGTCTTGCCTCTAGCCTCTTTGCAGGGAGTTCTGCTGAAGGGTTCCCTGCTGGGCCTGCAGCCTGGGTCAAATGAGGATCCGCGGCCCAGGTTGTCTCACTCACTGGCCGGGCCTGCGCTCTGGTTCTGTTTAGGATCCCGCCAGGCCCCGGGTTGTCTCACTCACTCCCCAGGCCTGCGCTCTGGGTCTATTCAGGATTCGGAGGACCCCAGGTCATCTCACTCACTCGCCGGGCCTGCGCTCTGGATCTGTTCAGGATCCCGCGACCTAGGTCGTCTCACTCACTCACCCTTATTTTCTACAGGCCAATAACCTCCCGGCGTCCTTGACAGCACTGGCCATCTGCACAGAGAGGGTCTTGTTTTGAAGTGGCTGCACAGCATAAGCCAAATACTAATTCTTTTGTGCTTTGGGTAATAAGTGTATGGCAAGTGTGACTGAAGATGAAAAAGACAAGTCTCGTAGTCTCTATAGGATAAAGCAAAACAATAGGCTTTGTTTCTTGAGACTTCTCACTTCTTCTCCCTTGCAGACCTCTGAAACAAGATCTTGAAGTTGGGAGATTTCTATCATTCCAAAGAGTAAGATATACTTGAGTACAGACAGAACTGAATTTCAAATAAATGTGAAGTAGATCATGAAAAATTTGTTTATTTTTTCTGTACAGTCATATAGATGCACACATGGATGCCTAATTTATTCATTTTCCAATATTGTTATTTTTACTAGTGTCATGATAACCAAACGTTCAAGAGTGATTTATGGCTTTTGTGTAGATCTGATGTTTTATACCATGTAAACTACAGAGAATTTCCTTGTTTCAAATCTCAAACTCTCCCGGATGATGGGGGAAGTGAAATTTTTCATGTTTGGGCTCAAGTCTGTGCAAAAGTAGTATATTTATGGAGATATCATACTTATAAATGCTCTTCCTTAAGCTGCACTTCCAGGTCTATCTTTTCTTCAGGGTCAGGTTTATGGGTGACTTATTTGTTATCCTTCAAATAGGACTAGAGCATATCAGTGCAGAAAGCTACACAGCAAGCCAGAGCCTCAGTTTACCTTACAGAAGAAGCATGGTGTCTTCTCATGATTGTCTGAGATCCTGAAATGTAAAGCCTTGCTGCTTAGATGCGTGGTCAGATTCTTCTTCTTTAACCTACCTGCTTGCCAGGGATCAGAAGAAGACGAAAGCATCCTGGGCGAAGCAACTGAAGAGAGGACTGTGATGGGTACACAGGTTTGCCTTCATATGTGTGCTTGTGCATGCCAGTGTGATGCAGTGTGCAGAGAGGTAGCACTTCCACTGGCACATGCTAAACTTCCCTACTTCATGCCCTCTTCCTCTTTGATTTGTTGTAAGAGACACCCAAGTTGCGCAGGAACGACAGCTCCTTGGCATGCTTTAATATACCCCTGCTGTGTAAGAGCATGGCACTTAGTAGGTGTTCAGCAGGGGGCACTGTGGCATAGTCATTAGGAGCTTAAGCTACACGCTCTCTCTAGGTCTCCTCCTCCTCCTCCAAAACACAGAGATGATCAGTCTTTTTGTAGAATCTGCGTGGATTAAATTAGATAATAGGCTTTTAGCTTTGGCACAGACTATGTGTTCAATAAATAGTAACTTTTACCATTTCTATTTTTAAAACTATTATTATAAAATGTCTCTCTTCAATCTAGTACTCTTATCCAAATTTCAGACCTATATATCATTGTCAACAATGTCATGAAAGGCTTCCAGCTTACAGGTCCTCACAGCACCCTGACATTCCAGTCTTCTATCTGTGCAGAGCCCTTTGCTTCCAGTGCAAGAGCAGGGTCCAGGCAGTTTTGCAAATTTAGTGGACTCCTGAGGTACAACCAGCCTAACAGCAAACAACTTGGGTTATCAGTGGAATTTCAGTTTTAACTTACGACCAAAGTCTTGAGTTATGACCCAACTGCTGGCCGCTTGTGCACCCAGATGGTCTCAGATACAGATTGAACCCTTAAAGAGTCTGGCAGGAACATTACAACATCCTTTCCTGTATGGGGTTCACTGAGAAATCCTGGGCCAGAGTCTAAGGACACTGAGATCTGCCTGTGCACAGGAGAGAGCCTCTGAAGGCTGTGTGGAGGAGCCTGAGCCTTCAATTGACAACTGAGTTACAACCAAGCCTCAGGCATGAATTGAGTTCCTAAGTCAAGGGTCCACAGTTATTTGCCATATGTTTAAATAATTAAGGAACTTTATATTTTTATTATTTTAAATAGAAAAAATAAACAATATTTTGGCATAGCAAAATCTTGTCAGTCTTAACAACTCTCCCCTACTCCTGCCTGTCAAACTAATCTGCATTTTTTTTTTAACTTTAACTTCATAAATGCCCTCAGACGCAAATTTTCTTGCCATTGCTCCTTCCGTCCCACTCACAGTCTAAGCATTGGTCTGCTCCTTCTGTCCTCTATGCTCCATGCCCTCAAGTCTGTTTCTACATAGCAGGAAGACCCCGCTTGCAGGAACACATGTGACTCTGCTGCCTGCTACTTCCGACTGCTTCCCAGGGCTCTGGGAATGAAGATGGAAGCACTCCTGTTGTCATTGCAGCCCTGGCTTGCCAGTCCTCTCCCCCTTCTCTCTGGACTCCATCCAGTCCAGACGTGTTTCAGTTCCTTAAAATGGTCTCAATTCCCCTGGTCACAGGACTTTAGCACCAGCTGGGCCGCCCTCCCAGTCACGCCCATCTTGGCTTGGCTAACTCCACCTATCCTTCAGATCTCCTAGTGATTCAAACAAGGCAATGGTCCAGACAATCTTTTAAGCCAAATATTAGATGTTTTGATCCAACAAGTGCCAAGAAGCAGGTAGAAACACTGAGACAGAAAATAACTCAAAGAATGCATTTATACGAAGCCTAAGGCAGCAGGGTACTTGGGAAGAGGGGGAAATGAAGGCAAGTTGATGATTGGACAAGCTTTATGGAAGAGGATGCTGTAGAGTGTTATTCAAGCATCAAGCAGATGGGTGGCGAGCAGGCTGATTGTGCTTTCTGGAAAATTTCACGGACTCTGGGTATGACTTCCTTTCTATATTAAGGAAGACTAACGCTTAAGACTAATTTGCACACAAAGCCCCTGGAGATGATCACTTTCTGAAGTGGTGGTTCTGGATGCACGGCTAGTGATTGTGTCATTCTGAGACTTAGCTCCAGAAAGCAGTGCTGCTGCACGGCGGGGAAGAGTGCAGAGCACCTTCAGCGCAGTCTCCTGCCGCAGACTCCTCAGTGACTGGCCCAGGCCAAAAGATTCCGGTGCTGATCTCAACATGGCCCACACCGACAGGTCTATTCTCATACCTCCTAATTGCTCTGTCACTGGGTCACCTCCCTGCTCCGCAAACACAAATCAACCTTAATTATTAGGAATGAAAACTGGGCCACCGTCAGCCTGAAATGTACCCAGGGTTGACTTTGCACCTGTGCTGGTGAGTCCTCAGCACCCTTTCGTACCTGTTGACATACTGAAACAAAAGTGAGAGTTGGAGTTGGTGTAAAAATGGAATATTCTTATTGATGTTATCAGGAGCTGACACACAGTGAACACTCTGTGAACCACATGAGTCATTTCATTTACATGTCCCAACAATTTAATAAGGAAGGGACTTGGCATATTTTTTCTATTTTTGCATTTGTAGAAACTGAGGCCTAAAGGACCAAGAAAACTGCTCAAAGTTGTGTGGCTTGTAAATAAAGAAACCCAGATTCTGATCCACAAAGACCTGTCTTAAATCTATTGCTCTTAACCTGGTTGTCCAATACAATTTCTTTTCCTAAACATTATGTGTTTTTATCAGTACATTTTTGCAGTACAGAATGACTACATTCATCTGGGGGAATTTGTATCTAACACATAATAAGTCTTTTTTTGTCCTCTTCCCTGCCCATCTCGCCCTGCTCCTTTGAACTCTAGATCTCCTTCATATTTGAGAAAGCTGTTTCCATTTTTTTCTCAAATTTTCTTTTTTCTAATCCTTTTTTCTCTCCCCTCCCCTCCATCTCTCATTCCCTTTCTTATTTGAAAACTATATCCCTACTTTCTATTATCTACCCTTTGTTTTGCTCTTTACTTAAATTTTGAGTTTCTCATAGAATTTCTTGAACTTTCAGAAAATCATCCCATCTAAACCCTCAAGAGTTGCTGTTTTGTTGCTATTTAAAAAACACAAACCTCCAGTGAATTGAAAGTCTCTTCAGAGTTGAGTATAATTCCATAAGTGCTGATTATTAGGCACTACAATTTCTTCTCCTCAGAAACAAGAGCAAACATTCAAACCTAGAAGCTCCGCATGGTACTCTTTTTTTTTTTTTTTGAAAACTTCATTTTATTGTTTCACAAGGCATAAGACTAACCCCTGGCCCAGTGCTATGGTTTGTGTCTAGTTGTCCCCCCAAAGTCTCAAGCAGTCATGGGATGGACTTCTAGAGTTTGTGATTATGAGTGTGAGTCCTGCTGGGATTACGGGTGTGAGAGCTACACCCAGCCTGGGGCTGAGAGGCCGAATACAACATGAGAGGGGCAGACATGTTCTCTGAAGCTATTGCTACACTACATCTCCGTTTTGCTCTTTGTGGGGAAGGGCTACACACCACTGTTTAAGTACCGACGTGCACTGTTTTCTTTTTTCTTTTCTTATTTTTGGTGGAACTGGGGACTGAACTCAGGCCCTTGCACTTGCCAGGGAAGCACTTATTCTACTGAGCCATCTCCCCGGCCCCTATGCACTGTTTTCTATAATCTTTTAAGAATCCTGTCCCAATAGGTTCCAGTACCACTCCTTGTTGTGTGGATGAGGAGATAAAGATTCTCATTGGCTGAACGCCTTGCCTTGTCCCAGGAATTTCAGGACTGACACTTGAGTCCTGTGGCCCTAGTCCAGTGCACCAAACAACTGCTTTGCTTTATGATAACTTTCTAGACTGCTTTCGTTTCTCACCAGTGCATAGAATACATGTCCTAACTGTCTGGCGAGGAGTGCAAGCCACAAGGCCTGGGAGAGATTAATTGCATCAGACAAATCAAATCCATATTATAGAACAGGTTCAATGTGTGAAGTTTAGGAAATGCAGGTTTCCAGTGAAAATCAGGGGCCAGTTTTCATCCAGCCAAAGTCATTCAGAAAAAGACAAGGTACATCAGCAAGGATGAACCCTCCCATTCCAACACTTCAGATACTGCCTGAGCATCCACATAGCTGTGATGCTGAATGTTGGAGGACAGAGTGGAGAGCTGACCTCACTGTGCTGAGGTCTCCTATCGCTGAGCTGCGGTGATCTTCTGATCTGACTTTGGTCTTCAAACACTCAATCAGCAAGTGAGGGCTTGATCATTTACAGTTACACAGTGAGATGTTTCCAGGAATGATTTCCCTGTAGCATTTTAATAAGTACTCTATAAATAATAATTTATCGAAGATGCCTACTCTTTTAGAAAAAGAATATATTAAAGGGGCCTAGCTAATTGAAGCTGGCAGTTAAGTTCCCTGAATCGAAACCAATCGGTTTATCTACACAATTTTAAAGATTTGGGGAATGAAAATTGCTCATTATATTTCCACATCCTGATACCCAAAGATCCAGATGTTTCACAGTGTATTGACACGGCCTTCCAGGAAACCTATGTGCAGCAGAGTTTAAAACATTCTGATACTATGAAGTATAAATTGGTACACAAAGCCTTTACTTCTCTTTGACTGGGAGCTGAGGTGCTTGAAATATGCTAGAAACTGGGTGTTCCAAGCCAGCAGGATGGGTAGTTCTAAGGAATATAAACATACTGCCTGAGCTTCCCTGGCTGTCCATTTTATACCTATGTCTCTGTATGAAGATCAGGGCCTCTTCTAATTTGTCTTAGTTTTGACAATCAACCCCATAGTCACTCTGGTCATCCTACCAGTGAAGGAGAATGCAGGAGGCACAGTCTAATAGGCACAAATCGGGCACCGAGGGAAGGTTGACCTTCACATGCCATGAAAAGGACAGGTCAGTGGCATAAGCAGCTCCTCATCCCTTCCCCGGCATCCTTTCATTGTCTTTTACATTTCATCACCTATCAAAACCAACCCCTCTTTCCCCCTCCTCCAAGTAAATGTCAATTAATTTTCTAAGTGGACTTAGCTCTCCAGAGAGCTTGGTGCCTCTAAGATGATTTCCACATCAACTTCCCCGCTCCCTTTATGAAGTTCCCTCCTGTGCTTTGCTCTCCAACCACAGACTTTTCTTCCATGCTGGTTGTTATGATTTGTCTATAGTTGTCCCCCGCAAAGCTTCAGGCAGTCTTGGGGCTTCTGGAGTTTGTGATTGAATATTGTTGGTGTGGATACTGCACCTGCCCTGGGGCAGGTAATTTGGATTACAATGTAAGGAGGGGAGAGAGGCTAGCTGCTTGAGCTGCTGCTACTCTTCTTGAGCTCACTCTTGCTCTTTGCTGTGGCCAGGAAAGGTTGCTTTCTGCCGTGTGCTGCTCTGCCTCGGACCCAGCTGAATATGTACTGAAACCTGCAGTAACTGTGAGTTAAATAAATCTTTCTTTGCTTCATTTTGGGTGTTGGGTATTTGTCCCAGCAACGAGAGAAGAGTAACTAAGAAAGAATTTGGTACTGCAGGAGTGGGGTCGTTGCTGTGGCTAAACCTGACCATGTGGATTACAAGCTTTTGGGAATGGCTTATGGGAAGAGATAGGAAAGATTCAGGGTTGTTGCCTACAAGGGAAGCACTGAAACAGCTTCGGCAGTTCTGTTTGGGAGATTCTGGTCAGAGCTTAGAAGATCAGAAAGCTGATGGAAAATCTGCCTGTAAAGACCGGACTGGGGAGTTTTCTGCTGGGAAGGACTGCATTGGTTGTTGGACTCCAGATCATTTGTGTTTTGACCTGGCAGAAAAGTTGTCTGTATTTTGCCTGTGTCCAGAGACTTTGCCCGAGGGTGAGTTTAAGCATGGTGGACTGATTAATCTTTCAAAAGATATTTCAAAGCTGCCAAATATTGGGGCAGTGGCCTGGTTGTTGCTGGGGGCTTTTAGTCAGATTTATGTTGAGAATGAAGAGCAAGGAGCCCAGTAGGATGGTTCAAAATATTGTGAGTTTGGGCAGAAAGGAAGTGCCAAGAAAGCTGTGGACTGCAAAGATGGAGCTGAGAGGATCTCCACTGTGGAAAAGAAACAAGAGAATAGAAAGGATGGTCTGAGGGCATCACAAGAGGTAGCAGGTCTCCACCCTTTACAGCCTCAGAACTGCAAAGGTCAGGGACTTTGCCTTGAGAGGAAAGCAGCAGAGCCCCAGGTTCCAGAATGGTGCTGGCATGGAGAAATTATTCCTCCAAATCAGGGTCAGAGTGGGCACTCGACCTCTACAGCCAAGAGAGAGGAAAGCCTGGCTACTGTTCCAGCTGGCAGCAGCCCTTGGCATCATCCACATGGCGATGGTTTTAAGCACATGCAGAATGCAGGGCTTCTGAGTTTAAGGATTCCACCTTGATTCCAGAAGGCCTGGGAGGTCAGACAGTGTGCTCCTGAGAGGACAGTGTGTAATGCTGTGAGTGAGAAGCCTATTCAGTGGAAACCCCAAAAGTTTGGAAAAGCCACGAATGTGGCTCATCTAAGGGAAACTGCAAGGAGGGAGTAAAGCTAGCCTAAGAGGGATGCCACAGGAACTACCACCATGAGTGCTGTAGGGGAGAAGCCATATAAGGCCTTTGGAGCTCACAACTCATCACAGATTGCTTTGGATGTCCCACATGGAACTGCAGGACTTAATGTTTGCCCTGCTGGATTTTGGACTTGTGTTGGTCCCAATGCTTGTTATCCTGCTGTGTGTACCTTTTGGAATGGCAATGTTTATCTTGTGCCTTTGAATGTTGGAAGTGTTGAACTTTTCTTTTGTACAGGGGCTCACAGTTGAGAGTTTGCCTTGGATTTTAGAGGAGACTTAGGACTTGGACTTTTTAGCAATGCTGAAACTATTGGGACTTAGGAAACTCTTAGACGTGGACTAGAATGTCTTTTGCATAAAGGGATGTACATGAGTGTTTGAGGGTCCAGGGGTGGAATGTTATGGTTTGTGCATGCATAGTTGTCCCCTGCAAAGCCTCAGGCAGTCTTGGGCTGGCTTCTGGAGTTTGTGATTGATTATTGTTGGTGTGGATGCTTCACCTGGTTTAACTTGATGGTGCCATTTAACAAAGGAGAATCACTGAGAAATAATGCTGGTATATGGGCAGGAATCTATCTCCCTTGAGTGATTTAGAAAAAGAGGTTCAGGATTTTGGAATTTAAACAATAGCGAAGACATAGAGTCACTGGAATCCAAACAATTCACACCTTGCATTTTCACTGTGAGGACTTTTCTCTTTCTCCATAAGGAAGGTTTGTCAATTACTGGAAAACAAAATCTATGATAAAAGTTGCATTCATTAGCTCAGCAGATTAAAGCACCTGCAAGCAGGCTCAGGGCCAGGGGTTTGATCCCGGGGCCTGCTGTGTTGGCCCAACCCCTGGGGCATGCTGAGATGGTGATTGAGCCTGGGTGCGGTGGAGCACACCTGTAGTCTCAGCTCTTGGGAGGCTGTAAATAGGCGGATCACTAAGAGTCTGATCTAGTAGTGAGACCCTGAATACCCTGTAGACCCTTCCCTAAAATACAAAAATAAATAAATAAATAAATAAATAAAATAAAAGAATTGCATTCAGTTATTCCACCTTTCATCCATTAAATCAGTGTGTGCTATTGATAATATAGTACCAAGGTCCAGGGATGAGAAAGACTCCTTTTCTATTTGGAAAGGCTGAGAGGCTAGGAGAGGGGATACAGGCTTGCAACAGACGATCAGAAATGACCATGATAAATCATGAGGCTCCTTCTTCGGGCACAGCTTAGCCTCTGACAATCAGAGTTCATGAGTCAGCCTCCTTTCATGTGAAAACATTCATCACGTCTCCACAAAGGTTTGCTTACATGGTCTTCTAATGTGAAGTAATTATCTCATTTTTGCTGAATGAGTCGTAGACACTGATAATCTCATGAAAAGCTCTTAAATGTCAGCTTGTTCTTTTTTGACAGACCTGTCTACGAGAGGCCTTCCTTGGATGCATGTGTCATAATGGTGCCTCCAGAAAGTGGTTTGTAATAAGTAGACACAATGAAAGATTCAGTAAGAACATACAAAACTGTTCATGTTTGAGCCAAAGCCTTGGGAACTGGTTTTTCTTCACTTTGCAAAACGTGTGATGTAATAGTCTTTCATTCTTAAGAAATGAAGAGAAATAAGTGGTTTGTTCAGTTCTTGATACAAAAAAAAATCAACTTTGAAGCAACATTTTATTGGAAACATAAGTTTTGTTTGAGAAATTTTAAAATCCAGAGTTTATTTTCCTTTAGTGTTGCTGCACAGAGTCAACAGGAATTGAGATAACTCTTTTCTTTTATTTGTGCCCATTTATGAAATGCACATGTGAGTGAGATTCCTTGCATAGGTGCAAAAGAAATTGGGAATGGAGGAAAAGATGCAGTTTTGTCCATTGACCTGTTTTCCTGCCCTCAGGACTCTTGCAAACATCTGTGAGAAAAGGGAGGAGGGGAGGGGAGGTAATTTAGCAGCTCATATCCAGATGTTCATTTCAAACATACCCTGAACAACTTTTGCACGGTTTATTACATTTCTGAAGCCATTTTTCACAAGCCTGTTTTCTCAGCTGGGAAACTTCTGGTGCAGCCTTTTCAAAAAAATATTGCACTTGGCATTACAAGAAAAAAAAAGCATTTGAGACATTCAAAGGACAATCTGTTTGCCTTGGTCCTCAGAAGCAGGACTACAGGAATGTAGGCATTCTGTATCACCAGAAATGTAGGTAGAGGAAAGTTCCATTCTACAGTTCATTTACAGGAGAACTTGAGTACTCCTTGAGACTCTGCCATCTCAGGCTGGCAGGTAGGTCAGAGACAAGAAACTTGGCCCAACATACACAGGGGTAGTAGAAGGGTCCCCAACATCTTAATCCCAAACAGAACTATCTACGTAGTACTTTAGACACAGTAGTACACCTTAGATATGTCTGTACTATTTCAGTTCTATCTACCTTCTGAGGTAAAGTAGGAAGAAGTGGAAGAACAACAGTTTGGAAGGTGAAGGAATCTCTTTGTTATAAGCACAAAGGACAGGATCCCTGTGACTGGTGCCATGCACCTAAAATCCAAATACTACTGCCAGAGAATTAAGGGCATAGGACAGCTGCAACTAGATCACAGCGTGGAGCTGGTGGCCTGGCCAACTGGAAAAGATAAATCTATTGCTCCTGTCTGGTTTCCTCAGATCGAATCAAACCTAAAATTAGCTTTAAGAGTGGACAATACTGGAGCTTGGTGATCTAAGTGGCTGCCTAGCAAGAGCAAGGACCCAGGTTTGATCCCTGGTACTGCATTCTGTGCTGGCCTGGGAACCCCGGGAGCAGTGTGTTGGCCACCAAAACCAGGTGTGGTGACACATGCCTGTAATCCCAATGCTGGGAAGGCTGAGATAGGAAAATCACTATGAGTCTGAGCTGTGTAGGGAGATCATATAGCAAATAAATAAATAAAGACTGAACAACACAGAATGATGAATTTTAATGGGAAAATTAAGATTTGTCTCTTGAAGAAAGGAAACCAAGTCACCAAACTAAAAGGAATCAAAAGAAGTAATAAAATTTCAACGTACATGAAATGAAAAGCTCAAAGGCTTTACTATCCCAACTCAAAAGTACATGAGTTCTTTAACTTTCCTGAAGCTTTGGTTTCCTACTCTTAAAATTGGGCAGCTATGTATTCATTAATGTAGGCATGTATTGAAATTGCATGTATTGGATGATGTCTCATAAATTTGTGTTTACTGTGTATCAATTAAAATACAATACAAAAGTGAAAAATGTAAAAGTGGGGATTGAACAGTAGGATGTGACACTACGTCTGGCAGTGCCAGGCACACCATGCCCCTCATGGTTGGTCAGTCTTCCATGTCACAGTCTGCTGACTTGCATAGTAGAATAACACTGGGCATCTGTAGGTGTTTCTCTTGAGGCCCTGTGTGCGTCTCCAGGGCACTGAATAAGATCTTGAACAGGTTTATACAAACTTGCTTATACGAATCTGTTCTGAAGTTATGAAGTCCGTGGCCAGCCCCAGGCAGTAAGGGACACACACGATGACCACCAAGAGACCTCCTGAAAGGATGTGCAGGCACCACAGTGGAGAAGCAGCCCACACAACGGGACCCTTCATGGAAAACTGAACAAGCATGACGAAAGTGGAAATGAGTGAAAAGGAAGCCAAGGATGTTCCTAAAAGAAAGGAGGGGATGTTCTAAATTATGAACTAAATACAACTTAAAATACAAAATGCCCCTGGAAATACTAACAGTTGTGCGCAAGTCCATATTAGTTATACTGCGAAGTGAATGTTGACCGGGAAGTGGAAGAAGTGAAAAAAAAAAAAAGTGTGCTGAATCTTTCAACTAAAATAAGACAGAGTCAAAAGCTATTGTCTTTCCTTGACCTTAGTAATTAGAGAAATATCATCTCAACTATGTTATTTTGTAAAATTTAGGAAAAACAGAAAACAGGATGATTCCTCCCAAATTACTGAAAGCCTTTAAAGAAATCAAGGCAAGGTTCATCTAGTAAAAAGCAGGAAGTGGGGGAAATGATAGAAAAACATAAAATACAGAAAATGCAAAATAAGATCATAGGAGGAAGGGCAGATGTCAATTATTGTAATACCAACTTTTAGTATTTAGGAAAGATCAGTTCAGTTGCAAAAGAAAAATGGACCTCTTGGGAGATTCAACTGTTAAAAACTGTCTCAAAACAGTTTAGCCATAAATTATGTGGAAAGTGTGTATTAGAAATATGCAAATAAGGATAACAATTGTGTAAGTGTGAATATCAGACAAGTGGAATCTTGAGTTCAAAAATATACAAACAACAGTTAATTTATTTGAAGTTGCATTCTCTTATGGATAAATAACTGTGGTATACTTCTTTATTCTCAATAACAGAGAGTTTAGTAGATACTTACTTCAATCTTTTGGTCACTCAGAGGTAATTTTTGCTTGGAGCACATCGGGCTCTCACCTGGGCATATGCAATAGACAACAATCAAGGAGTGCAGGTGAATTTTTTATTAATATAACAAGCTATACCAAAAGTGTTCACTGCATCTAGATAGTGACTGCCCACATGGCTGGGTAGTTTTCAGACAACTTTTCCCCTCCAGAGAGCAGTGCAGTCTTCCCACAGGCAATCTTATCTGCTTGAGGATGTGGCTTCCCGGAGGATAGGAAATGATTTCTCTCTCCTGTCCTATGTATGGCCACACTTCTTTGGTGACATTCTTGACTTGCCGCGGTAGAAGCACTCTCAAATCTAAGTATCCAGCCCTTTCTATGATTTTTAAGCCCTGCTCTAGAAATAAAGTCAAGCACTTGAGAGGCTCATGGGAAGTGGATTTAAGTGCAGTTAAGCACTTCCCATTGTCCAATTAAACTCTTGAGAATATGCAATGAATCTACCTTCGCAGAGAATTCTTCAGAGTCTTCAAGCCTTATTATACTGAATATCTTCACAATATCTAATCCTTTCAGATGTTTAGAGGAGTTCATTGACTTCACCTTCCTAGAAGTAGCGGATGAGGGTCTTCTTTCATCCCAAAGCCCATGTACACACAAGCCTTTGCACTACAGGCGAAAGAGTTTCCTCTGGCATCAGGAGCAGTAATAAGTACAGAAATGTAAAACCCCAAAATGTATTTCTTATTATTTCTCCTCATCAAAATAATCTGAAAATATCCTCGCAGCATATGACATTATAAAACCACCCTTATGTGATTTATTACCCACATAGCAATTGCAATAACCCTACTCAAGACTTTCCTGTTCTAATGTGAACAGAGGATTTCTGACAAGCTGCATAGCACGTTCAACATGATCTCTGAACATAATCTTCCTCACTCTCACATTCTATAATTATCACACATTATCAACTATGTAGAGCACTTTGCACGTATTCTATAATTTTATCCTACAATAACATTCAAAGTGGGTTCTATTAAAATTTTGACTTCAGTGCTAAATAAACTGAATCTAATGCCCATTATCACAGAGCAAGCACATAGCAGAGGTATTATTGTTAAAACCCCTTTCACCACAGAAAGCATCTCATTCCTTCTCAAGGGAGCCTCTGGCTCAGCTCCTATCTAATCTTTACTTATGTAGAATCCCAGATCATTGCAGGGATGGTTTCTGCTACAGTGGCTTCTGGAATGTATTGCTTTCTCCTTATTTCTGTCTTTCAGGGTCCCTTTGTGGCAACAGAATTCATTCCAGAGAGTGAGTAGAGTAGTGAGAACTCACTCCAAGCTGTCTTGGTTCATGTTGTTGGGAAGTAAACACAAAGCAGGAAACTTCATTGTCATTTAGTTGCTTTTCTTGAACATGCTAAGTAAGTGCTTTGCCACTGAGCTACACTCCTAATCCTTGTGTTGTCTCTAATTATCCAAATTCATAATATTTTTACATGAATTTTTTTTCTTACAGTACATTGTCACATGCTTTTTGTTTTGCTTTGTATTTTAGAGAAGGGTATACAGGGTGTTCAGGGTCTCACTACTAGATTGGACTCATAGTGATCCTCCTGTTTACAGCCTCCCAAGATCTGGGATTACAGGTGTGCACCACCACACCTAGTCTCAATTGCTGTCTCAGTGTGTCCCACGGGCAGGGCTGTCACGGCATGCCTGGGGATCAAACCCCTGGCCCCTGCGCCTGCTTGCAGGTGCTTTAATTCAGATGCTTTCTTTAAAGAGTAAAAAACAGTAAAAAAAAAAAGAAAAGAAAAAGAAAAAGAAACAGTACAGAATTTCACTAAACAAAATGATAATAATTTAACAATGATTCTTGTATGGTACATTGTTGTCTTCAAGTTAGTTGTTCAGATTACCAGATATAAACATGAAAACTTTGTTTAAAAAATAGAAGACAAATTTAAGCATTAATTACTCCTTTAAATAGGACAGAGAGGCCCAAAGGGCAATTAGAATAACTCAACATGATTGTGTTGTTCAAAATGTCTTCTGCTTTATGAAAAAAATGACTTGTCTCAGGTCATATGTGTTAGCTTTCAATTTTCTGTCATTACTCCACTCTGCATTCATTCATTCCCTGCAGGTTTCCTGTGTGTATGCTCTGGGTAAGGCCCTCTCTTGGGTGTTGAATGAATACCACTACACAGTACTGCTAATTAGGTTTACAGTAATAAATTAGACCACCTTAAAGACCTCAGTAAATTTAACCCTTAGTAGACAACCAACAGGTAACAGGATAGTACAGTTGTGCTAACAGGGTCATGGGCCAGATAGAAGAGAGGCTCATCAGACATATTGGAATCCCACCCATGAAACACTGTGGCTTACATCCTGCCTGCCTGGCTGACGCTCCAGGCATCTCAGGACATGTGTGAATGTTCAGGATGTACAATTGGGTTCCCACTACAGGACCCCCTTTCAGTTAGTACTGTGGTCTGCAAGAGGGTGGAAAGTGAGCTCTATGCGACAGCAAGGCGACTTCATCCTCACTCTCTTCCCATCTACCTATTTAACTTTCATATTTTCAGGTTTCAATCGATGCAAAGCTAAAATAAGAGAAGAATTTCATGGGGAAAGGTAGGGAAAGAAAAGTTTCAACTCCGTTAAAATAAAAGCCTGGTAGATACCAACAGGTCAAGAAACTGTTAAGTCTTGTAACATGTCCAAGTCTGAGGTTGATAAGGAGAGGTCATTATCCATAATCACTTCTAATTTGGGCCAGGCAGGCTTCAACCTTCTGAGTATTTTATCTGGTGCCCAAGCCTCCCAAAATTACTTGGTACCTGAAGTAGAAAACAGTGACTACATTACCTTTTATATGTGATGCTTGACTGAACTATTTATGTATTTATTGATGCATTTATATGTATTTGGTTGTTGCAGGGTCTTGCTACATAGCTTGAACTCACGGTGATCCTCCTGTTTTCAGCCTCCCCAGCACTGGGATTACAGGTGTGCACTGCTAGGCCTGAACTCTGGCTGGCTCAGCCTCCCTAGGGGCGAGGCTGGTGTGACATGTGATGACAGGGATTGATGACTTCACTTGCCTAAGCTTGCCTAAGCAGGTGCTTTAGGCCACTGAGCTATCTTGCCAGCCCCTGAACAGTTATTATATTCAGGTGGTGGTAAGCATTTTCCTGGGTCCTTGCATTGCATCTTAAAACTGACACTATGAAGAAATGCTTTAGCATCCACATGTTAAAGGCAATGGACACTTAAGAATGAAAAGCAACTTGCCCAAGTCTCCACCATAAGATGTGAAGTAAACTTTTATCCCAGGCAGTTGGAATCTATTGCTCTGCACAGTCTATTAAGTGAACAGCATTCTTTATTTTTGATAATTTAATTTTATTTTAAAATATCGGGTAATAAACTTTACTATATCTTTTTGTATCACCAAGTACTTCACTAAGGAGTTAAAGTAAGATGCAAAGATTAGGGTCTGTCATTACAGGATACATTGTTTCAATGAACAAATAGAAATTACTAGTGTGATTACCATAGTCATCTTGTGTATATGTGTCTTTTTTCCCCTCTCTTCATTTCTTCTTCTGCTCACCCTAGTTTTGAGCAGTTTCTTCCCCTTTCACAATATCTACTACACCAATTTGATCTTATTTACTCTTTCAGTTTCTTATACTATGGATATAACATAATATTTACACATGTGAGCCTGATTTATTTCACTTATGAGTATGGTCTCTACTTGTATCCATTTACCTAAGAAAGCCTCACATTTTCTTTCTTTATAATTGAGTAGGACTCTGTCGAATAAAAGTACCACGTTGTTTTTATCCATTAGTTGATGGACACTTGGGTTGTTTCCAAGATTAAGCTATTGCCAATTGTGCTGCTATAATCATGGGTGCACATATATCACAGTGGTTAGCTCATTGGAAGGAGAAGTTAGTGCTTACGCTGATCCATTCTGCATGCCTGTATCTGGTAATCTGAGCAAATACTTTGAATATAATATACAATATAATAACCATTGTTAATTTTCTATCGTTTTGAAATTCTGTATGGTTTTTATTGTTTTCCCCTCTTTAAAATAAAAAGGATGTATTGTTGATGGTAACATCTTTAAAAAGTTTTACTTCCAAAGGAACACAAGTAGTTATAGCATAAGACTGTGATGGTGGAATCTTTTAGAACTTTTAATGATACAAACAATGCGCTGCAGCACAGGTGCTATTGGTTTGGTACCCATGGTACAAGACAAATAAGTTAAATGGAAAAATGGCGTGCCTACGTAAGTGTGGAAAATTGGTTCTTGTATTTAGGATGGAGATCCATCCAGGTGAGTTAATTCATTTCTCTGTCCACTGACTGTCCCATACATCTAAATAAAGGCCCACAGTGTGCCTTCCTTGTGCAATGACAGGTGGGTGGGTAAAAGCTAGTGTTTTAGAGCACAGAACTGAAAGATAAACTGGCTGGGTGGGAATCCTTGTGAGACGAGATAGGAGATGCAAGTGTGCTATTTGGTCAAATGTTGGCAATGATGCTGTGTGCAGGCTTAGAGTGAAGGACACTTACGAATATGAACCCTTCTCACCAGTTACCCATGGTTGAACTCCAAAGGCCTGCTTTTGATAGGGCATGATGTGATGTAGAGGCGAAGAGAGAAGTAAAAGCAAGGTGTCCGAGGGGAAGTAGTGTGATGTGCAATCCTCAAAGAGTCCTAGGTGGGTCCCTCTGAGGCAAAGTGGAGAGGGGCCTTATTGGCCAAGAGATCTGTAGTAAGGATAAAGATGGCGAGGCAGCTGCCAAGTGCACCAGTCTTACAGAACTGCAGAGCGAGGGCTCTGCCTGCAATGAGGATCTTTACTGTGTCCTGTTCATTTGATTGTATTTTTGACCTTCTTGTTTTTAAATAAAAAAGCTTTTGAAAATTTATTCCCAGGGAATGAAATATTATGAAATAACTGTAAGCACATTAATCTATAGAGAAGTCATAAAATAATGTTTGAAATTATACATAATCCTGCCGCCTAGAAGAAACACTAATATTCTGCTGAACAGTGCTGCCAGAACACACACATATAATTTTGGTGAACTGATCAATAATATTTTTTAAAATGCTTGTATGGCAGACCTTCCATATTAACAAATAAAGACATTTATTAGCATTTTAATGACTACAGAATTCCCTAATTTACGGAGGGAATGCAGTTTATTCACTTGGTGTTTATTGATAAAAAATATTTCCCTAATTCCTGAGCAGTATAAATAGTGCTTTTACATACAGCTCAGAATACAGAGCAATAAAACCATAAAATAACAGAATGGAAAATACATCAAATAGATTACTGAAAATTAAAGCCAATAAAAATTACTGCTTTAATCTACTATAGGACGAGAAGTGAATGGAAGACTATGGCTAGTGCCATCCGAGTAGGCTTTTTTTTTTTTTTTCTTCAGTAATTTGGTTTTACATCTAATTTATTTGCATCAACAATGTTCCTGATACTATACTAATAATGGGATATGATGTCAAACAAAAATACTCTTCTTATAGCTTGTCGTCTTTTAGCCAATTTTATTAATTATTATCTGAATTATATATTCTAATATGTGATAAGTCAATACATGTATAATTTTAATGATTTAGTCAGGAATGAAGCAAACATGGCAGTAGGAGATACAAATGGTGAACTAATCAGCAGAGATAGGCTAGGGAGCCATGAGCACTCTGCAGAGAATTCACCCAGGATGAGAGGACAGAGCGGTACACACTTTCAGTCAGGTCATCAGAAAGCTTTCTCTAAGGACTGCTTTTACAGTTGAGGAAGCAATGCCTAAAGGATCCAGACAGGTGGAGATCAGGGAAGTGGACAGTAGTGAAGCAGCAGCCGCTCTTGCAAAGCTCTAGTGTGGACAATGAGCTCAGTGTGTCGAAGGCAGGAAAATAACAGGGACTGGCAGTTTAGCTTTGTGTGTATGACAAGAGGGAAGGTGGCGGGAACTGGGAGGTAAATGAACAGAGAGGGTACATCTTTCAGACCAGCATTTTGTAGTCAGAGCTCTGTTGTTACTCTTATGAAAAGAAAAAGGACAAAAGAAAGAAAGAAGGAAGGAAGGGCAAATGATATATTCTACGTATATTTACAGAATAGCTTTGATAATTGTACTGCTGATTTTTGCTGGTCTACTGAAATGATCAATTAATGCTGAAGTTTTTCTACTCCTTTTCAATTTCTTATAACTTTTTAAAACTACTTTTACATGCTTATATCTGCTAATCTAAACTACTAAATTGAAGGCAACGTTATTTAATACAACAACCATTGTTGAATAAAAATAAAGAAAGACAAAGAGACAAATATTGCAGAACTTCCACATGGGCAATGCTAGATTTGAATTTCTAAAAGAGCATTGTGGTTTTCCTAAACTGTAAGCTGTGATATACGTGTACCTGTGACTATAGGAGCACAATTTCTCATAGCCAAATCTTGGAAGCAACAAAAGTGCCTATCACCTGAGAAATGGATAAAAAAGATGTGGTATTTTTTATATATTGGAGTATTACTCAGCTATAAAGAAAGACAAACTTCAGGCGTTTATAGGTAAACGGATGCAACTACAGGCTATACTCAGAAGTGAAATAAATCTAACCCACACGTGTAAACATTGGTTTGTCTCTCTAGTGTAAGAACCTGAAAGAATAAATAAAATCTGAAAGGTACAATAGATGTAGTAAAAAGGAAAGAACAATCATCTACCTGAGAGACAGCACAGTAGCAACTGGCATGTCGTGACAAGTAGCCCGTATTCAGAAGACCAGAATGACAGGCATTCCAAGCATGAACCTACTATTACAAATTGCCATCTTCAGTGCAGTTGCTTAATTCACAGGTGTCTGTATATGTAGTTAGTCAGGGTGAGAATCATTCCAATTAACTGCTAGATTCAAAAATCTTCTGAAGATTCTAGAGGATCATTCAAAAAGAAGGGGATGGTGAATGAAGGCAGGAAACAGGAAAAGGAATGTTGTAGTACTGTCCTGCTACAAGGCTGTATATATGGTTAGATTTCTGGACTTATGTATAAACATAAGAATTATATAATTCTTTATGCCTATTTTAAAAATATATTTTAATTTTTAAATGCTTTTTCATCATATTCTGTAGGGACTTAAAGTTCAGTATATCAATACTTGATGAAAAATACCTGTTCCATGTTATGCCTAAGATGTTTGATACTCAGGCAGATAGTGAGCTTAAGCTTAAAAGCCTAGGTTGTATGGTAATAACAATAAGCTTCTTTTCTGGAGGGTCGACAACCTAAGTTTGCAGACCAAAATTAGAGAAAAAGGAGAGCCACAAGGAAAGCCAACATTTTGGCCCTAGCCTTCCAAGGTCAATTAAGACTCAGGACTTATGAGAACTTGTACTGTAACGTCATGTAACTCAGTAGTGTCCCAAATTTTCTGACCAAGAAGATTATGTGGCTAAAGAGGAAAGCGATCAAAGATGTAGAGTGTGCCTAAGGAGAGTCACATGGAGAGAAAATATTCTCTCAGGCTTTCACAGAGAGCACATTGGCCAAGCAATGGCTGTGACTGGTCCACATGGCTGACACTGACAAAGGATCTACAATCTGAGGTACAGGATCTCAGGATAAATCCTGAGGGGATTTCATTGATCTTATCAGATCCAAAAGCTACAACTTTTGTTGCATAGGTCTTGCTTTATCTTGGTCTTAACCATCCAGCAGAAAAGTATAAAAACGAAGTATAAGAATTAAAGCCATGCTGTTATGTTGAGCTATAGGGGACTCTTGTCAACAATTTCTGACACTGCCAGACAAGTGGAAGACCCAATACTATTATGGGCTACTGGACTCTTTTAGAATATTTTGCTGAGTTAACACACCTATAATATTCAAATGACAGAACTAAACAAAAAAGGGGATACAGATGAATGTCCATTTTATATCTGTGTATTCAAAGTGGTTAGGATAGATATATAGTTAATATTCTCTTAATGAATAGAGGAATTTGTTTTAATAGTGTTTGTAAATAGGATATCATGTCTGCATTTTGTACAGCAATTAACTACTAGGAAGAATGTATGCAATGTGTGAATTATTGAAACTGTCCTACCAATTTGATTTGAAACTGTCTCATTGCTATTTGTTTCTCAATAAAATTATGGAAAAAAAGAAAAGGAAAGAAACTGAACATGAGGAATAAACAATGAAGATGAAAGAATGGAGAAAAGACAGGGGAAAAAATCATGCAAATATATATACAGGAGAGCAGAGATGGTTGTAATACTAATTTCCATCTATTTTTTGAAAGTAGCAGTTAATGTTTAAAATTTTTACTTTGACTAACTCTATGTGCTAGTGTCTACAATATGAGCAACTACATTAAGGACAACAATGTGCAATATAAAAACCATAGTTGAATACCTTTAAAAGAAAACAATATATTATCTTGTTTAGCTCTGGCTTCAGAGGACCTAAAAAAATACCTGGCTCACAGTAAGCCTTACATCAGCACTCTGCCACTAGTTAGGGACTAGGGGAGCAACCAGCACAGGAAATAAACATGAAAGCAAGGATTCATTTATTAATCCAAAATAAGTAGTAAGCCTTTAAAGTACTGAAACTACATGATAGAGACTTCCTTCTTGCTCTTAAGGAGTTTGTGTTTCAGTTGATGAAAGAGGCAGGAGATGACTAAAAATATGGGTGATTAATCTAGGTATAAGTGAGAGAGGCCTTTCTGATGTTAGAAGGAGAATGAATGCCTTTTTGTTTTTTGATATTCCAGCCTATGACCTATTTATTTTTAGATGGAAATCAGACCACAGGTCTTTTCAAGTAGAAAGCCAAGTGTTCTGCTTGACTAGAAAGTCTATGGGAAAAGGGAAATTGAGGGTTTGGCTAGTCAGTCTAGATTGGACTACCTTGGCCTCTTGGTAGATTTGGCATCCTGGGTACAGATGTCATGTAGTTCTCAGGCAAGAGAACTGGAGACTGGTCATAGATATAATAAATAGAAGTGCAGTGTGTGAGAAGTGCTATTACTGCCCACTGTATCTCAGGTAGATATACTGATCCTCCACTAGTCCCTCCTGAAAACTCACTCTCCAGTAGAGTATCTGTGTGCAAGTTGTTGAAAGACATAGAGTTCAGCATCCTCATCAGTATAATTGCATCTGTTTTATACAGCTAATTAGATTGTCTAATATATTTACATAACTAGAATTGAGTTCTATAAAGGGCTTAATGATATCTCATATCCTACTACAATCCATTGAAAAAATTTGCTTATCATATGGCTATAACTCCTACTCAACTATTATACATCATGGTCATTTCTGTATTTCCAAGGGCAATCACAATATTTTATGAACAGTGTGCATGGTAATATTCCTTGAATTAATTTTTGAGGGGATATTTAGAGTTGAATCCAGGGCCTTGGCACGAGGTGTAACCCCAGCCCTTTATGTTTTAAATAAGAGACAGGGTCTCACACTAAGGTGCTAAGCTGTCCGGGCTGGCAACTAACTTGCAGTCTTCTTGCCTTAACCTCCCAGAGTGGGGCCAGCCTGATAGATCAGCGGACTAAAGCTCCTGCTTAGGCAGAGCACAGTGGCTGGGGTTCAATCCACTGCCTGCCATGCGGGCCCCACCCTTGGGCAAACTGAGAGAGTGAATGAGACTGGCTTGTGCCTGTCATCCCAGAACTTGAGAGACTGAAAACAGAAGAGTCACCACGAGTCCAATCTACATAGTGAGACCCTGTAGACCCTGTCCTAAATACAGAAAACAAACAAACAAATGAACAAATCCTCCCTGGGTGGAACCACCATGCCAGATTGAATTAACAGTTTTAAGTCATTTATTGAGGCACAAATGACACAAAACTGTGCATACTAAATTTACACAAACCAGCTAGTTTAGAGACCATTACATACTTTTGAAGCCATCACCACAATTAATACCGTGAACATACCTATCACCTCCTTAAGTCTTGGGAATCCTTTTGTTACAGAGGATATTGTGTACAAGATTAGGCACAGAAGGGTGGATGGCTCACTCTTGTCTCATTTCATTTATATCATTATTGGTATTGGGGTGCCATGTATTCTTTCAACAGAAGTGTTTGGGTTGGGATTTGAAGGATTTGCTTGTGTTAGATGTGATCTACGGATTCAGGACTGGGAGGAATCCCCAGTGCAATGTGTTTCAGAGGAGAGCTCATGTTCCATCTACATTGCCTGCTGTCCTAAGGGCCAGATGCTTCCTGGAATTCATACTCCCAAGCTCTTCTTGAGTGACTGATCCATGTGTATGGGTGGGAGTGAGGGACAAAGCAGCCTTCCTGGAACTACCTCCACAACCACTCCTTGTAGGGGCCATAAAACTCTAAAAACACAGGAAATCAAAGAGAAAAAAAGTGTATTTGGATACTTGCTGATGGAAATCATTTCTGGAGGTCATGACATAGGTTAGGACTGTAAGATCCTGGAATTAATGTTTGTCTTCATGGAGCAAAGTGTTTCTTTTTTGAAAGGACATGGGAAGCCGGAAGCCGACACTGCCTCTTGTTTGTAGTCTGGCTTGGCAGGTGGCCCCATCTTCTGGGCAAAACTTCTTTGGTTTCAGGGCCACTGGCAGTCTTGACCAGGTGGTGTGTGAGACAGTCCTGTGCACCACAAACCCTAAGAAGCCAAAGATCATTCTTTATCTCTGCCAGTGGCAGGGGGAATGATTTAGTTGAATTCGAAAAATAAAATCTTTCTCTTTTTCTCTCATTTCCTGAGTTTCTGCCAAGGCAAGCTGCTAGAAACCAGCACCAACAGTAAAACTGGAGATGGAGCCTAGTTTTCTTGAATGTGTGAGACCCAATTGCATTCTTGATCTATGCTGGTATCCAACACGTAAAGAAGCTTGGACTCCTATAAAAGCTTTGTGGAAAGAAAGCATGGACTAAAGACACCTTCAGTGTGTTGTCATGTTATTTTCAAAATCAATTAGTAAAAAGCAAATCACAGTCACTGGCTCATGGACAAACGTTCCACTCAAACGCTCCATGTAGGGCCCCTCCTCTGGATTCTTCCACCAAGATATGTTCTTTGGGGCCTCTGCTACCCCTTGGGTTTTGCTTTCTCCCACAAGAAAGGGTAAGAGCAGTCACTGCAGAGGCCCTTGTCCTTGGCAGGGCTCTCTGTCAGCTCAGCATCTCCAGCAAGTTTTCCAAGGGGAGGGCTTCCATCTGCAACTTGGCAGAGAGGGGAAGTTTCCTTTGAGGTTCTGCCACCCTTTCCCTCAACTCTCCACAAGGTGCAGCTCAGAGGCCCAGAGTGACTCTAGGGATCGAGCTGGTGAATTTCAGGCAGTCAGAACATGAAGAGATCTTATTTTCTCCCACAAGTCTGAAAGGCTTTGAGAAAAAGAATGTTGTTTGTTCTTCCATGACTTCCCATCTCCGTGTGCAACAGGTCACAAGATGTGACAGGTTCACGCACTAATTCCTTCCTCTTCAGTTAATAGAATAACACAGATGGCAGCACTTAGCCTGGGATCGGACCTAAGTCAGAGCGGCAATAGAAGGAAGAGAGAAGCAGCCTGCCCCTTCTCAGTGCCTCACCTCACTGCACAGAAGTTATTCTGTAGAGCTGTTATCCTCAGCTGGCTGATCCCGAGGAGCTGCCTTCGTGCTGGCTGTAGTTTCAATCCACTCATCCTGCAAAAGGCACGCAGTGAGTTAGGGAAATAATGACACCCCACAGCAACTGTATTGCTCCCCCAGTCTCTGAGACACTGTGCCCTGGTGGTCTTTCTAAAACTAACCTGGGGGCTCTCTGTAAGGTGATGCACAGACTAAGTGGAACCTGGGAGAGGGTCAGTGAGGCAGACATAACAGAGCCATGAATGCACACCACGGAAACCCCCACTGTTCTCTTTGGCCATTGTGGCCCCTGCCTGTTCAGGTATAGCATTGGTTTCCCGGGGATTATGCGTTACCAGCTGCAACTGAACTTTCTACACAAAGGTAACAACTTTGGTGATCAAAGGGCTAGACATTTAAAATCTAAGGGACCCTCTTCAAATCTCAGATTGCCCCAAAAAGAGATGGTATTTGAATAGATTCTCCAACTTTCCCTAAAACTGTCATCTCTCATTTGTGAAAGAAACCAGAACAGTATTTCTTTTCCCTTATTTACTTGTTGAATTTCAAGTTAAATGTCTGCAGCCCTGACTGGGACATAAAATTAGCAGCTACAAGTTACTGGCATTTTTAATACGTGCCATGCACGGTGCCATCAATACTTCTTACAGTCATGTTTCTAGGTAGACCTCACTGTAGTGCTGTAAAACAAAGCTTTTATCACTCCTGCGCCAATGCCAACAAAAGGAGGAAACAAGTTCAGGGCTAAGCTTCCACAACTCCAAGTGGTAGGCCTTGTTTTGAAACAAGCTGGTCAATTGTGGCCTCAGAATCCAAGTTCACAGTCCTGTGCCAGTTGCTCAAGAAGTGATGCTTGTTGTCATTATTATCATCATTGCCACTGCTATTAAGCAAGCCTTCTTTGTGCTTTGCTAAACACTGGTACACCAGCGCTGTAGTATTGCTTATAAGATAGTAAAACTGGAGATCTCTGGGAGTGATTCCTAACTTGGAATTGTTTTAGAAATCAGAGACATGAACGGGCCCATCCGGTAAGGTTAGATCAAAACGCAGACTGCACCTAACTTATCACCCGTTTTGAACCGTCACCCATCTCCTTGTATGAGAACAGCCCCATCCCCATTCTGACAAATTGTTCTTCCGCTCTGTCATACGGCTCTGATGAGGAAGGGAAATCACATTTTATCATTGCAACATATTGCCTGAGTGGCAGCGAGACATGGGCATCGTCCACAGTGATCAGTGTGTGGGGAATAATTTGTATAATTCAGAAGGGCCCTTGGAGATAGTTTCAGAGGACATGTTGAAACTGGAAGAACAACGGCAGGACATAAGTTAGATCTTTTGTAGCTGTGTTTGTGAGCTTTTCACTACAGTGACTGAATGCCTGAGGACAAGAACTTAAGGGAGGAAAGGTTTATTCTGACTCATGTTCCAAAGTTTCAGTCCTTGACCAGCTGGCTTCAGGTTTTTTGTTTTTGTTTGTTTTTTTGGCTTCAGTTTTTATACCTGTAGAAAAGCAGGAACTTCACAGTGAAAAAGGCAAAAGGCGATAAGAAACCCATTATTTTCATCTAAGGTCTTCTTGTGTTTAATATTCATTCTAATCCTAAATTTCCATATCAATTTTCCATTGTTTTACAGACAAAAAATACTGGCTTGCACAGTATATATTTGATTTTTTAATACTGAGGTCATCAGCATGCTGTGCAGGTTCGTCCCCGGGGCGTACTGAGACTGCAATTGAGAAGGGGCGTTGTGGCGCGTGTCTGTAATCCCAGCTCTTGGGAGGCTGAACAAAGGCAGATCACTACAAGTCTGATCTATGTAGTGAGACCCTGTAGACCCTTACTAAAAAAATACAAAACAAACAAACCAACAAAAACCAGTTGCGAGCAGTGATGTCAACTGTCTTGGGGGCCCAGCGTTTTCAGGCCTCTCAGATGTCCTTGGTCCCCATGCCTGGACCATTTGTCCTTGTCTCTCCCAGGGGCTCTAGAAGCACATCCCAATTATGATTCAACTGATCATTTATTTCAGTTGCATGGTGAAAAGAAAATGGGCCGTGAAAGCAGATAAACCTAATTTCAAATACATACCAGCTTTACCAGCATGTATGTGTCTAGTAGCTAGGACAGATTATTTTCTATATCTAGGTTGCCTTTTTTTTTCTCTCTCTAAATTAGATACAGATAATTGAATGTGAGCAGACTAGGTTGGAAATTCAAGGAATGTAGAATCATGCACACATACATACACACACACAGAAATCACAATAGAGCCCCTGGCATAGTGTTTGCCCCTAATAGTGTACTTGTATTCCGTAATGATCAGCCACACTCTTCTCAAAAGAAGTTGCTGCACAGCAGTAGGACTGGTGACCGAAGTCTTTCTATGAAGGTTTGTGTAACACAGACTAATCAGGTGTCTCTCTAGGATGGAAGCTGCATATGATCTTGATATGCAAGTTGCCTGCGACATCTCTCAGCCCCAACCCTTGAACAAGTGGCAAAAGTTAGCAAAATATGCAAAGCATGCAAAGCATCTTCTTTGTTCACCAAATGAACAATGACTTTTGTTTATCCTTATCAACTTTCTGTGCTCTTTCTGCCTTGTTCTAATAGGTTCACAGCCTCACCATTGTCATTCCAAGGATGGTGAAGTAAGAATGGTACTGGAGATTTTTATGACCCCAGGACATGTTCTGTGACAAGGTCACCAAGGCAGACCCAAGAGATGAGCTTTACGACCTGCTCCTTAGCTCTGTTGGTTTGTTTGAAGCATTATGGGAAATTCAGGGAATCTAATAATTGATGTTCTTTTTGAATCTTTTTACTGTCCCATTCTCTACAGCATCATGTTCTGCAGTCTCTGTCTCTGTCTCTGATTTTGCCTGTGTCTGCCTCTGAATCTGTGTCTCTGATTATGTCTTCCTCCCTCCCTCCCTCTCTCTGTCTGTGTCTGTGTCTGTGTCTGTGTCTGTGTCTGTGTCTGTGTCTGTGTCTGTGTCTGTGTCTGTCTGTCTGTCTGTCTGTCTGTCTG
>NW_004524613.1:10718073-10780997 GCF_000260255.1 Octodon degus
CTGTCTGTCTGTCTCTCTCTCTCTCTCTCTCTCTCTCTCTCTCTCTCTCTCTCTCCCTCTGTCTCTTGCTGCCTCCATATCCTCATATCATGTTTCTAGGCACTGGGGACAAGAATGAGAAAGATACAACCTTCTTCCTCAATGAGCTCATGAGAACAGCTTACGATCAGTATTTCTTTAGCTAACAGCCAAGGAGTTGGAGCAGAGACCAATGCTAGAGTTCAGGCCTGGTTTCTCAGCCCAGGAGAGGTGACATTAAAGGGTGTTTATGCCTCACATGGTGCCCAGATGCCTCCTTTTGTCCCCTGTGAGCCAGTTAAGAGGGAACTATCTTCCTATAAAAGCAGGGAGTTTAATGTCTGGCAGGCCCTGGATGTAAATTTCAAACGATGTGATTTAACTAAAACTTATTTAAAGTGAAAGTTGTGGTCACACTGAAGATACGGCCCATCTTTGTTTTTCTGCTTAATGCTAGTTTATATGAAATTCCTTTCTTTCCCATTCTTGATGCCCATTGGGTATAGGTATCCTTTTGGCTGATTGAGAACATTCATGGAGAAAATCAGAAACAGGGCTTCATCTCCTCTACCCAGAATGGCTTCTTCTTTTCAAATAAACTTGCTGGTAAAATGTTTACAAGGGTGATATTTCACACAAAGAGCAGAAGATCATATAACTACAAGAAAGGGAAGATCTACCACCTCATTTGAAAGCCTTCCCTTCTACTTCTAGGGTTACAGATATGGAATTCATGGGTTCAGAGGAGAGAAGGAATGAGTAGAGTTAGGGGATCCAAGGAACATTTCAGTAATTAAGATCTTAGATTAACCTTCCATCAAAATACCTGATTTTCATGGAGTGTGTGTGTTCATAACTTGTCATTTTTTAATCCAAATGTGATTTTTCCTTCCATTTATCCACCCAAGGATATACAGTAATGTTCATTTAGTATAATGTTCTGTGTTTTTCACCAAAAGAGGGAAGGGAATATTAATTCTCCATACCATCCATGTGAATGTCTATAGTTCATATTCCCTTAGCAAATTTGTCATTGAGTTTCTATTAAGGAATTTTCCTTATTATGCATTTCCCAGGGCTTTTTTTTTTCTTTTCAGTCTTTGTTTTCTTAATTTCTTAATTTTGCAAATGATCCACAAGAGAACAGAACTGAGAGGACAAAACCAACAGAGCGAGGCCATCTGGGATTCAGCTGCCAAGACTCAAGAGGGTCTTGGCTGACACCTCAAGTTCAATAATATCTTAGTAACAAAACACAAACGCTTCCCCTGATGCTCATTTGAAAGGGAAGGGTGAGGTACAAGAGCAACTTGTTTGCCCTCTAAAAGGACTGAAAGCCAAATATGAGTGAAGTCATATAAATCCACGAGTAAAGTAATTTTCTCAGGACTTTACCGACAGAAAGCAATGGGTGAGGGAGTATTAGGATCCAGGGAATAGTGATGACACAGGTCTCTATTCAGTGTGCTGTTTTGACCTGGGGAATCTGGGGCTATGGCAGACATTGGTGATCTGGTCAAGAAGACAAGGAGCAGCAGCATGGACAAGGCTGTATCCCATACTAGGGGAGAAAAGGGATAAAGGATCAAGAGTGTGGGGCAAAATTGGGCTCTTTTCTAACCTTGGGGTAAGGAGAAAGAATAAATATTTAACCAATGACACTGGGGTTTAACCAATCCTGGCCATTGATCAAAGGCCAAAGCAATCTGAGCAGAGGAAGCTTGACTTCAGGTAAGTGGGCAGCCCACTGTCCTTGTGGGTCCTGAGAAGGACAATAGTGACAACAGAGAGCACTACAGATAGGATTCCTGCAGGATATCCAGACAGAAATGTGTGGAAAAACATTAGCTACCTGCAAGAGGAAACTTGGGGTGATGCTAAAATATAGATTTTTCTGTCTAAAATACACTTTCTCAAGTACTCTACAGAGGTGTAGTAGGCCAAAAGCTAAGATGCTCCCTTGCTCTAGTGTTTATGGCCCTTAGTTTACAGACACCTATTCCAAATTCTTAAACCAAACACCAATATAGCTATTATTATAGAGGAAGTTTATAGAGGTTATCAAAGTCCCAAATTATACAAGTGATCTTGGCCCCACCACACAAACTCATTACAAACAAAATGTTTTCTCTAGCATCTCAGAAGCCAGAGACCAAAGGCACAAGAAAGATTCCAGGTATCAGTGCTGGCCTAGAGATGGGGAGCCTTGCCACAAGGAAGGCAGCAGCCTCCAGTGGTTGAGATGGCCCCTGGCTGCCAGCCAGCCAGGAGACCAGGGTCTCAGTCCAACAACCACAAGGAAATGAATTCTTCCTTTAACCAGTGATCTTAGAAGAGTACAAAAGGCCTCCGATGAGGACGCTGGCCCTGCAGACACCTTGATTTCAGCCAACTGAGATCTTACTTTTGCTCTAGTCATGCTGTGCCCACACTTTCAACCCATAGAAATGGTGAGATGCCACATTGTGTAACTCTTCAGACGTTGTCTCAGTTACTCTTCTCTCATTGCTGGGACAAATACCCGGCACTCAAAATGAAGGAAGGAAAGGTTTATTTAGCTCAGAGTTACTGGAGGTTTCATCCACACTCAGCTGGCTCCAAGGCAGAGCGGTGCACCACAGAGGGCAACCTTTCATGGCAGCAAAGAGCAAGAGCAGCTCAAGCAGCTGGCTTCTCTTCCCACCTTTACATTGTAATGCAAATTACCTGCCCCAGGGCAAGTGCAGCATCCACACCCACAATAATCAATCACAAACTCCAGAAGCCACCCCAAAACTGCCTGAGGCTTTGCGGGGGACAACTATACAGAAACCATAACAAACATTAAGTTTGAGATTCACAGATACAGAAAACTAGAACTTGAAAGAAAAGAAAAACAATCAGCTTTCCTGAAGACCTAGTTATATAGCAATTAAGTGTATGTTTCATTCACCATGACTTATTGTGAGTTTTTAACTCTGATAGCTGACTAAAGTACAAAGGGAATGTGTAGCACTTACCATAGAAATAGAAAAGGAATTTGGTCTACTCTCAAATGCAACCCAAGTTTGCATTATTTCACTATTCAGTATACTGATACGTGAATCCCTTTAGCTCCACCATAGGAATACAAAGCATTGCAGATATTGAAGTTATCTTCTGATCACCTAGGTTTAGGTAAAATATGAGGCTAAGCTAAATGTTAGGGTTAATGCCATGACTACGGCATGCCCAGAGAACAAATAATCATTTTAGTCAGTAAATAAATGACTTCTAAGATGACTTCCAAATAACAATTCTGCAAGTCCATGCACTGAACTAGGCCCAAAGGACTTGCAGAGGATAGAATGAAAGCTACAGATGTATCTGTAGCTTCCTCAGAGCTGATAGCATAAAAGGGAAGACTTGCATTCTTCATTAGAAAAGAAGTGAGCTGATGTTGACATTTGACCTGTGGCATTGTTCTCCAAATATACATAGCCTGAGTCAAGAAAACCCTTTGCCAAATGAGAATTGTTGGCTCCTTGCCCACAAGCTTTGCTTGTTTTAGAGAATTTTATTACCATAAAAAAGGGACAAATTGTAAAACTCAGACTTCAGTGTTGAAAAATTAATTAGGCCTTTGGCCCTCTCTTCTCAGCATTTGCAAAGAATTTCCTTATACACTTAGCCAGTTCAGTGATAGGGGTTAAATATGTGTGCTCTGGAGATTAACACTTACATTGGAGCATTTTCAAGAGTGGAACTATGTTAATATCAAGAATCCAGCTAGTTTTTCCAGAGGACCTATCAAGAAAAGTAAAACAAATCATTCTGTTGATTGTTAGAGAAAAGGCTCCCCCTTGGAGGTGATACTGGGTCTGGGGAAAGAAGGGAGAGTCTAATCAGGGGTTGCTAAAGGTGGCACAAATGAGAAGGAAGGACCCAAGACCCTAGAAGCCAGAATCAGCATGCTTGGAGTAAAGATTTTAATCAATGGCAAGAAGAGAGAATGGAATGAAGGAAATGAAAAAGGAAAAGTTTGAGTCAGACAGTGGTGATGATGCCAGCCTAGGAGGCCTGAACTGTAACCTAAAGGGCTGAAGGGTTTTTACCAAGGACATTCGACGTTTACTCTCATGTTATAATCACAACTAGGAAGGTGGTAGTGTGGAGAAACAAATTGAGAAGTGTAGGGTGATGACCCATTTTCTGGCTAAATGTCAGGATCTGTGAGTGAGAGATAGATGTTGGTAGCTTTTTGCCATGTTACACTAGAGTTGTTTGGATTGCACACATGTACCTGTATTGTATTTCTGTTCTCAGGACCCAGAAGTCAATTGGAGAAATCGAACTGGAGAGTGATGATGCTTTGCAGTGGTATATTCATGAGCTCACTCCAGGAAGCAGGTAGCAGAGCTACTGCCTCTGCAAATCAGAGGACTCCTAGGTTATGTTTCGTTGACCAATTATTTCTGAATTTTAAAAAATAAAATAATGATTCTACTATGATGGACCATATTCAGGCATCAAGGTGCTATGGGAGCAAAGTCTCTAGCCTCACAGAAGTGCAGTTCACAATGCAATGAAGACCACAAATCACTGAATAACCAAATATCACAAAGGACTAAGTGTTATATAGAAATGTAAAATCAATTAGGGATATCAGACCCTGCCAAAGTGACAGTGGTTTTCTTTTTGGGTGCTTTTCCAGGAAAACTTCTTGAAGAGAATGTCACTGAACAGCCCAGCATTGGGTACAAAGCAAGTTAAGTCAATCAAGATGGAAAGGGAAAAAGGAAGAGTGATAAGTGAAAGGCCATTCTTGAGGTATTCAAACAGAAAGAAGGCTAAGGATAGCCAGAAACAGCTGAGTGAGAAGGAAAGGAACAGGTAATGAGAGTCAGGCAGACAACTGAACCCAGTGGTACTTGGGGCTAGAAATAGTAAATATGGATGGAATTGAAAACTACTGGCAGTTGCCAAATGAAGCAGTGATGTGATCTAGTATTTATTTGCAACAATCAGATCGGTATCTATGGCTAATGATGGTTGTCCTAAAGGATTAAAATTATTATTATTATTATTATTTTTTTTAAATGTTTATTTATTTATTTAGTGTGTGTGTGTGTGTGTGTGTGTGTGTGTGTGTGTGTGTGTGTATGGCCAGCTCAGCCCACCAGGGGGCGGGGCTGGCTGGCATGTGGTGCTGGGGGATTGAACCGTGGTCCCTGTGCTTTGCTAAGCTTGTTCTAAGTAGGTGCTTCAGACCACTGAGCCATCTCACCAGCCCCATAAAGGATTAAAATTATTATTATTCATCTATGCAATTAGTCATTCATATATTCTAGGAAGATGTTCTGAATGCTGTCTCTATGCCAACAATTATGGTAAGTACTAGGGCTGTAGAGTCTAGCAAGACATTTTTTCCTTCCAATAGTTTACAGTAAACTCTGCTTTCATATGTCACAGCACGTTGGGATTTCCTCAATCTCCTTCCCATTTCACAGCTTGTACTACATGTACAAGGAGTGGGATTAGTTAACTAACATAGTTCTAGGGATGTTTTCAACATCTCAGCAAGGCTCACTTTATTATTTGGTTTTATTTCTGAGTCTTACTTTCATTCTCCTTACTCTGATATCTTTCCTATATATGTTTATATTTATATTTTAATTTATGTAAACTCTTTCAAGTTATATATTCCACATGGATAGTGAAATTTTTTTTTGCTTCCAAAATGCATAAGCCAAGCCAGCGATGACAGTATAATTCATTAGATTTTCCTGTGTGGAGGTAAAAACAAATCCATATTTCAGGTTTAAAATATTGCCAGAACTTTGCTTCCTCGTTTCAGAACTTTTCATGTAGGGATACACTGAAGCTCACTTGTATGTTTATAAACTGACTTCCACGGGGAGAAAAGGCCTGATTGGTGGAACTTTCTGACTTTCAAAGTGTAGATATTACCATCATGACCAATATCAAGCTAACAAAGATTCAGCAACTAGGTTGTAAAACTGCCAAACCTCTAACAATTGGCTGGAACCATTGCCGCCATGCCATTTAGAACCTGAATCTGCCTGAATAATAAGAATCCAAGGAATGAGGACATGGTGCTCTCCATTAAAAGAGGTTCCCAGTGCAAAGTGTTCCTCTTCCCAGGTCACAGGAACTTCCAGCTGCTTCACCTGAAAAATAATTAGATAGGTATCCCAGAGTCTTTTATAGTCCTACCCATAGTTCAGTTGGCTTGTTTGTTTGTCTGCTCACTTTTCAACTGTAATCTAGAATTGTATCTTTCACCAACCTGTAACCCATGCTGAAGGAGTGTATTGCATGCATAAGGTACAAACTAAATGTCTAATCCTGACACTGTGAGCAATTTCTAGCCAGAACAGAGGGTGGCCTGCTTCCATATCAAATATTGCCTTTGAAATAATCACAATCCTTGGGTTACAGTGTTTGCTGGAGTCAATATTTGCTGTTGGCAAGTGACAAATGAAGTTGGGAGGATAGCGGATCTTGAGAATATGGGAGATGCTTGGACTAGTGAGACCTTAAAAAGAGGCTAAATCATTACTAGAAGATTCAGTTTCCAGAAGGGCTTCTGAAATTCTAAGCCTCATTTTAACAACTTAAGTAGTGAAATATACTCACAGAGAAGAGGCTATGGTAGCGATATAAACATTCTACCTATGAACATACTTTTCTTTAATCTTTGTAATAACCGAGTTTAGCCCTAGTGGTTTCCCCATCTCATTAATAAGGAAATCAAACTCAAAGAACACAAAGAACACTTCCAATCTGGCTGAGCCAGGTGACTAAGGGTAGCCAAGGTTTCAATGCAGACTTTCTTGCCCAGAGCACCCAATTCTACTTGCCACTCATTCCCAATGTTCACCATGATGCCTGGAGCATAAATAGTGCTCAACATGGTTTTGTTGAATGAATTAAAATAAATTAATGGTGGTTAGCTCAGAGAAGCAGTGTTTGGAGAATACAGATTTTAGAAACTTTCGTGTAGTTAAGACTACATCTATGAGTCCATAACAAAATTTTCTTTGGAAATTAAACATTTCATTGTTTTTGGTAGTCTGCGAAAACTGAAAAAAAAAAAAAAAAAAAAGAAAGAAAAAGGAGCGTAAGCCTCCTAAGGTCCCTTTACGTTCTTACACTCGTCACAGTATCAATGTCCACATTTCCCCTCAGGGATAAAATTGATAGGCCAGATTTTCATGATTTTAAGATGATCACAGGCTAAGTGTTAAGGGAAGAATGATTATGCTTTCCAAATGGTGACAGACACGCTTGGCATGTCCCACTTTTGTGGGTGGCGCTTAGCACATAAGGATTTTCTTCTACATTCTTGGCCAATAGACTCTTTATCTCATGATAATTACATGTCCCTGACGGTCTATGACAGGTATTTCTTCTTTTTAGGAAAGAATGCTGACTGTACTAGCACTATTCAGTCCAAAAGTCTCTTTCTCCCCATCAGGCTGAAAATTCTAGAAAGTTTCACATTGAAGACATTGCTTTTAGCATGATGAATAAATACTTTTGGTAACAGTGCACATTTTTGTACTACTGAGAATTTTTAGTGATTAAAAACGATTTGGGGCAAAAATGATTTGTTCAAATAAAGCAAAAATGAGGTTCCCATTAGGGTAGTAACAGAATTCTCACTTGAAGCTCCAATTGTCAATCTAAATGTTTTGCTCTTAACATGTAAAAGGAAAGTAATAATAAAAATGAATTTCCAGTTGTGTCAGTTTAATCAAGAAAGCTTGTTTTTTTACTTTAATTTTTAAAACTACAGAGAAAGATATGCAGACGTAGGATCTATCCACTGCTCTTTCATTTTTCATCTCAGTGGGATGCAGATAGACCTGTGAAGTGTGTTATAAAATGCCAGCCCAAGCTTCATGGCTCACTCCTGGGGCTGATACTGATTAGACCCTTGCTGACTGCAGTTGCAGTAGATGAAAAGGATGTGTGTATTCTGATAGAGTTCTCCCTTGCTTTTCCCTCTGGGGCTAGTGGGAGGGGACAAGGCCATTTGTCCTGTTTTACAAGTGCAATGTCTTTCCCTTTTAAAAGGAAGAGATTGCCACATGCCATATACCCCACTATTTGTCAAGCAGCGGAACGAACTCAATACAGACTAAGAAGTACAAGGCCCACAGGGACACCATCCATCCTTCATCACCACAACTTCCTCACTTTTTGAGTTGTTTATATTGATATATCTTCTGCTTGAGTAGAGTGACTTAGAGTAATTTTCTCAGCAAAAGCACATGGATTACCTCTGCTCTGAGCCCTGGCCTGTCTGCCAGTGCTTTGTGTCTCCCCTCACACAGCATAAGAAGGGATGGAATCTTGAGGCCAGCAACCTTCCCCCTCAAACTCTATAATTGTTGAGTTTTCAGACACACGTGGCTGATGTCAAAATATGAATCATTAGCATATGGGATCTATTTCAATCAAACTACCTCTTCCTCACTTCTATTATTAAACTACCAACATATGCCTAGAGAAATCTTGGGTTTTTTTTTTTTGTTTGTTTGTTTTTATTCATTTATCCAGGATTCCTGAACTATTTTACTCAGAAGAATAATTTTATTTCTATTAGATAAGAACATGTTCTCTATTTCTTCCTTTATTTCTTTAGAACATTTTTTTCTTCTTTTTTTGTGGCCAGCTTAGCCTGTCCAGGGGGCAGGGCTGGCTCAGTGTGGTGCTGGGAATCGAACCATGGTCCGTGCACTTGCCTAAACTTGCCTAAGCAGGTGCTTTAGTCCTCTGAGCTATCTCGCTGGTCCCTCTTTAGAACGTTTGCTTTTTGCTCAGATGTCATATATATATATATATATATGACTTACATACGTATACATGACATACATACAAACATTTGTGTGTAATTTTCATGTATATCTCTGTGCATGTTTTATTACCTATATATGCTCTATATTCCTCTGGTCTTCTCTCTCTTTTATTTTTGCTTCTAAATTTTAAAATTCTTTTTCCTACCCCTTTAAATGCTTCCAAATACCACTAGATCTTTGCCCTCCTTATACACATGTTTTAAATACTTTTACAATTAATTGGTCTTTAATTCAAAAACCCAGACAACACATTTTAAATTTCCCTCAATTGTTTCATTTAATGTCACCTATCTTAATCCCATAAATACCATGTGTCTTATAGAATATTATAACTATTCTAATGCTGCTATTATGAAGCTAATTCCTGAAGACTGGTCAAATGCACAAGTCCTGAACCTATGTGAAGTGCTCATTTCCCACATATGAGCTACTTCATAGGAGACTGGAAGAGAGAACTATACCTCTTCTTCGTCTCCTGTTTTTGGCTGGTTTCTACAAGGCTTTTCCTTAATACTTATACAATGACTGAGTTTTTATATAACCAATAAAAAGTTGCTGGCAGAGAGACAATGAAGACCTCAATTATTTCTCTGAGTCACGTGTATGTGTGTATGTGTGCACGTTTACTTTTGAGTTGAGAATGTTATCATGGACTCACTTTAAAGGATCTTGGTAGCCAGAAGAAATGCTGTGTTCCAGGATATGAAGTCCAGAAAAGATCTTAGAAAAAAAATGTTTTATATAACAAAATACTACCAAACAGCAAGGCATTGAAGACCTGAAGGATGCCTGCCTGTGTCTATGGATACAGACTCTTCCTCATTGTATAGTAAAAGTCTCCTCTCTTAAGACATGTCCTTTAGTCTGTGCTGCTGTGGATATCAGTAGGACACTGCAAGAATGAAATTATAAACAATTGTTGATACGTCTCAGTCTTGTCTGATGTTTACTTGTGTTTCATATAAATGTGTATTTGCAGATAGAAATACAAGCTACGTAACTATATGATAACTATAAATAGTTATATTTATCTTATGGTTTTTATGCAAGCAATGACTCAGAGATATTTGATTCCCTTTTATTTAAATACCTTGCATGGAAGCTCCAGTGGTGTAATCGGTTAGTGCACAGTACCTTTATAAATACTTTGCATATTCATTCACGCTCTCTTTCACTTCTGACTTGATAATCCACCTAGGTCATGCTTCTTGTTGGGTTCCACCCCATAGGTGGTGAACATTACTCTCAGTATCAAGCCCCTTTATCCTACATTTATTTATTTATTTAGTACAGGGTCTCACTATGTTTCAGCCTTCCCATCACTAGGATTACAGGTGTGGCCCACCACACCTGGTCTCGGTGGCCAGCTCAGCATGCCCAGGGGTGGGGCCAGTGTGGCATATGGTGCCAGGAATGGAACCCTCGTCCCTGTGCTTGCCTAAGCAGGTGCTTATACCACTAAGCTATCTCCACAGCCCCTCTGCTTTTAAATAATTTCTACAACACATACTTATTTTTTGTGATTTCTGTAACTACTTTTTGAAAAATTTGAGGATTTAGTTCTGACGTCCAACTGAAAAATTTCTCCTTCTCAAAGAGAAAAGTTACAGTGCTTTCTCTTTCTGGAACAGCATGGTATCATTTGGATAAAGAGTTTTTAAAGTGACTTATACTTCTTTACATAATTTTTATAAACCCAATTGCAGAGAGCATGTATACATGCTTAGCAAACTCTGGGAAGTTAGGGTCCTAGAGAACATCTTGCTTTCTCTCTTTTTGCAGCCTCAGGCAGATGGATGGCTGTTGATGGCCAGAGGAGATTTGGCTGGAACCCAAGAACACTCCTCTGACGTCCACACAGAGAGGATACATTCAGCTTCCAATGGTTCACCCAACAATGATGGGACCATGACTGACGGGAATTATCTCAAGTTTGTCAGAAATGGACACACATTCACTAATAGCCCATTTCCTTCCCTTACATGTGTCCCTGCAGAGGAAGAGGCAAAAAAGATCGAGACCCTTGGCTCAGGTTAGGGTTTTTCTCCTCTTTCCTTTCCCAAATACCCTCTCCCTTGCTCTGGTTTTATTCTTGATTCTTGAATTCCCATCAAGTTTCAGGGGAAGGGGAAATACAATTTCTTGCACATTTGCTGGCAAAGAAACTGATGCTATCTATCTCCTATTGTTCTATTCACCATCTGGTTTGGACTTGATTGAGGGTAGGGACAAAGATGTGCATCTTGCTGTGTCCCATGTCCTTTGAAAAACTTAGTCTTTGCACAAAGAAACACTTCAGAGACTAATCTTGTTTACTGAAATATTGGTAGCAAGCTCACTGTGTTAACCCAAAGACAGTCACTCAAGAAGTCAGCGGTACTAAAAATCAAAAACAAAAGTCAAACTTAGGGGCAAAAATGAAATTTCAATAGATAGGTTAAACTTTCAGGTGGATATAGACAAAGAGAAGAAATCAATCCAAAGACACATAGGCTGTAGCAAACTCTTTCCCAGTAGTGACAAAGGTAATGCATCATTGTCAAGGTTTGGGGTTTTACAAGGGTCAGTACAATACAGGGCACATTTTATATGATTACTTTACAATCACTTATAGAATCACATACAACAATTGCAGGAAATCGGTCCACACATTAAAAACCGAAGAATCTTAGTGAGACCCTGGATCCTAATATCCTATATGAGTCCAGCTGAAAACCTACAACCTATTAACAATGCCTCCCTCCAGTCCAACTGGAGGCCTAGAGCCCACAATAATGTCTCATGCAGGCCCACTTCACAGATCTACACTGGAAAGCTCTAAACGTCAGTGGTGGAAGCTAGAAAGTCTATGCCAGCAGGATGAAGGATCTGTGCTAATTGGCTGAGGAATCTGAACTGAGCCAGGAGGCAATGCCCAAGGAAAAAAAGCTCCCCTGAAAAACATCACAGCCATTCTCAGCAACAGAAAGGTCCTGAGCTCCTCCAGTGATGAGGAAAGCTGAGTTCCTATCAGAAAAGCCAACATGACAAGCTTCTTCAGGAGGATGAGCAGTGGACCATCTTCCCCTATTGATTTAGGAAGTGATACTCAAGATGAGGACCAGAGTTTCCCCAAAATGGACAGTAGCCATTGTCAGCGACAATGAGTTCCCTAACTCCTCCTTTGACAAGAACAGCCAAGTTCATCAGGAAAACCAGCATAACGAGGTCATCCAGCAGAATAGCCCAAGAGAACCAGCAGCTTCCCATAGTTCCAATAGCTTCTCTAAACAGCTTCCCTAACAGCCTCTCAACAGTTTCTCCAGTCCTGCCTCTTACACCTCTGGCAACAATCCTCAGGGATCCTCCCACATCCAACACTATGCTAGCTCAATTTAGCTGGGTATACCAAGTTGCCCAACAGTTAGGAATCCACTACAACATACCCTTGGTCAACTTGATAACAATACACATTTCTTAAATTAGTCTCTAGTGGCAGATTTGTGAAAAGTTAACATATCTTGGTCTATTTAGATTTACATTAGTATTACAATTACATAACACATGAGTAGTATGCTAGAAGTGAACTATCAGACCATGACTAATAGAGGGTGCTCATGAATTAATATCACAATTCAATATTAGAATATGACACCTACAAATGTGTCACCAACTGCTTTCCAGTGAGCCTGCTTTTCTAGGAAACTGCATCTCAAAAGGATGTAATTAAGGTGTGTAAGTGTATCTAATGTAGAGATAGGATGAGTTAAACTGTACTCCTCAGATTGTGGGAATTTTTTAATTAAGTTTTTATTTTTGATATATCTTAGAAAATAATTACCAGTGAGTATAAACATTTCCCATTTGTCTTTTTCTCAATGTCATTCTCCCTTAATGCTATCATTAAATATTCACATGGGATATTTGTAAAACTGAAAAGGCAACATTGGTACTTTACTAAAATGTCAAAACTTATTTGAACATCATTGACATGTTTTTTTTCCATTGAGATCTTTTATTGTTTTCTTTTTTGGTGGGCTTTGAGATTAAATCACAACATCACATCACATTTTGTCACCATATCTCTGTAGTCTAAGACCATTTTTCATCCTTTCTCTGATTTTCATGAGAAATAGAGGTAAGATTATTTTTTCTAGAATGTTCCTCCTCTTGGTTTGTCTGATTTTCTTCATGGTTTGGCTGAAATTATGGATTTCTGATGTAAACCCACATGGAGAAACAAAAACCCATGACACAGTTGTGAATTTAAGTAGGTAACAATTGATAATGGTGCTACTGTGTGTGAACAACATAAGCCATAAATCTTCTTGGAAGAGAAAATACATGTAGCAAAGGACAATATTGTAGTAGATGGCCTTCCAAAAAACATCTACAGCGAAAGGAGCTATCAAATATAAAAACTTAGGAAATGAGATTTTATTTATTTATTTACTTTTATTTATTTTTATTTTATTTTTATTTTTATTTTTATTTTTTTAGGAAATGAGATTTTAGGAAAGCAAGAAAACCTTAAGCCAAACCCAAAGAAGGAAAGAAATAAAGATCAGGGATGAAATTACTGAAATATAAGCTAAAGAACATTATGAAGTCTCAAAGAAACAGAATTTGTTCTTTGAAAAGATAAAGAAGGCTGATCAACCTTTAGCCAAACTACCTAAAGGAAAGAAAAAAAAAAAAGGAGAGACTCAAATTAGCATAATTAGAGATGAAAAAGAGGATATACCACAGAGTTTGGTCCAGCATTTGATACTGTTTTGAAAGTTTATATTGTAATACACTCGAAAATCCAGACAAAGCTTATAAATTTTGAGACAGATAATACCTACAAAAATTAAACCAACAAGATAAAATAACCTAAACAGATCAGTAACAAGCCATGAGTTGAAATAGTAATGAAAAGTATCCTGAAAAACAAAAGCACAGGACCTCGTGGATTCCCTGCTGGATCTCACTAGACATTTAAAGATCAAATAGCATCAGCGCTCTTATTTGTTTGTTTGTTTGTTTTTTTTTTTTTTTAATTTTTATTTTTTAGGAAGGGGTCTACAGGGTGTTCAGGGTCTCACTACTAGATTGGACTCATAGTGATCCTCCTGTTTACAGCCTCCCAAGAGCTGGGATTACAGACCTGCACCACCATGCCCAGTCTCAATTATAACTTCAGCACGCCCCAGGGGTGGGGCCAGCACGGCAGGCCAGAGGATGGAACCCTGGCCACTGTGCCTGCTTGCAGGTGCTTTAACCCGCTGAGCTAGTTGACTGGCCCGCATCAATGCTCTTTAAGCTATTCCATAAGATAGGAAGGGACCAACACTTTTAAACTCGTTCTACAGAACCAGCATTGCCATAACACCAAACCTGACGTAACCTACCCAAAAAACCCTAAAGATCAATGTCCTTGATGAACGTAAATGCAAAAACTCTTAATAAAATAAGTATAAACTGAGTTCAACAACATAATAAACAGATCTTTTTTTTCATTTTAATCATGCAATTTGATAAATCTAATACATCACATCAAAAGAGTTAATGATAAAGCCACATGATCATCTCAATAGATACAGACACAGCGTTTGATAAAATTCAGCATAAAAGTCCTGATGCAACAGGTACTGAAGATCGTATTTCAATATAATAAGGATTGCGTGCAACTTTGCTGTTCTGTAAGATAAGCCAGACCCAGAAAGGTAAGAATGGCATATTTTCCCTAATATGTGGAAGCTAAAAAAAACAAAGCAAATAAAAATGACATGAAAACAGACAGCAATGGGAAGGGGTAATACAGGTTAACAGGGAGATCAAAATATATTGCATGAATTTATGAAAACAGCATATTGAAACCCAGTATTTTATAAAATTCATAGGCACTAATAAAATGTGTTTAGAATTAAAGTGAAGCAAAACATTTTGGAAATAATGCGATGCCTTTCTCTTCACCACAGGTCCATACAAAACCAGCACCACGCACCTCCAAATGTCCCCCTGCACCCCAGAGGTCATGGAAATGGTGCAGGCAGGGCTCAAAGTTGAAAGCTAATGAATTAAACTGTTTTACAGATGTGGAGAAAGCAAAGAGAGCAGTCCATGGTTATCTAACAATTTACACCAGAACATGAACCCAAACGTTTGAGTGACATAAATTTTATTGGCTGTTTTTATATTAATCTGACCCAGTGGACCAATGGATAGAACTCAATAAAAACAATGTCAAAAGACTGACATCATTTAATTTTAAAACAAAGTTAATCAGTCTTTCCTCGGGGCTCTCCTAGCCCCCATGTATACCGCTTGATTACAGTACTTATTAAAGTATATTTTAATTATTTGTTTGTATCTCAGCATTTTCCACAAGGACTTTGGGTTTCTTGAGGTCAGGGATTTTAGTTTATCTTTTTACTCTGGGTGCATAGTAAAGTAAGGGCTCAGAGCATTGTGTTGAAAGAATGGAAGGATGAAGGGGAGAGCACAATTTTCTCTACTGTGCACGCAGCATGCCCTTCCTCCCTCCTACATCTCCTGCTTCCTCCGTATATGTCTTCCCAACTTTAAATTCTGTAGCCGTGCCCTCAGCCACCCTGCCTCTCTCACGGCTGGAGCAGTAGACCTTTGAATACCCACACAGCTTGCTGCTTTTACCACAATCCAACAGACACACGCCAGACACAATGCTCTCGAAACATTCATCAGTGTGTGGCACTTCCAGGATGCCTTCTTCCCATGCTTTCTAACCAGGCTTAGAATAAAAGCCAGTGTCCTTATTTAGGCTTTTGAAGTCTTATCATCACTGGCTCTTTCTACCTCTTTGCCCTTGTGTCTCAGCCCTCTTGTCTTAGCCCAATACACTAGTTTTCTTTCATTGCCTTAAATATTCTCAGAACACCCAAACAAGCCCAAGATGCTCTTTACTGGCCTTCCCTTCACTGGTTCCTTCTCATGATATTGTTGCTACCATCCCCCATCTGAAGAGAGGGCTCTGCTCATCCCACAGTCTAACTGCCTTCTCTGTCACATCACCTGGCTTAATTTTTTGGTACCACACCCATCCCAGTGGGGCGTGTGCTTCATAGCTATTTGAGAGCAATTCTGTGTCCCTCCTGTAATCCACGATGTGAGAGAGCAAGGACTCTGCTTCAACACTGGTCTCCCTATAACTGACACACAGTAAATATTTAATGGACACTTGTTGGGAGATGGACAGGATGGATGGATCCTTTCATGAAAGAGAGATGTCTTCCCCTGAAGCAAGGAAATAACCACTAATTTCTAATGGACAGAAAATGCAACCAACCTACCCCTCCAAATTTCTCTGCATTACATTGAAATGTATTAGAGAAAACCCTGATAATGCTTGACTTTATCTGCTGTGTGTTATTTGAACAATCTAGGAGGCAGCAGAAAATGAGACACAGTTTTCAGCAGACTGAGGAGGGATGTTTAGGAGAGGAGAAAAAAGTTAGAGAGGAACAAATACCACTTGTTACATATTTTATTTTTCTTCTTTTAAATTTATATATTTGGTATAGGGTTTCACTACACAGCTCAGACTCATAGTCATATGGGGTTATAGGCATATGTCACCACACCCAGACTCAGTCACTGGTTCGGTGCATTCCAGGGTCTGGGCCAGCGCGACATGTGGGACCAGGGATAGAACTCTGAGCCCTGCACTTGCCAAAGCAGGAACTTAGTCTGCTGAGTTATCTCACCAGCCCTACACATTATAATTCTTACAGCTATCCCTGACCTGTAAAGCTCCTGATTCCCCCTTATAAAGTAACTGGAGCAATCTGTTTCTCCTTCCTCTTCATAAGGCTTTACTTTTCAATGAGCACATCTAGGTACTACCTTTGTTATCTTTACAAAAAGTAACATAAACTGTCACTTCATTATGGCTGCCCTGCCAGCCCACAGTTAGAGTTGGACTTGGCATGAAATGATGGCAGAAAAATCAGCGTGATCTTGTTTTATGTGGAGGTCCGCCTTCCTGAGACCTCTAGAGTTCAATATGGTCCTGTTCTTCTGCCATGTGTGAGAATAATCATCTGCACGTTTTATTATGACTTAAAAATCAAAACAAACTTCTAAAAATGGTAGTAATTAAACTAGATAAAAAGCTCTACATGCTTAACATGAGCGTTAGGTGTGCACTGACAAATGTACAGATCTGTAATTTGTCTGAAGTCAAAATCAGACTGAGAAAGTGGCCAGAAGTTGGTTTTTCAGAATGCAGCTTCTAGAGCCAGATTGCCTGAGTCCTAACTTCACCAGCTGAAATTGGCAACACTACTTCATCTTCGTGCGTCATTTACATAAGCCACGGTTCCCCTCTCATCAGGAGGGGGTGAGGTTTCCAAGAACACATTTGAAACTTTTGCATAGCGACTGTCAGACTGTAAGTTCTTAGTACCTGTTGTTTCACTAAAAACTATTAGGGCAGTGGACAGAATAAGCTCGTCATTATTTTTTTCTCCCTAGAAATAACACCAACCCTACTCCGTCCTGAAGCATCAATTATGGAAATTACAATTGCTTTCCTTCTGCGATGGCTCCACATCATGCCAGTCTGCCAGTCTTGGTCTTTTTCCAGAGTCTGGAGGTTGCTGGGTGTGGGTAGGATGGGGTGCTTCTTGCCTCATCTGCCAGCAGCTGAAGTGAAATTCTAGCAGGCGCTGCAGCTCCACAGCTGGTGAGCTTCCAGCAGCAGAGCCCTGCAGGAAGTAAACAAGTTCCACCCACTCCAGCTTCCCTCTGGTTTACATCTGGGGATTCACAGCTACCCCATACTCCCGAACACCCTCGGCCCACACAGTGACTGAACTGACAATGAAAACCGCTGCTCTGAAAGATGATATCTTTGCTGCGGACAACAGCAACTGTGGCCAAGGGTGCAACATTTTGTGGTAGTGGAAGAAATCAAATTCTAAAGATCCCTTGGGAAAAAGCCATCTCTTCCTTGAGGGAATAGATGGCAAATGGCGTCATTTCCCATCACACCCATGAATGATGCTTCTGAGGTGTTTGAATTAATTCTGAAATACACTTTCAGTAGGCATTTGTGTTTTCCTAAAACAATTTCCTGCAGGCTTAGTTCAGCCAACTTCACCGCAGCCCTTCTGCAACCCCAGGAAAGAGCACATTTGTAGGAGAGAGTCATTCTTGCCTACTGAAGAGATCAATGAGTCCTGTAACATCCAATACTTCTTAAAGCTAAAGAGCATCCCTGGATACTTTGCCCACCACACATCTGGATCAAAATAGCATTTCGTAATGTCATTGTCAGCCTCAGAAGTGCCTGTAAGAATCGCACTGTGAGGATGTGAGCCCTGGCTTCTCCTCTGTTCACCCCACTTTCCAAGTCTCTTTTGCTGAGGCTCCTTTCTCCTTAAAGCCTACCTTCCCCAGGCCCTCAAATCAGCCCAAGTGAACCTTCCATCCACCTGTACATGTTGAACTCGCAGTGTTCCCAGTGGATGTTGTCAGGATCTCCTAAGACAGCTGATATGTTCCAAAGGGTGCTTAATGCAAATGCTCTTGCTCAAATGTCTTCACATACTCTTATGACCTCCTCAGTGGGACACTGACATTTATGGAGGAGGAAGTAGAAGCAGGATCCTTCCTTTTTCTACATCCTCTACAAATGAAGAAGGAATGTGTGATACCTGCTCCTCTATTCCCACACTCTCACATTCTGTTAGTTAGAAACATACTTGGAAGTGATAACAGGAAAACTAACTTGCAGCTTACAGTATGTCTATTTCTATTTATGAAAGCCTGTAAGAACAACAAAGGTAAATTGTGATGGGATTGAATTTAGCACCTCCCACTTTGAAAGACTTAAAGTTTTGTGATGAGTTTCATCTTTTGCTCATAGGTACGAAATGCTATGAAAGTCCCAGGTGGCATGCTTGGATTCAAGGTTAGACAGAGAGGAAAAAGGTGCTCCCAGTCATGTTTGTCTTCGTACCGGGTATGTCAACATTTTACCAAATACAGCCTCTCTATTAACAAATAACCAGTTTAAATATTTGACCAAAATCAGTATCATGAATGCCTCTATCAGGAAAGGAAGCTGAAAATGTTTGAACATCTCTTGCTCTACCAGTACATATTCAGAGCAAAGACACCCTCTGTAGTTGGGCTAAAAATGTTTCTATATATTGTCAAACACCATTTGGGAAACTGAAATTGCCCCTGGCTAAGTGTCATTGTTCTAGACCAGTCTTGACCCACTGCCTGTATTGGATGCATGGTTGTCACTGGATGCACTGAAGGTTGGAAGAAAACTAAACAAACAAATGCTAGACAGGAAAATAACAATGATATACCTCAATCGCAATCAATAGATATTCATGTGGTTCCTACATGCTACATACTTATCCATCCATTCATAAACACACACGATTGTGTCTTTTGGGATAAATGCTGTAAGCAAATTGTCACTGGTGTGAAAGATAGCTCTTTTCCTTCTGATTGCTTTCTTATTTGTTTACATGTGGGATATATTCCTTTGGTTAAATGTAATTAAATTCAAATCAATTAAGCACAACCCATACTCATTGCCCACAGTCAAAAGGTTGGCCTGGAATAAATCTGAATGCTAAGAAATCAGAGCAAAGGAAAAGACACTTCTAAGGTGTGGTAGGTACAGGAAGAATTTAATAAAGAGCCAAAGAGCTGAGATAGGCAAGAAGTCAAAGGAGCTAAGTAGAAGGTCTATGAGGTATTAAGGTTCTACCTTATGAAAGTGGGAAAGTTGTTAAAGGCAAAGCCATGAATTCATCCTGCAAAGATGCTATTGGTTAGTGGCCCAGAGTAATCTGCATAACAATGACCATGAATTCATCCTGCAAAGATGCTATTGGTTAGTGGCCCAGAGTAATCTGCATAACAATGATCTTTGTAGGTGAAAAGGGAAGGATTTGATGTTTTGCCTTTTCCAAAATCTGGCTGAGCATTAAACAGGACCCAGGCCATAGGAAATAAGTAACTCAGGAGAGAAGAAGCTATTTCTTGGGTCCACAGACCTACTTTGCTGGTGATCAGAAGAAAATGGACTTCCTGAGAGCTGGTCATTAGCCTAAGTCTGTGCAGTAGTTAATAATAACATACGTTGCTATACGCAGAAAAACATTTCTCATACCTAATTCTGGGATATGAGCCACTTCAGACGCAGACAAGGAAAATCCTTTGCAGCGAGGCTATTAAATCTGATATTAAAATGCTACTATCCCAGTGGGTGAGATGTGTTACCAAGAAGAGGATCAAAGGATAACTCAGAACAAGGCAATAAAAAAGTGAATTTCATCAGATTAGGGGAGGCATTTTTGTCTGCACAGTTCCTAGCCAAAGGGTTTTTCCAATCTCTAGTGATAAATGTTTAAATATCCAAATATCTATATCTATCCTTCTATCTATCTATCTATCTATCTATCTATCTATCTATCTATCTATCTATCTATCTATCTATCTATCTATCATTCTATCTATCTATCTATCTATCTAGCTATCTATCTAGCTATCTATCTAGCTATCTAGCTATCTAGCTATCTAGCTATCTATCTACCTATCTAGTTTTAAATGTGTTGGTTTAAGTAGTGTAGGTATTTACCTATATATTTCTATAAATAACTGTCCAAATAGTTACCACACTATTTTGATTTTTAACTTACCCTTCTGTATCCCTTGCTAGACTATAACTTTCACAAAGGCAGGGTTTGGGAATGCTTTATGAGCTAAATATTCATAATTTATTTATGTATGTACTATTAAGTGCATAATTACTAGGTGCTAACTATTTTACACTGAGTGCTGGGGACACCATACCAAGAAAATAAAACCAAAACAAAACAGTCCAAAACAGATGTTATTGCTTTCATAGATTTCATCAAAGTCAAATGCTTTTGCTCAAACATCTTCACATACTTTTATGAACTCCCCAGTGGGACACTGACATAAAATTTCAACTGTAAATGTGGATGAAAGTCATGGTCGGTTGTGTGAGTCGGTGATTGAGTGATTCAATCTAATGAGAAATACAAAAGGCAGACATTGAAGAAAAAGAGAGGGAAAAGGGAACATGGAAGACAAACGATGAGCCTGACCTTGGGCCTTCAACATAGAGAAGCTTCCCTCTGATGAAGTAGATCTCAGTGACTCTTAAGCGACGAGCAGTCATAGGTCTGCAGCAAAGAAGAAAGATGCGTTCTTTCCTACACTCCCTTCCACAAGAGGAGAAACCACTTTATGTGGAACAAATATTCATAGACACCAAGGAAGTTGGTACATACCTGTATGTTTCCAACACTTATGCTAGATGTTGCATGGTAGCCAGTATCTTCTGCACACAGGTTAGAATAAGGCCTGTTTATTTGTGCCAATCTTAGCCAACAGGTTCTCTTTGTCATCAGCAATAAGAGAGGAGACAAAAAGGAAACCCAAGAATGACTCTTCTAGGTCCAAAGGGGAGGTAAACGATGGCTCTAGTCTCAAGCCAAAGGATCTGGATTCAAATCCTGACTTTATACTTTACTAGTTATGGAACAGTAGGCCACTTCACTGAGCTTTATTTTCCCTGAATCTAACATGGGCTAATGAGAGTCAGTACCTGTCTCACAGGGCTTCTGAGATGCTTAAATGAGTCAGTATGTGTAAAGTGCTGGGAAAAATGTCACAGATGGTGACAGAGGAGATGGCTCAGATGTTTGTGCAATAAGACAACAGTGGATTGTATGTTATTAGGTAAGGAGCAAAGCCAGTTGCTGTTAAGAAGCTCAGACATTTTCTCTCTCTGTCTCTCTGCCTCTCTCTCTCTCTCTCTCTCTCTCTCTCTCTCTCTTTGGATTTTAGTACAGGGTCTCACTAGGTAGATCGGACTCATAGTGATCTGCCTGTGTCCAGCCTCCCCAAGAGCTGGGATTACAGGCGCATGCCACCATGCCCAGTCTCAATTGTCAGCGTGCCCCAGGGTGGGGCCTGTAAGGCACGTTGGGGATTGAATCTTGCTGCTGTGCTCTGCATAAGCAGATGCTTTAGTCTGCTGAGCTATTTGGCTGGACCCCATACTCTCCTCTTGAGCCTATTTCCTATTGGATTTCAGAAAAAAAAGGACTCCTGTTCTATGCTCTAAACTGAAGGCAAGCTCCCCTAGCACAGAAATTAAACCAAAGAAGATGCTAGAAATGATTCCTCCATAAGATACAGAGCATTTTTCCCTCAGTGCTTTGATTTTGACGGCTCTGCAAAGCCTTGATTATTTCTGAACTTGAGCTTCAATGGTTTTGAAAAGTGATTTAATAAAAGAATGCAAAGAACTGTACCCTAAGTGTATCCTACATTAGGACCACCTCTCTTCAATGTGGATTATGGCCAGGTATCAAACACTTCTTTTCTCCAAGCAAATCCAAACTAGCCATGTTAGGGATGATGGGAACCTGATGTTGCACCCAGAACAAAATTGGAGCTCATGAGACACATACCTGGGTTTTATCCTTCTACCTAAGAAATCAAGGATAGAGGTCTTAGATGCCTACAGAATAACATTATTCATCCTGTCCATTAAACTATTAAGAAGGTATCACTCACGCTATTGCAGTTGCAGTGTTCTTTCCATGGTGTTTTTTGAATATTGAGTGCTTTACAAGAACATGAAACATCCCCTTGAAAAACCTAAGAATATATTTAACTTTTCCTGGGGTGGGGGAGAGGAACAACCTACAAACTGGCTTGTTTTCCCGACTAAGTTGGAGGAGGCAATCTGTGGCAAGGCCAGAAATGGGGAAGGCAGGCTGCCAGCCGGAAAACACAAGTGATGGCTTCTCCTAATAGCTGTATCAAAATGGAAGGGTTGGTCTGGCATGGGCACTTGGAGACTCCTCATTTCAGAGAAAATGCAGGATGTTTCTGGGACTTCGAGAACTCTCATCACTATGTGGTTTTGGTAATTTTCCTAGCCTGTTTGAATGCACAATCTTGGGGGACTTTCCAAGGCCAGGGCATGACTCTAAAGTGAAAATTGGTCTCCCCTCAAAGCACACACTTGATTGTGATGGCTTAGAGGTCTTGTGAGATGAAGGTGGAATGAGAGGGTAGCAAGTTTGATCGGCTGTTCACGCTTGTTTGAATACAAGAACAATAGCTCATCAAAGTAAACCAGAACTCAGAGTCCCCAGAGAGCCAGACAGCAGACTGCTCTATCCATGAAACTTGGCTGAGGGTCTCACCAAAGAGAACATGAAAGGGTTGTGAGTCTTCTGGGGCTTAAAGCTTTAGCCCTTTCAACATGGTTCACACCTCTAAGAATTTGTGCTAGACGTGAGGAACAGAAAACTATCTGGCCGGGGAGAGATGGGAGTAGAGATTATGAGAAAATTGAAAGCAGGTTGAGCTTGGGCACTCGGTGTTTCTCCTGCCTATTCCACTTAGCAGAAAGAGTCCTTTATGCCTGGCAGCAGCAGCACTGATCTATAAAAATGGAAAACTTAATCATTTGTAATCAAATAATAAGACAGAAACAAAACATACCAGTTTTGAAAGGGGAAGATGGTGGCTGCACTGGAAAGTGTCTATGTGAGGACAAAGTCACATGTGAGTTATATGAAGACGAGCCATGGAAACAAGAGGTCAAATTACTGCAATTGCTCAATAGAGACTGGACACCTAAAGCCCTCTGGTAATAAATTTCTAAAAGGGGGCCTTGTACATTCTGATCAGAACCTCATTTTGTCCTCAAGCACAGTCTGAGACTAGGATCTGGAGGGTAAAGATAGTAGACCAGTGAGTTTTTCTGCACAGCATATTATTCCTAAACCGCTCTCAGCATTAATATTCATTATTTCTGATGATTCATGAGTTTCATGATTTATTGGCCAGAGTTCTGTTCTGGTCAGGCTTGGTTTGGCTGGTTGGTCTCAAATGTGATCACTCGGATATCTAGAGCTTGGTGCAGAGTCAGTTGGGGAGGTGGCCTTCGCCATCTGTATCGCATGGCCCAATAGGCTGTCTCAGGATCATCCACATAGTGTTGATCCCAAGGTGGCCAGGATGCCCATAGAGGACTAGCCCACTGTGTGCTCTCCTTTGTTTTTATTTTTTAAAGAATAATTTTATTATGAAACAAATAGCATTGAGGCAGTTTCAAAACAATTAGTAGGACCATTTCAATAATTAATACATTGCATATTGCTGTACTCTTAGTCGTCATTCATTGTACAACACGCAGACATGATATCCTGCCCACAAACACTATTAATACAAATCTTTCTATTCATTGAATTAAATGTAGCTGTAAATCTATCCTATTTTGTATCTATAGATACAAACTGGTCCTTCGTTTGCATCCACTTTTTTGTTTAGTTTTGTCAGAGATGGTTATTCCATCACCATTTAAATATTATAGGTGTGTGAATTCAGCAAAATAATCCAATAGAGTCCAGTAGTCCATAATAGTAGTGGGTTTCCATAAGACTGGCAATGTCCGAAGTTGTTGACTTGAGCCTTTTACAGCTCAGCATATTAATATGAGTTTACTTTTTTCCCATAATTTTATTGAGAAACAAATAGCAATGAGACAGTTTCAAACCAAATTGGTAGGACAGTTTCAATAATTAACACATTGCATGCATTCTTCCTAGTGGTTATTTGCTGTACAAGATGCAGACATGATATCCTATTTACAAACACTATTAGAACAAATCCCTCTATTAAGAGTATGTAACTATATATCTATCCTAACCATTTTGAATACACAGATACAAAATGGACATTCATCTGTAGCCTCTTTTTTGTTTAGTTCAGTTATTTGAATATTATAGATGTGTTAACTCAGTAAAATATACTAAAAGAGTCCAGTAGTCCATAATAGTATTGGGTGTGCTCTCCTTTTGGGCATCAGCTTGGGTTTTGTAAGTCAATTCAATTCATAGAGGCAATGTGGGGAAGCAAGTAGCTACCAAAGTCCACAAATGGAGGGAGGTAAATACTATGTGCCTGTATTTACAAAAAATCATAAGGGTCTTCTCCACTCTGCCCATCCTTTTTGCTTCTCCCAGGGTCTTCCCCTCTTTCCACTCACAATGACTGGTGTGAAATATATTATCTAGGAAATATAGAGATGTCATGCTACAAACCTTTACTATTGAAACAGGAAGGAAATGGGATGCCATCCTTAGAGTTAAGTTGCAAGATAGCATTGTATTTATTTCACATGGGTTAACTGCTGAAGCCACCACTTTCCAAGAGGAATCTTTCTGGAGTCTTTTATTCTTTTGATTGAAACGTAATCAGCTTCTTGTTTGACAAAAATGACAAGTTGCATGAAAGAGAACACAGAGTTTGGATTTTGCTAATCCTAATTCCTATCAAACATCAGAAGAAAATAAGCACTTTCTACACAATGTTCTCTACTTTATATTTTAGACTCAAATTTAATCACTTAAAGAGAGAGGGGGAAAAACACTCTGTTTAGATTTTGTAAGAAAAAGGGACTGTTAACTCTTTCTCAGTAGGTTTATCGCTGTTGTTTGTTTTTATTTTTGCTTTAGTTTTGCATTAAGAATTTTACAAAGATCAAGGCTATCTTGACCTTGCCACTCAGTTTGGTAGGATAGCATCCTGGAGAAGTAAAAATACGGCAGATCATTTTTGGATGTTGCATGCTGACCTTTGTTCTATCTCTGGCACAGAGGATCTATCCTGGTACTCAAGTTTTCTGTCTCCCAAGTCTCACCCAGACCTTGAATTCTGACTCCAAATCTTGAGGCTGAATTTCACACAGCCAGCCTGCATTTGTCATTCTAGGAAAGCACTAGATTTGGAATTAGAAACATATTTATCTTGGCCAAATACTCACTAGCTGTGTGATCTAGGACCAATGAACTCTATTCTTTCTGATTCTATCTCTGTCTCTATTCCATCTGTATTTGAAGAGTGGTTAGAAGGTTTAAGTCAGAAAGTGAGAATCAATCTACACAGAAAGTGAGAATCAATGGAGCCCAACACTTTGTGAGCACTCGGCACGTGGCTGTTTTATGTTATCTTCTTTCTTCCCTTTTTGTCCACCTCCATATTGTTCCCATTTTCCTGTTCTGGGAAAAATGCAGGCTAGAACATATCCTTTGGCAAAGAAGAAAAAAGCCATACAGAAAGAGGCAACTTTGAATGCATTTTATTGCTTTGCCAATGATTAGTCACCGTCAGGCATGTGCTTCTGCCCAGCCAATGAGACAGATAGGGAAGCCTACCTTCCTGTGATCCCACAACTGGGCAGGGCAGAGCTTGGATCTGAGCCCCAGGAACAAGGACTTCAGAATCTCTCTGCCTTTTCACTAAACTATTAGCTGTTCCTAAATAAATTAATTTGCTTATTCATCTTCAAAATTATTTCTTAAGTGATTATGAATGCTAAGCACTATGGTAAGGGCTGGATCAGAGTAGAGCTGATAGGGGATCACAGAAAGGAACACAGAAGATTTTGTCTGAGACAGTAAGGTAGAATTGAGCGCAAGTCTTGCCTTCAACATTTCTAGGTAAGATATTCTGCATATTAGAAGAGATCAGGCACGTTCAGGGTGGTATGGCCGTAGATATATTCTGTGTATTAGTAGAGCTGTGAATTGTGGTTCATATGTAGCCTAACAGCCAGCAGAGGTGTACCACCTTTGGATCTTGCTCTCAGTTTTAGTATAAAAGCTCAAGCAAAGATACATGGCAAAGCACCTAACTGAGAGCCTTGTGCATGGTAGCTACTCAGTGTTCAGGAAAAGATTTTTCAGAAGGGATAGGTCACTGGGTGTAGAGACATCTTTAGAGGATTTTGGACGAGATAGAAATCAGGCTGAGAGTAAAAAACAAGGAAAGACCATGGGTAATGAAAAGATGTAATCTACAGAAACATCTTGGATGCAGGAGGCAGTAACAGGCAGCCTTGATGTATGTTATCTGACCCTCACCGCCCTGCAGTTGATCCTGACCCTGACCCTATGTCTGTGTGCCCATGGGCAAGTTTTTGCACATTCAAGAACCTCAGTTTGTTCATCTGCAGCTCACAGAGGTAACAACATCTCCCTTCACGGAAGTGGGAGGGTTGAGTGAAATCATGCTGTGAATGGCATGCTGATGATGTGACATATGATCAATAAACTATGTCTCATAAAGTTGATCAAAAGCAAGGAGTCTACCCAATTGGTAGGGTAACAGATGAGCCAGACTTTGTGAAGCTCCAAAGACTATATCAGAACCCATTCCAACATTTGCTGTCCAGGTAGTTCCAGTTTTCTCATGACCTCAACAAAGTTCTCTTGACTCCAAATCAAGGATCAAGCTACCAGTTGGGTCTCATTATACGTCAGGCTTGAAAGGAACTACTTGATACTTGGAGTAGTATTAAAATAGACCTTTATTCTCAAAGAGCCATGAATAGGCTTGGCCAGCTTGAAAAAGGATGATGTGACTCACAAAAGTCAGACTAAGAATTTAGAACCATCAACACTAAGAGAGCGTGGTGCTGAGAATACTTCTGTCAGTACATCCTCCTTGATGGCATTTGAAGTACTATTCCCAGTACTTAATATCCAGCCAGAACCTGCCAGGCACAGCCAAACATACCTGCTTCCACTTTATTATCCATTCAGACACTTTCATAATATCATGGTTTTCATGGTTTAAAGTTTATCTCACCAGAGAGACTTAACTCTTCAAGGACAGCTCTCCAGCTCTACTGTGAATTCTGAGTTTGGACAAAATTGTCTTTCCATAGATAATGTCTGAAAAAATCAATATACAGAAGAAATAAATGTTCAAGGTAAATTATTGGTGAGTATGAACAATCAGCCCTTGAGTTCTGCTATTAAGAAAGGTTGATAAGGCCATAGGAGACAGGTCTCTAGACAGAAAGGAAGAACACATATACACAAGGAGATGAGCATCCACAGCTGGATTGCCTCCATAGAAAAGGGTCAAATTTAAAAAACCTAAAGTCAACATGCAGAAAAGAAATACTGAGTCTTTCCAAAGGAGTGGTCACCACTTGGTAGCTGGAACTTCTTTTCTCATGCTGCCTTGCTTTCACAACAAAGCGAAATCTAGAATTCCTGGGCCCGATGTGACCAGAAAACCAAACAGGATTGAGTGCCACACTAGGAGACCCAGGGAATCTCCTCCTGTGAGTCTGACTGAAACTGATGAGCGTTTCTAAGAATCAGGGTGTGGAGGAAATGGGAAGAGAATAGGTTGGGACTCCAACATAAATCAACAGCAGAATCATGGGCAAATGATGCTGCATTCTAAATGGAAATTTCCATCATGTACCAAACAGAGTAGTTTTTGCTAACAGAGATCTTGTTTCCGTAAGTGAAATGTCATACCTCAGAGTTTCTACTTTTACTTATAGGAGTAGACACCAAAAGAAAGAATAAAAGATGGAAGAAAGACAAACAGGGAGGAAAGAAATATCAGGAGGGAAAGAAGGAATGAAAGGAAGCAGGGAAGGAATTTCCACAAAGCGAGACCCAGAGACACGAAAGAAATCGCAGTGGCTGAACCATTTTCTTCTCTCCTTTTTAATCTTACTTTAGATGTTCTCCTGGTAAAATCATTACAAAGGCCGTTTATTTTTAAAATTGAAAGATTGGGAAGAGTCATAATGAGATATTATGTGTAAAAGTTGCACATAAATTTCCTCTTGTCATATTTTGGGCTTTGCTAACGCATCCCCTTGGCAGGACGGAGGAAAGCTGATCGCTTTAGTATAGATTGTGTGTGCCTCAGAAATATTGCCCTAGGAGAGAGCTCCTGGGTGGCTGACTTGGCTCCATGCTGATTTAGAAATTAGCCGGGCTTTTATTGGCCACACTAAATTGTTCTCAGGGAAAAAATACATTTTTATTACAGAACAAGGGGCAGATGATTGAAACAAGCCTACCTTCTCCTCTGTTTGGGACTGTGTTTTAGACTGTTAAGTATACTTTCTTCTCTGGGGTTCTTGCTGCTACTTAATGGGGGTGTGCAATATCCACCTTTAAAGAAATTACCTCATTTCTTTCCGTGTCCCCAGGGAATCTCTTATCCTTTAATAATGTTGTGTTTGAGTTCTCCTGAGTGTATGAGTGGGCAGATTGAGGGAAAAAATGGAGGTTCTGAAGAAGATTTTATTGCAAGGATCCTGAGGAAGAGGGCACTGTGGTTTACCCTTCACAAAGGGGTCAAGGAGACTGTGAATCTGGATAGTGGGTATTGGATTCACAACTAGAGCTGTGAATACAGTCACAGTCATGTCACAAAGACAAATGGTCATGATGCCCTTCCAAAGGCCATCCATGTCAGAGGTCATGGATTGGACTTGCTTTTAGGCTGAAGCAAACAGACAGGAATCTGACGGCAAAGGAATTTGTAGACAATGCCCAAACAAACCCTTATATGGGTCCCTCCTCTTGACAGATAGCTGAATCCCCTCTGACTTCCACCTCTGCTTTGCCACAGAGACCTCTGGTTCTTCCTCAGTTCTGGAAAGGCCATTCCTGTCTTCTCATGGACATGGCCACAGTGGCCTTCCCACCTAACAGTGCTCCTCACGTCAGGTAGCTTGTTGCTCAGAATCTGCTCCAGGGCCAGCCCTTCCATTCCTCTCCCAGTGGAAATAATAGGTCCATCCGGGTGGAAGCACCTGGCCATTTTGTGACAACTTCTAAAGACAAACTACATTTTAAAAACAGACAATCTTGCACAAAGTAAATTAGTGGAGTAACACAGAGTACTTGGGGTGTTTGAGGAACAGATTATTCAGCCAACTGAACCATCTCATTAACCCTTTCACTGCAATCCCAGATTTCTTTTAAATATATATCTGTACTTTCCTGCATGAATATTCAGAGTGATAAAATAGTTAATATCTCAGACTTAAATTAAGTCAGATTTGAATATGATATATATTGTCCGCATTCCAGATTCAGGGCCCGGGGCAAAGCACATGGTTTTCTGATTCCGCTTCCTCCACTGTAAGATGAAGATAATCATAAAGTGAAGTTCTCATATGTAGTACATTTAATTTAAGACATATAAATTAAATAAGATTTAGTTAAATGAAGCATATTGTATTAAATATATTTGATATATGTATATATATATATATTAAAACACACACTAATGTATTAACATATACTTAATATATGCTAAAAATATTTAACTTAATTCAGTACCATGCCTAGAACACAATACAAACCCATTAAATTGTAGCTGTTGTCATTACCCGCCATCAGCACTCCTCGGCTGAAAGGTAGATTTATTTCCCTCACCAGCTAAATTCTACAACAGAGCCAAGTCTCACAAGAAGTTAGTGGTTAAGCTAAGACAGAAAACATAACTTTTGATTACTTATCCTCCCCCACTAAATTTTAGACCACAGTGCCTCCTATTAAAATTAATTTCTGTTCCCTTCGAGTGGAGATTTAAATTTGTCATGCCTCCCTAAGCCACTGGACCCCAAGCCCATCAGCGATTGTTCCTCCGGGAAGCCAGAACTACTTGAGGTAATTAATCCACTACAGGCTCCCCTACTAAGACTGGGAAGGAAACGCCAAATTCTACTTGGTTTCTTTCTAATTAGGAACAGAGAGCTGGAGGGAGGGAGCAGGAGACCGAGTGGGGACGGGAAGGGGCCGAGCTAAGTGGGGCGTGGCTCACACATGTTCTCAATCATGACCACACAATGAAAATGTTTTCTTTCTCGGGCAATCAGGCGAAATCTTGGAAAGATGAGCTTTTCTCCCCCCCCCCAACGCCCCCCATGTGTACAATAATAACAATACCCCCAATTTGAAGCTTTTTTTTTTCAATCTTGGTATAGTTTGGCTTCCATAAGATTTGGAAAACATCCAAGCTTTGATGGCCTGTATATGACCCTTTTCTCTGAGGTCCAAGGCATGCTTTCTGTAATAATAATAAGCAAACATGTATTTGATACATACTATGTGCCAAGATCTGTTCCAAGTGTTTTGCATATGTTGATTACAGTTTAACCTCCTGCACAACCCTATCATTTGACCCTGCTCTTATTTCCATTGAACAGACAAGGAAGCTGAGGCACAAAGATGATTACTGTGTCCAGATTTAATCACCTAGAATTAGACAAGGAGCTGGGTCCATATCCACGCTGTCTGGGCTCCAAGTGCACAGCCATTGTCTCCACTTTTACTCCTGCCACTCACCTCCCAGGTAGGAGGAAGTAAAAGAGGGGTGGACCTGATCCAAAACTTGAAGAGCAGAGATGGGGACACTCAGGAGAGGAGGCCATGTCAAAGGCTGAGCTACCAGTCCATCCATGTGCTAAGGCCCTGCCTTTCTGGCTCTGCACATTCCCGGCAACTGAACCAAACAACTGTCATCACTGCTCTCCTTCACTCTGATCCCTGCTGTGCTCCTCACAGTGATTGACATCCAAACTGCATTCTCTTACACTCCTGACCTTGAATTCCATTTCTAGCCTGTTCTTCCCTGAGGCCCTGATCCCCATGCCTGCAGCTTTGGCCAAGTACCATGATCCTGGCTCCTAATTGCTCCCTTTGCTTAACTCTCCAGTCTAATGGTTCAGACATGGAACAGGACACTGGCTCTGATTAATTACGGCCTGGAGCTCTGTAACAGGGACCTGAATCCTTTCCCAGTTACTAGAGTAGCCAGACTAGACCTCCATTAGTGAGGAAGGATTCCACACCCACCTGTTGCATGCAGAGGAGCAGTGGAACTTATTCTTGAACTGGTGCATATGTCACAGATGCAGCTCTGCCAGCAGACACCCTCAGGGACTTGCTGCCATCTGCTAAAAGGCAAATATAGATGGGAGGACGGATAGATGAATGGGTGGTGTCTGACCTCTGGTTCCTTCAAAGATTAGAATTTTTGGATAGCAGTGCTTGGAGGTCTAGGGAAACCACTATTCCAGGAACAGCTGGCAGAGCTAGCACTGTTGTAGCAGTTGATGACCTTCAAGGGCAGAGATTAAGTTTAGGCCAGAAAGAGAGGCACAGGTCTGGATACTCTGCAGTGATTCAAAGATAATGGGCCTGAGCTTAGCAAGGAGAAGGAAAGAGATGTATAATCTGTGAGAGATATTGAGAAAGAAGATACTACAGTATGCATTCTTAATAAATGCACAGTTCACCTTATAGGTCTGGTGTTTCCTGTAAAAGGGAAGGACGATGAGAGACATATTAATCTCTCAGGGCAGCAGAAATGGGGCCATTGCTTCTTGTATTCTCCAGGCACATGCTTGGGTGTAAACTTAGTAGTTCATTAGAAGTGAGATGACATGAGCCAAGAGAAAGAGGAGGTAAGTGTTTGGCTGCTTTGAATATGCTACTACTTCATATATATATATATATATATTCTAAAGCACATGCAAAAATTATTTTCACAATCACTCTATGAGGATACGGTCACTGTAAATTTTATTATTCAATTTTACAAATGAAGAATTTGAAGGACAGGTAGATAAGTGATCTGTCTGAAGCCACACGGCTAGTCTGGGGTGTGAATCACTACTCTATACTGTCATCATGGTACCACCATAGTGGGGAGAGTTAGTTACTGGCCACCAACTTTTCACACTCTGTAGTATATTCTCAAGTGGCTCAATGGGAGAAAGACTATGTACAAGAAGACCTGCCTGAGGGTGCAATAATGGGTCACTCACCCACCAAGTTCAGCCATGTGCCCTCTCCAGGAAGCTGAGAGTTGATCCATGGAATGAGTGATGAAGGAATGTGGCATACAATTGGGGCAAGTGTGGCAAAGGTTGATAGCTGGGTCAGGCACAGTCTCATGTACTCAAAGTTTCTGAGGCAGAGGGAGCTACGAGCCTTTGCAGCAGAGTGAATGGCCAGATACACTTCATACACTTCAGTAGCACGGAGCAGAAACCATCACTCTAGCGGCTTTATTCTCTTAATCTCAGTCTGACAGCTCTGTGGCCTGAACAAGAGTCCTTCCTGTCCTTTCCCACTCATGTAACTGATTATGTCAGTGATCAGTATTGGCTAGTTTCCTCCTTTAATTAAATGAATCCTTGATAAAGAGATGTGCTACTTTCCAAATGGGGATGGTAATATGAGATTAAAAATATGAATAAATGATAATGATGGCAATGTAATTTATTGAATAAAAAGTTAATTGCTATTACTTTATGTCTATTAGGTCAATTAATTCATATCATAAGCCTACGTAGTAGGTACTATTGTCACTCCTATTTTAAAAAGAAGGAAATTGAGGTTTGCTGAGATTAAGAAATCACTCGTTCACTCCAAAAGGGTTTATTGAGTATCTGCTGTATGTCACTCATTCATCCAGGACTTGGAACACATTAACAAGCATAGGCGACAAAGATCACTTGCCCACCTGAGAATTATGTTCCAGCGGAGAAGCATGGAAAACAGCAATAGTTACAAGGAATCTGTATGTGACAGGGCATTAAATAGGGAGGTGTGCTACTGAAATAAAAGAGTGAAGGATTGCTCCTTGGAGTGTCAGGGGGACATAGGTACATGGTTGCAGTTTTAAGCCCAGAGATCAGTGTGTGTGTGTGTGTGTGCGTGCATGTGCGTGCATGTGTGTGCATGTGTGTGTGTGCATGCATGTGTGTGTGTGCATGTATGATCCAGGAGGGGCTTTTAAGAAGAGGTGTAAAAGAGGGGAAGAAAAGAACTTTGTAAACATCTCAATGAAAAATATTACAAGCAAAAAGAACAGCAAGTGCAAAGGCCCTGAGACAGAATCAAGAGCACAGAAGTTAATGTAATTGGAATAGAAGGGATGGTGGAATAGGTGCTAAGAACAGAGACTAGAAGAGCATCAGGAGCAGATCGCAGGACTTTAAGACAATCATTTAGAATTTTTATCCTCAGAAAAATGAAAACCTGCCAGAGAGTTTTGATGACATCCATGATTTTGTCTGGCTTACACTGTAAAATAATTTCTTTGGTTGCTGCTATGAGAAGAATCAAAACCTGTCTTTCTGAAGAGAGAGACTACCAGGAATTGAACTCAGGACCTCATGCTTGCCAGGTAGGTGCTAGACCACAGAGCTAAATCCCCAGCCACCAAAACCTGTTTCGTAAGGTCATACAAATATACGGCAGAGCCATAATTCAAGCCCATTTTCTCCTAAGCGTGACGTACTGTTTCCTCTCTAGTTCTAAAAGTTCTGAAGCAGTGCAAGGCCATTTCAAACTGCTTCCCCTCAACACGGTCTAGCATTTTTGTGCTTCTGCTCTGACACAAGAACCTTCCCTAGGTTTCTTATACTACTGAGCTGCCATCCGCTTTACAAAAATAATTGTACATACCACTTAATATTGATGAAGTGTATGCTTCTTATAGCAGGCCTGTCTCTGAACTAATACACTGTCTCATTCGATCCTCACCACAAAGTTAGAGGCTGTGGAGGTGTGGTCGTGATTCTGTTGCGTGGCTGCAGATCCAAAGCTTGGTGCACTACTCACCCTGACTCCAAAGCCGCTTGGCCACTTAAACATTGCCTTTGGGTAACAATGCCTTTTTCCAGCAATTCCTCTCTGAGAAGTCCTCCAGCTCCTTAAGAGCAGGAACCACCCCATGTGCTTCTCTTTATTGACTTCTGTTCCTGGAGCGGCATCCTACACATGGGAACAGTGTAGTATATTTATTTTTGATGATTGATTTATGTTAACAATAACTTTTAGCCTAGTTCCATTAGACCTTAAAGGCAGCAATGATTTCATTGAAAGTTGTTATAATTTGATTAAGAGCCATGAAGGAGTATACCCATTTTGTAATTCTTGGATGCCACAGTGTTATGAAATTCCAAGTGGGTAACAAATGCACATGTGCTCACCCATCGGTGCATCCTACAAGGTAGAACATCTTAGCGCTGCCACTCCCTTTTGCAAATTATGTGCCCAGTCTAGGCTTCGTTTTCCTCACTTACAAACATGCAGTAATAATCATGTCAAGTATTTGTGCAATATGTAACCCACATTAGGTATCTAAGCAATATTAGCACTTGTTGGAGCTTAAGCTTAGTATTCTTTTCTGTAGGTCAAGGACAATCAGGTAGATCAGAGCAGACAAGCTAACCTCTTTTAGGAGACAGATAATCTACTGCCTCCTACACCTTCAGAAACACATGCTATAAAGAGAATATTATGGGTGGTGAATGTTTAATAACTGGTCCTTTAAAAAGATACACTTTTAAAACATGCTTATAGCATTTTTCATTTGCAATGACTGGGGTGTAAATACCACACCTCTATCACAACCAATTTTATTTCACAAGGTAAAACCCTTGAGCAGAGCTGGGAAGGCGTGCACACACATGGCTGTCACCAGCTGGGCTCCAGCTGGCTCCACAGCCTCCCAAAGCTATCTTCCCTCCGTGCTGGCTTTGCTTTTACCAGTTCAGATGGTGCCATCAACCCAAGAGGAAAGCTCAGCCTCCTTTCTGTTCTGCACAGAGACTTTTGTTGTCCATGTAATCTGAGTTTTACTCTATTCTAAAATGCATTTATGAAGATGTAGGATTTCACAGATAGTGACTTATTTAGTCCATAATCACTTTTTCTAGATAGCTGTGAATTTTACACCCATTTTAAGGATGAGGAAACTAGAGCCCAAGGAGTTTTAAAAGATTAAAGAAGCAAAAGTTGCATAGGGTCACCTGTTAGCAAATGGCAATCACAAAATTAGAATCAGGTGAACTGGCTCAGGTCCATTTCCTTATCTACTTTGTGGGGCAGACACAATGATGGTGGGTGTCATGTCAGATCACTGCTCAGAAAGGACGATCAGAAAATCTCATTGGTCCCTCTTAAGAGCACTCTTGGCCTCTAATCTGAACTGCGCCCAATTTAGGAACTTTTTGCTACATGTTTCCTGCTTTTGTGCATTTTAATTTGGAATTTATTGTAAGCCATTCAGCCCTGAAAGGAGTCTCGGAAGTGCTTTGTTGTTTCCTCCTTTGGATGGCTCTCCCAATCACTGGGTCAGCACTCCACTTGCAGTACAAAGGGAGCAGAGGCCCTGCAGGGAACCAGCAACCCAAGGGTAGCACTGTGACCCAAGGGCCTGGGTGGCTGATGCTCAGGTTCTTTGATAAATATTGCTTTTGCATCACCCATGAAACACACAATTTCCAACTCTTCCTAGCTTGCCTTTCACAGGCCCACAGCAACCCTTGTTCTGAAGCTAGGTTTCTCAAGGTTGTTCTGGCAGCCAGAGTGCAACAGCTGCTCAGCCATGCAATGATCCGGCCGTGCCATTGCAGGAGGGGTGCAGAGAGGCCTGACAGTCTGAGCCAAGCCCATCACCCACTGTTGCCTCCCTTTCTCCTCAAATGGAAGAGGAACAGAAATTAACCCTCTCAGCATCACTCAAGAGAAGCTCAGAGGAGGAGCCTGGTTTCCCAGTTGTCCCAAATTACATAGCTAGTAGCACACCATTCTTACTTCTGTGATGTTTTACCATTGTCCTGTCTTTGGTCTTGGGGACACTCTGCTGATCATTCTTTCCTCATTTCCATACCCATCCCTACTTGCTTTTAAGCTACCTCTCTATGAGCCATAGCCACTTACATTACAGCCTCATCAGGAAGTTATAGTAAAGAGAAAACATACATTGAGCAGATTCTAACACTCAGAGGTAACTATAATTATCAGCAAACCTGTTATTTTGTAATTTCTTCATCTTTATGCAGATATTAGTAGTCTTGTCCATCGCAATGCCTGAGCAAATAAAAAGTACAGGGAGCTTCTTACTCCTTGACAGGTAGAGAGAGGAGTGCTTCCCACTACACACTGATTCTATGCTTAGAGGACAGAATGGGCACTTCCAGATGCCTGTCCCAGGACCCAGTTCAACATAAGCTGCTTGGAGTGGGGCCTGGATCCTCAAGGACAAGAAGCTTTTAAACCAAGCAGAAAGCAAACAAAACAAAACAACACAGACACAGATGCAGACATGAATAAATAAAGCAGACAAACCCACATATGGGAAGGCTCCCCATCTTGTTCCCAGGAGCCAGGCTCCCCGAGGCCTTACAGATGTCAGAGCAGAATTGACTTGCATGTTCCAAGTTGTGAAAATCTAGCATCCATGATTACTGTTAGAAAAATGGAGTGGAGGGAGTGAAATAGCTTTGGTTTGAAAGAGAGGAGGCCTCACACACATCAGCACAGCTGTGGTTCCCCCATCATTTCCCTGAGATTTGCTCTCACTGGAGATTTTTTTATTATTCCTGCAGATATTGACAAGTTGAAAATTTATGCAAACTCAGTAGAGGTTAACATAGGACTGGCCTGGTCCCTGGTCCATAAAGAGGAGGGAAGTGGGACTAAATTCCCTCGTGGTTTCATATATGGTATGTATGGTGGTGGTGGTGGTGGTGGTGGTGTGTGTGTGTGTGTGTGTGTGTGTGTGTGTGTGTTTCTGCTTCTCTAAAAGTCAGTCAACAAATTTTGATGAATATACATTTATGGACATAAGCAATAGTCAAGTCAAATAATGATTACTGTTATTTCTTAAAAATTAATTCCAGGTTTTAATGTCACTAATAAGGTTTACTTGCAACCATAGAGGAATTGTTTTTTTTACTTTATAAAGAGGAAAACAATAAAACACAATTGGAAGACCCAATACTATTATAGGCTACTGGACTCTTTTAGAATATTTTGCTGAGTTTACACATCTATAATATTCAAATAATGGAACTTAACCAAAAAAGGGGATACAGAGGAATGTCCATTTTGTATCTGTGTATTCAAAGTGGTTAGTATAGATATATAGTTACATTCTCTTAATGAATAGAGTGATTTCTTCTAATGGTGTTAGGATATCATGTCTGCATCTTATACAGCAATTAATCACTAAGAAGAATGCATGCAATGTGTTAATTATTGAAACTGTCCTACCAATTTGATTTGAAACTGTCTCATTGCTATTTGTTTATCAATAAAATTATGGGAAAAATAGAAGTAAGCCCTAATTGTCAGGTGGATGCTAATGCCAGATAGACCAAATCATGCATCTGGTTTTGTAACATACCCATATTCTTGCACTATCATGAATAAAGATTGAGAATGGAGACTAAAAAAACAACTAGGATGCAGGAAAAATAATTCATCACTTGCAAGATGATGCAAAGATGAACAATGTGAGACTAATAGGTATCAATGAGAAAGAAGGAGTCAGTACAAAGGACACTAAAAAATATGGGCAGAAGCAATAGCAGAAAACTTCTCAAATATGAAGAAACAATATGACATTCAGGTAACTGAAGCATACAGAATGCAAAGTAACCTCAACCCAATTAAAAACACACTGAGATATACAATAGTCAAGATCCCAGAAATTCAGCTCAAGAATAATACACTGAAAGATGCTAGAGAAAAGAAACAAATCACATTTAAAGGAAAACCCATCAGAATTACAACTGAATTCTCTTCACAAACCATGAAGGCAAGACGAGCATAGAGCAGAGTACTTCAAGTCCTCTATGAAAACCAATTCCAGCTCAGACTACTATACTCTGCAAAACTCTCTTTCAAGTTTGACAGAGAAGTGAAATACTTCCATGACAAAGAACAACTAAAGAATTTCATGATGACAGTCTTATTCTCAGACAGTCTCAACTTCAAACCAAGAATAATCAAGTGAAATAAAGAAGGCTACTATATACTGGACAGGAAAATGAATGTTGTGGGACTGTCCTGCTACAAGGTTGTATATGGTTAGATTTCTGGACTTATTTGTAGACATAAGAATTATATAATTCTTTATGCCTATTTTTAAATTTTTAAAATGTTTTTTCATCATGTTCTGTAGAGACTTAAAGTTCAACATATCAATATTTGATGAAAAATATCTGTTCCATGATATGCCTAGCATGTTTGATATTCGGACAGACAGTGAGGTTAAGCTTAACAGCCTAGGTTGTATGGTAATGACAACAGGCTTCTCTTTTGGAAGGTTAACAACCTAAGTTTGCAGACCAAAATTAGTGAAAAAAAGAGGGCCACAAAGAAAGCCAACATTTTGGCCCTAGCCTTCCAGGGTCAATTGAGACTCAGGACATATGAAAACTTGTACTGTAACATCACGTAACTCAGTAGTGTCCCACATTTTCTGGTCAAGGAGATTATGGGGCCAAAGATGAAAGTGATCAAAAATGTAGAGTGTGCCTAAGGAGAGTCACATGGAGAGAAAACATTCTCTCAGGCTTTCACAGAGAGCACATTGGCCAAGCAATGGCCGTGACTCATCCACATGACTGACACTGACAAGGGATCTACAATCTGAGGTACACGATCTCAGGATAGATGCTGAGGGGCTTTGACTGACCTTGTCAGATCCAAGAGTGCAACTTTTGTTGCATGGGTCTTGCTTTGTCTTGGTCTTAACTAACCAGGAGAGAAGTATAAAAACAAAGTATAAGAAGTAAAGCCATGCTGTTATGTTGAGCTGTAGAGGACTCAGGTCAACAATTTCTGACACTGCCAGTGAAGCGGAAGACCCAACACTATTATGGACTACTTTACTCTTTTAGAATATTTTGCTGAGTTAACACACCTATAATATTCAAATGATGGAACTGAACAGAAAAGGGGATACAGATGAATGTCCATTTTGTATCTGTGTATTCAAAATGGTTATGATAGATATATAGTTCCATTCTCTTAATGAATAGAAGGATTTGTTCTAATAGTGTTTGTAAATAGGATATCATGTCTGCATCTTGTACAGCAAATAACAACTAGGAAGAGAGTACACATTGTGTTAATTATTGGAACAGTCCTACCAATTTGATTTGAAACTGTCTCATCGCTATTTATTTCTCAATAAAATTATGGAAAAAATATACTAAGTTAGAAAACATTTACCAAAGTATTTTGGGACATCACTATTTAAGCTTTGTATTCAAAATCAAATAATTAAGTTTTCTAAATATATATGGATCTGTTTTCTAATGTGTAAAAGGAAGTAGCAGATAACACATAAGATTTTTTTTTTTTTGTATTTAGAATAGGTAGCAAGTAGTGTTGGCACATACCTGTAATCCCAGTAATTGGGAAGCTGAGGTAGGAGGATTATGGTGAGGCCATCCTGGGCTACATAATGAGTTCAAGGCCAGGTTGAATTATATGGTGAGATGCGGTCTCAAAAAACCAACTCTAAACAAATAAAATAAAAAGAAGAGATAAGCCAACCTAATTTAGAATCTTTTATTATGCCTATGGAGAGAAGACAGTATATGGCACCCAGAATATATTTTCTTTAATATGCACCTTTTATAATCTTTAGAATAAGTCTTTAGTTTTTATTGATTAAAAACATACATCCACAAGAAAAGTGTTTGAGGAAAATGTGTTGCAGTTTTCTAGGAATTTTTTATGTCTTGTGTTTCCTTTTCTTTTGCTTTTACAGCTTAGTTTTCATATGTTCAGTTTTTACCATTACAGCTTCGGTTTTCCTAATATTCATGTGCTTCATTGACTCATTGAGAAAGTGAATGTATTTATTAGCTTTTATATGAAATAGTCTTATATTAAACCCTGTTTTGTTGTATGTTTTATCATCTTCAAATCTTGCTTGAAGATGATAAAACTTTTTTTGCTTTCAGTTTTGTAAGTGATGAATTTGCTTAGAACAATTTCTTTTCCAAAAGTATAAATAAAAAATTTGCTTCTATTAAAAATAAATAAAATAAAATTATGAGAAAAAACAAAATGGTACAGAATTTCAAAACAAGATAATGGGAATTTAACAATGACTAATATAGTATATATTGTTATCTCCAAAGTAGTTGTTCAGATTATAAGATATAGACATGCAAAATTGATCACAATATAAACACAAATGGTTCCCTTCAATGAGCTAAAAGAAATTAATAGTAAAACTATCTTAGATCATATATATATATATAGATAGATAGATAGATAGATATATGTATATGTATATGTATATGTATATGTATATGTATAGTTTCCCTTCCATCTTTTCTTTCTCTCATCACAGTTGTCCTTTCCCTTTCACAATATCTATTGTATATTATAGATCATCTTCACTCTCTTTCAATTTCTTTTTCTTTTCTTTTCTTTTTTTTTGAGGGACCAGGGATTGAACTCAGGACCTTGCTCTTACCAGGCAAGTTCTTATTCTACTGAGCTATCTCCCCGCCCCTTCAATTTCTTACATTAGGGAGACAGTAGAATGTTTATACAAGTGAATCTGATTTATTTCACTTATAAATATGATCTCCAGTAGCATCCATTTACTTATAAAAACCTCAGAAATTATCTTTCTTTATAGCTAAGTAATACTTCATTATATAAATATACCACATCATTTTAAAATATTTTATTTTATTACTATTTTTATAAAGGGTCTTGCCATACAATTTGGATTCATAGTGATCCTCCTGTCTCATCCTCCCTAGTTGCTGGGAGCACAGGTATGCACCACCATACTGGGTTCTGGGGCCCGTATGACAAGTAGTACCGGGGATTGAACTTGGAACCTTGTGCTTGCCAGACAGGCACTTATGCTGCTGAGCTATTTCCCAAGCCCTTTAAATTTTTTTTAAATTTTTTTGCAGAATATACAAGTTAGAATTAAAACAAAAAAATTACAAGTTGTACAGAATTTCACTTAATGAAATAATATGAATTTCACAGTATTAGTTGTAATAAATAGTGTTGTCTTCCATCCAGTTATTCATGTTAAATTGGAAGAAGAAAGGAAAAAAGAAAGAAATGTATAAGAAATTAAGAAGAGAAAAGGTACAAACAATTGAAAAAAGGAGACAAAACAAATTAAGTATGACCTGCTCCTTTCCATAGACCAGCAGAAATGCACTGTACAATTGTCCAAACCATCCTGCTTATATACATAGATAAATCTCTTTCCCCACTTCCTCTCCTGTCCTTCTCCTCAACTCAGTCCTTTTGAATGAATGCATTCCCTTTTTCCATTATCTATTGTAACCTTCAGATTCCATTTTTTCTCTTTCAGGTTCTCTCACTAAGGAGACAATAAGATATTTACACATGTGGGTCTGGTTTAACTTTTAATTCCTTTGTTGATGGGCATTTGGGTTGTTTCTAAGATTTGGCTATTATGAATTATGCTTCTATCAACATGAATCTACAATATTGTTGCGGTATGATGTTTTTAACTTTTTTGGAAAAATACCCAAATGTTGAACAGAACCTCTACACATATTTTTTTGAGAAATATCTACACTGGTTTCCATAGTTATACCAGTCTGTATTCCTACTAAGAGTGAAGAAGGGTTCCTTTTTCCCCATGTCCTAGCCAGCATTTGTTACTGATAGACTTTTTGATGATAGCCATTTTTTCTGAGGTAAGATGGAATTTTGTGTTGTTTAAATTTGCATCTCTTGAATGACCAATCACATTGAACATTTTTTCATATATTCATTTTCCATTGCTATTTCTTCATTTGAGAAGTGTGTATTTATCTCAGATGCTCATTTTTGGGTTGGATATTTGAATTTGGGGGAGGGCTTGATTTTTTTCAATTTTTATTTTCTTCTTCTTCTAGATGGAAGTCCTTTGTTTGAGGGACAGTGGGCTACAATTTTCCCAATCTGTGTTTTTTTCTGCTTTGCTCTGTGATTTCTCTTGCTATGCAAAACTTTTTCATAAAATAAGAATGTAGTTTTTAAACACTTGAAGTATTTTGCATGCAGTTTGAATTTTGTTCATGACCTCTCTGCCTTTCCCTATGTCTTCAAGATTTCTACCTACTTTCTGTTTCAGAAGATTTAGTATTTTTGTTGAAATAATTATGTCTTTGATTCATTTTGATTTTTAGTTTAATGCATGGTGATAGACACGGATTTAGTCTTAGTCTTCAGCATGTGGAAAGTCAATTTTCAAGAACCGTTTATTAAAGAGGCTATCTTTTTTCTAATGAATGTGTTTGGCCCCTTTGCCAAAGATAATGTGCATGAGTGTTTGTAGTTGTGTTTGCATCTTCTAATCTGTTCCATTGATCCTCACATCTGCTTGTTTGGGTCAGTACCATAATGATTTTATCACAATATCTTTGTAGTATAATTTTAAGTCAAGGGTTGTTACATCTTCTACATTCCTTTGTTGCCCAGAATTGCCTTTGCAACCTCTAGGCCCATTCTGTTTCCAGATGTACTTTGGTAATGTTTTCTCTTGCTCTGTGGGGTATGCTAATGGCATTTTGATCAGCATTCCATTAAATCTGCATAACAGTTTGGGGAGTGTGGCCATTTTCACAATGTTGGTTCTTCCTACCCGTGACCAAAGAATATCTTTCCATTTTATGAAATCCTTAACCAGGAATTTTAAAAGACAAAAACAAAATAAAATTACACTGCTGGTATAATATTGATCTGACTTTTGTGCTTTCTATTCAGGTTATTTGTATGTGAACAGATATTTTAAATAACTGTAACCACAATTTATGTTCCATTATGTATTGCCTTTCTTTTCATGGAATTTCAATATTCACATACATTTCATTGCTTAAGAATCTTAGGAGTGGTAAGATTTAAGATACTAATTTTCAAATGAACAGATATTCTACCTTGAACTCATTCTTTTGTGATCAATTTTTTAGTTTGTGTCTATGGACTACATGTTTTCTATGAAGTTGTGGTTATAGTGAATCATGTCCTTTAGAAAAATTCTACTGCAAAGAAATTACAAAAAATAAAAAATGAATATTCTGTAACTTCTTTTTTTTTTTTTTTTTGAATCAGGGATTGAACTCAGGCCCTAGCACTTGCCAGGGAAGCACTTATTCTACTGAGACATCTCCTGGACCCCCAATATTTTGTGACTTCTGTTGCACAATTTCATGGCTCCTTCCTTGAGAGCTTATATTTATTTTCTTTTTTTCTGTATTTTTTAAGGGAAGGGTCTACAGGGTATTCAGGGTCTCCCTACTAGATTAGACTCATAGTGATTCTCCTATTTACAGCCTCCTCAGTGCTGTGATTATAGTAGCCCACTGCCACACCCTGTCTCAGTTGCCATCTTAGCACTCCCTGAGGGTGGGCCCGGCACCGCAGGCCCAGGGATTGAACTCCTGGCTTTGTGCCTGCTTGCAGACACTTAAATCCACTGAACTATTTGGCCAGCTCCTTATATTTATTTTCAAAGAAACATCATCATAAGAAAGAAACAACACCACAAGAATATTGCCAGCTCTATATTTTTTTAAGTTTAGTTACATTTAAATAATCTTCTCCAGTCTGTGCTCTGTATGCTACTTAATGTAATATTCCCAAAGAGAACAAATCTGGAGGCAACAAATCTGAGGTCAGTACCTGACCTCAAAATATACTACAAAGTTATAGTAACCAAAGCAGTGTGGTACTGACACAATAAAACAGGAACATAGACCAACAGAATAGAATAGAGAGCCCAGAAATAAGTTCATGCAAGTACAGCCAATTGAATTTCCAACAAAATTGTTAATAACACATTTTGGGGTAGAAGTAGCTTTCTTTTTTCAATAAAATCTGTTAAGAACACTGGACATTCATATACAGGCAAATGAAATTAGACTCATTTCATACCATATACAAAACCCAATCAGAACAGGTTAAGGATTAGCATATAAATCCGGAAGCAATAAAACTAGTAGAAGAAAACATAGAACCAGTGCTCCTTGCCATTAGTCTGAGGAATTGGAAAAGACATCAAAAACACAGCCATAAAATAAACAATAGAAAACCAATTATATAAAATTAAAAAATCTGTCCAGTAAAGAAAATAATCAGCAACAACCTATAGAACAGCAGAAAAATATTTACAATCTATATTTGAAACATAAATTCAAGGTCTATCTCAATATCTATCTATCTAGCTATCTATCTGTGACTCCAACAAACAGCTAGAAGACAGAAAAGCTAGATAAAATTTGGAAAAGACTTGAGCAGACATTTTTCAGAAAATGTACATACCAGTACTCACTTAACTATTGGGGAAATGCAGACCCTAGCCACCTGGTAGGTGCATCATTTCAACATAGTAGAATGACTATCATAAAAAGACAAAAATTCAACAAGTGTTTGTGAAGATAAGAAGAAAAAGTAATCCTTACACACCATTGGTGTTATTAGAAATTAGTGAGCCCGTTATCACCAACAGTATAAAGTCCCTTCAAAATTAAAAATAGACTTGTATTGTGCTACTAACTTACTTCTGTTAGTTCATTGAAAGGAATAGATAGTGCTTACATTGTTTGATCAAATTTTCATGCCTGTATCTGGTAATCTGAGCAACTACTTTGAAGATAACAATGTGCGATATAATACCCAATGTTAATTTTCCATCTTATGTTGAAATTCTGTATCATTTTCCTCTCCTTAAAATAAAAAGTTTAAAAATAGGACTATCGTATTACCCAACAATCCTTCAACTAAGTATATGTACAACAAAAATCAAATTAACATGCCAAAGAGATATCTGTACTTTCATGTTTGTTACAGCATTTATCACAAGTAAAATATGAAATCAATTTAAGTGTCCACCAATGCATGATTGAATAAATATACATAGTGAAATATGACTAAGATATTAAATAAAAGAGTGAAATACTCCATTTGTAAAAGGATGAATGAACCTGGAAGACACTATATTAAGTGAAATAAGTCAAGTGCAGAAAGATAAATACAGTAGTATCTCACTCATATGTGGAATCTAGAAATGTTGAGTGCACAGAAGTAAAAGGTAGAATGGTGGCCATAAGAGGTTGATAAGAATGAGGAAAGGGGATGGGAGGATACTGATCAAAGGATCAAGAATCAAAGATAGGTGGGATATTTTTAAGAACTCTGTTGGATGTACAGTATTACAAGTAGTTAATGATGACATATTGTGTTCATGAGAAGGGCAAAGAATGCATATGAAGTGTCCTCAAACAAAAGTGATAACTATAAAAGATAAATGATTTGTTAATTTTAGTTAGACCTAACCAATCCACAACATATATAGCTTATTTGGACACATGTTGCACGTGATACAAATGTATAATTTTATCTGTCAATTTTTGGAAAAAATTGCTCTACAATGTTTAGGCAAGATTAAAAACCCAGCATTCATTATATTAACTATAGACAAATAACTTCACTTTATTCTACAAATCCCAAGGAATTCTAACCAAATAGAATGCAATTCAGACCAACTTGGATGAGGACGCTTGGAGCTGAAGATCTTCCCTGCTAGAATAAGGTGTGATTTATTGGTCAAATAACAATTATCATGCTACTGAATGTCAGGTAGGCAGTTCTTAAGAAAGCTATTAAATCCCCTTGTCTGATGATGAAAGGCTTGGTCCTATAAATATGAAAACCCATCAAGAATTTTCTTTTCTTTTTTTTTTTTTTTTTTTTTTGGCCGAACCGGGGATTGAACTCAGGCGCTTGCGCTTGCCAGGGAAGCGCTCATTCCACTGTGCCATCTCCCTAGCCCCAAGAATTTTCTTAATGAAGAACATTTGCCTGACTGCTTGGGCTTGCTTTTTCAGAATTAACTTTGAATGTGACAAAGTAGTGATGCCTATAATTTTAGAGACTCCTACTAGGACACTCATAAACATACCATTATTAAAGCCACCGCTGCCATTATTAATAATACAAAACCCCCTAATATTTATCTAATATTTACTATTGCTAAGTATTCTAAAATAGACAATATCATTTAGACTTCCTGGAACTATTTTGCTTATGTAAGGAGTAGTTTAACAAAAGCATGCTAAACTTAAGGGACCTATGTAGGGCCATATAGTCTATTGGTAAACAGAAAGGTAAGCCATCAGCCCATAGGCCCTTTGCTCTCCTCAACCAGTTAATTTGTTTCAGTGAACTTCTAGTTAACATTTCTATTATCTCAGTTTCTCTTCTCTCATTGCTGGAACAGATACCCAACACCCAAAATGAAGGAAGGAAACATTTATTTAGCTCTCAGTTACAGGAGGTTTCAGTCCATACTCAGCTGGTTCCAAGGCAGAACAGCACGTGGTAGGGAGCAACCTTTCATGGTGGCAGCACAGAACAAAGAGCAAAGGGAGGAGTAACAGCAACAATGGCTACAGAGACAAAGTCTGTCTCTTTCAAGTTGCATTCAGGCTATCTGTCCCAGGTTGGGACAGTACTAACACCCATAATCCCAGCAGTGCTAAAACCCATAATCCCAGCCTTGATCATAAATTAATCTCAAACTCTAGAAGTCCCCACCCCATGACTGCATGAGGCTTTAGGGAGACAACTACACACAAACCATAACATCTATTTTTACCTCCTTTTCCAAAAAAAAAGTATCTTTAATGATAAAAATATTTATTGGGGTAAAGTAGCAGGTTATGGTATCTTAAAATGTTCTTCACCTTTATCAATTGAACATTCAATTACTGGTCCTGAGAATTCTTATGTCTGTCCCCTGTCATAGTCCATCCCCTCCATATACCTGTACATCTTTTGCCTCCTCTCAAATTAACTTGTGAGCCAGTTATAAGTTTAAAGCTCTCCCCTCATAGTTTTTTTTTTTTTTTTTTTTTTTTCAGAGCCAAGGATTGAACTCAGGCATTTGCCCTTGCCAGGCAAGTACTTATTCAACTGAGCTATCTCCTCAGCCCTTCCTTATAGTTTCTTTCAAAAATAAAAAATAACCAGAGCCATTTCCAAAAAAGTAACTTCTAGTGGCCTAGCCCACCATAACTGATTTCTTCTAGATGACAACTACTGTTACCAGCTACTTTCAAGGACAAAAGTCTAACTAATTTAGCCCAATCTTCTGCCAGTGAAGCCCACATCAACAAGTGTTCTAATTATAGTAGTATTGTTAATTAGAACAATTATTTGTCTAATGCTCTTGCATTTCCTTGTGGCCACAAGATTATGAGAAACTATGCTATATTATCAGGAATTATTCAAAAATGCTTTTGTCATATTACAAAAGTCTTTAACAAAGATATCATGGCTTGTTTTTGACTAAGAGGTAAGAAGTAAAATACGTTGAATTTGAAAGATCTGTATTTTTGTTCACTTTCCAAAGGAATTAATATTTAGGAATTCATAACATTGGAACACTATTTCAAAGGCCTAGGGAAAACACCATCATCTCAATTTTTTAACTCAATCTAACATACATGGAAATTACCATATACTTTTGAAGATCCCTCCAGAAAGCAACCTCAATAAATAACTCTTCAGTTGCTTTCTGTTAGTATTTTTGCATGTGGATTTCAGGGCATCCTCCATGTTGCATAGCCACCTCCAGTCCTACCAAAACAGAATTTCTGGAATGTGAGCTATGGAACCACAGATTTGAAAATTCCTTTGCTTATTCTCAGTTACCCTTCTTCGCTGTTCCAGCGTCTCATCTCATATTGCCAGAATTAGAGGACCCGCTTGCAGGCTGAAGGGGCACAAACAAGAGAGATGACCAAGAACTGATTCCACTCTTGAATTCAGAACAATATTTCTGCCCCACTGTGGACTTCCTTACCTTTCTCATACCTTTCATAGCATACAATTAAGTCAGAAGACCTTTGGAGTAAATTAACTATGACATCTAAGATTTCTAAGTAGAAGAACCACCACCGAATAAAGCCTTTGATGAATGATCTGAACACCTCTGCTTGTCTTTTCAGGCTACAAATAAAAGAATCAGAATTACCCAGGAAGGTGCCAAGGAAACCACTGCAGGAAAGAGACACAGAGGGCTCTAAAAGAAACAGCAAATCACTCCAATCCCTGAATTATGATTTCTAAAGGGACGCTGAATTAGACTTCACGTGAAACTTTTATATGTAATTTTTGATATCACACATTCTATACTCTGATCCCATTGTACATGGCCCTATGAGACAGGAAGTACCACTGTTTGTTTAGAAGCTATCATCCCCATAACTGTCAGAGATATCTCAGCTATTTGATTTGTTTAGCTTTTGTTTTGGAGGTATGAAGGCAGGACAATGATTATAATTCTGATTCTATAATACAGGAAATCTTAACTACTTTTTATGAATCTAGTGTCTAATTTCACTGGAAGGATGTTAACCAGGTTGAACAGCACCTGTGATCTGTTACTAGCAGTCCTTGCACTCATTACCAAACATTGTTATTGCCTGTTATATGGAACATGGACATACTCCTAGTTGTTAGAGAAAAGAAGGGTAATCCAGTAGATGTAGGCCCTGCCTATATAGATCATTTGGATCAATAACAAAGTTTATAAACAACTTCAATAATGAATGAGTGCTTTGACAGGGTAATGTAGTCCCAGTGGGAAGGAGTTGACCATGAGAAAAAAGGACACAAGGATTGGAGACAGGGGCCTTGTCAGGGATCTCTGGCATCCACCCAGGTGGGAGTCATACTGTGAACATGAAGACACATTGATCTTTGAAGGTTTTAGAGTTTTTATTTCTAAGTATTGAAGGGTGAGGAGAGCCTAATCACTCTCCACTGTTAATGGGCTCTAACTAATCAATCAGTAGAGAAAAGGCCAAATGTGAACCAAAATATATTACACACTAGAAAAGCTGGGTCCTCTGCCTGTCATCGTAGTTTGAACTTACCCACTCAGCTCTACATAAAGACAGAAAAACAAAAAGATTTTTCTGAAGTGGAATCACATGCCATCTCAGAAGTTCAGGCAAGATGCAGGCCACCAATTTTCACACCCCTGTGTTTACACCCTTTAGTAGTGGCATTACCGAAGACTCAAGGCATTGTCTTCTGTTCTTTACTGACCAATAGAATATAGAAGTGGCCAAATGGTGCTCTGTGTTCACTCTCTACTGATACCTTATAACAACAAAATAGGAGATGAGTCCAGTATTTTTTAAATCTATGTTCACCCTAGACCAGTTTCATCCAAATGAATTCATAGACATGTGAAACAGTCGAGCCAAGTGATGAAAACTTGTGTACTTGAGCTACAGCTGACCCCTGATATATCCATGCACTGAGGCAAAGTTAGAAGAGCTAGGTGATTGGCTCACAGACTTGCACGTGATAAATGTTTTCATTTCACACCAATAAATTTTGATAAGGTACATTTCATGAAAATACAGATTGTGGAGTCTAAAATAGCCAAGAAACAGACATCAAATAAAGAGTGCCATATACTGTCCCCTTCACTGTCAAAACTTTGTGACTTCTTGCTGTGACCCAGTTAAAGTCAGCTTCCTTCTAGTATAATTTAAAAAAAAATGAAGAGATCAGGAGAGAGGTCAAATACTCCCTGTGACACTTCCTGAGGCCTGCTCTGCAACAAAGCCTCAGGTCTGTATCCTTACCTTCTCTAACACTATGTTAAGTACTCCTCCAATGAAGCACTTTTTGGAGAACATGATAAGGCTATTTAAGACCAACTATGCAGGATTAACTAGCTGATAGACTTTTAATATTAATGCTTTATAGCTTGGTGTCTGTGAAAATATATATATATATATATATATATATATATTTAATGCCCAAAGACATATATTTCTGCTAAACTTTTGATGAAGCCCTGGGGAGAGTAGGAGAGGTCCCAAACTGAGAGGGATTGACAGCTGGGCTAGGAACCCAAACTGAGGCTCCCTTTTGCTTTTCACAAAGAAGGTTTTGTTTGGATTGTGGGATACAGTGAGTAACTCCTTAGAGCCATGAGAAAATGCTGCATTCTGAGGGAACATCTGGACTGCCAGTTCAAGCCAGGCTGAAATTCTATCCTGGCCAGAGCTACTCCAATGAGTCAGGTGTAGGTGTATTTTTCCAGGATGTATAAAACCACATCTTACCCTGAGAAACAGGGTTTTGCCCGTAGGAGCATCGTTATTACAGAGGGCAAGCGATCTTCCTACCTTCCCATGAAGGGTGTGTTTACTGAGGCTTCCTGCCCAGAGAACCAAATCCAAAGACTCGAAAGCATGACCTCCACACATCCTTCTTCAAAATGTGTTAAGGGCCTAACCAATTAAAACTTTTCTCATCAGCATGCTCACTCCATGCCAAGCCCACCTTGTTTTTATAACCTAACTTCAAGAGATGGAGCCATTACTTTGAGCTACTGGATCGGATATTAAATCCCCTCTTTTTTCTTCTTCCAAGCTCTTTCCCATAATATCATCAAATTATTTATTTCCTGTTCCACCTTAACAATGGGATATCGCTAATAGTAATACTTCTACTCTCAGTACTCTTGTTTCTTATTATTTACCACAGACTCCAGGATAAGTGTATTGTTATGTTACATTGTCAATATTTGCATTTAAAGATCTCTAATATTTAAAGTCTTTTCACATGTATTTGTTTAACTTGTTGTTACTGACACATTAAAAAGAAACCCAAGTATAAATTCTGTGGCTTACAGCATCTTAATGAGGTTGATGAAGAAAGTATTATGACTTCCCATTGTAAAGGAGGTAACTGAGTCATGGGTGAGTAGAGATGGGTCTGGGAGTACTTTCCAGAGTCGTGATGGGAACCATTAACAGTGAGTCATCAGTGGCTTAGGGATGAGCATGTGAGAGAGGGCCAAGGCAGGTCCCGTGGGCACAATGACAAGAAAGTTGAGGGTGAGAAATATACAAAACAGGGACTTTCACTCATTGGCAAAGAGCTGCTGTCAGATCTGGGAATTTTTGGTTAATGCAGAAAAATGGCAAGGGGAGTAGGCAAGGCCTTCTTGTAAAGAAGAGTAACTGATGGAGAACTTGAGTAGAATATTAACAGAGAAGGAATTTTTGCAAAACATGAGAAAAGGGAGCTCAGATTACCAAATTTATCAGTATACCAATTTGAAATATTAATAAAACTGGAAGCACTTAGGTACACACACCTAATTAGGTGAATGCGTATCATACTTCTCTTGTAATCCACTAATCACACATCTGCTATTTGGTTCTGTAGTAGTGAGCTCTCATAGTGTCCTGGTTTTACTTTGAATTGTTAACCTCTTTTTATATATTATGTATATTTATTTTAATTTTAATTTAATTTATTTTATATATTACATATAAAATATATCATACTACATATAATATTATATATCTCATATAATTGCTATATAGGAAAGCTCAATGGAAACTTGATACATGAGTGAATAAATTAATAACTAGTAGAATAAAGACAAGACAGAAAAATGAAGTATGACTAGATGGATTTAATTATGGAATAAATTACTGGGTCACTTTTAATTACTAGGCCAGTTTTTATCTAAATGTTTTATAGCCAAATTATTTCTCAATAAGTTAGCTTTTTTTTCCTATGAGAAGACTAACTTTATATTATGTCTTTAGGCCTACTTTTGTTGGAACAAAATTTTTTAAAATTTGTATTCCTCATCTCTGTAAGTAGTTAGTGAGGGACTCCATGCTCACCTGTAGATGTGAGGGGCAGGGGATTTAGCTTAGTGGGTGCAGCACCTACCGTGGCAAATGTGAGGGCCTAAGTTCTGTTCCTGGTACCCTTCAAAAAGTAAAAAAGTCCTCGACTGTAGATGTGAGTCAGTATTGGATGAAGTCATTCAGATTAGCTTCCCATCATTATGAAGAGGCCTGGATTAGAAATAAAACACAGAACAAAGTTATTTCCAAGAAATTTCCAAGGAACAATCAAAGCAACTTCTGACATGAAGAGACTTCTCATTCACTCTTCCAGCAAATATTCTCTGAACAAACATGGTGCCTGTGTTTGAAGAAGAGAAGCAAAACAAAGGGCCAGCAAGATAGCTCAGCGGACTAAGCGCCTACTTAGGCAAGCACAGGGGACCGGGTTTGAGGCCTGGCCCCACATGTCATGCCATCCTGCCCCTAGGCACACTGAGCAGGCAATCAAGTCAGGGCGTGGTGACACATGCCTCTAATCCCAGCACTGTGGAGCCTGAAAACACAAAGATCACTACTAGTCCAAGCTTCGTAGTGAGCACCTGCACAAAAAAACAAAACAAAACAAAACAAAAAGATGCAAACCAAAAGATGAAGGATCACACAATGTATGTGAGAACCCTAGGATAGGTTTACAGCAGGCTGCAGTAAGAGCCTCGAGGTTTTCTTCCTTTACCGTGGTTCTACACTGGCTCATTTCTGGGTCTTATTTCACAGGCAGTTGGGTTCCATTCCTGAGAAATCTCCATTTATTTTAGGCCAAAAGATTTCTTTTACAGACTGGTATTAAAATGTTTGGAGGTCCATGTATGACATCTTCTTGTCCTCTGATCCGTGTGTGTTCAAAGGATAAAACCAGGGAGGGTATTTTAACATCAAATAGTGGATTACTGAAGAGATAGAAGTGTAGATAATAAAAATTCAGTTAAAAGAGTAACCAAGTAATACGTTACATAGAAATAGGTCTGACATAACCTTTGAACTTTTTTTTTAATTTTTAATTTTTTATGTATTTAGTATAGGGTCTGCAGGGTCTCACTACACAGATCAGACTCAGCAATTCTCCTGTTTTCAGCCTGCCAAGTGCTGGGATTACCATGCTCAGTCTCAGTGGCCATCTCAGCACACCCCGGGGGTGGGACTGGCATGGCATGCTGAGGATTGAACCCCAGTCCATACGTCTGTCTAAGCAGGTGCTTTAATCCACTGAGCTATCTGGTCAGCCTGGCCTTTGAACTTTAAGGAATGTTACAAAATAACAATAAAAGACAAATCAGAAGTGATAATATCAGTGGTTTTGAATGGGTTGATATTGGTATCTGAACCACAAAATGTAAGTAAGAGATAGTGAAACATCACAAAAATGTAAGTTAATCAAATCTTTCACTGATTTTTTATAACTTTATTTTGAAGAGTAAAAACATGAACAAGAAAAACTAAAACAAAGACAGAGACAGGGTAACATATAACAATACATATGTTACAGATTTTCCAAAAAACAAGAATAGCTGATTAACAATGATTGATACATTACCTATTTTTATCATCAAATCTGTTGCTCAGATTAACAGATACAGTTATGCAAGATGATTGAAGACATGACATATGATTGAATATTATCACATGCTTTCAAGAAAACTTAAATTTTTGTTCTTGTCTCTCATTTTCTTTTATTGCCTTTTTAAAAAATTACTTTGGAGTATAGTAATAATTAGTATAACACTGTGCAAATTAAAACAACATTGAGATACCATCTCACCCCAGAAAGAATGGCTATTATAAAGAAATCAACCAACAATAAATGCTGGAGAAGCTGTGGGGAAAAAGGAACCCTTCTCCACTGCTGGTGGGACTGTAGACTGGTGCAACCGTTATGGAAATCAGTGTGGAGATGCCTCAAAAGACTAGGACTGGAAATTCCATTCAGTCCAGCTATCCCCTTACTGGGAATTTTCCCAAAAGAACTGAAAACATCATATCATAGTGATATACATGCGCCCATGTTTATAGCAGCACAATTTGTGATAGCCAATTCTTGGAAGCAACCTAAATACCCAACACCTGAGGAATGGATGGAAAAGATGTGGTATTTTTATACAATGGAGTATTACTCGTTGATTTTTATTGAAAATATTTATGGGATGTCTACCAAGTACCACAAACTGGTAACTGGTCTTGAACTGGCAACCATAAACTAAACTGGAATTTTAACCACCACAGGTTATTTTTAATGAGAAATAAAATGTCAGGCCAAGAGTTTTACATCAAGCATTGCATTAACAAAGATTCTTTGCTATCACCGATCATGAGTACTTTAGTAATTTTTTTTGGTCACTAATTAATAAACTATGTCTTGGTCTATAGGCTCACACCTGAGTTCTGATAAAACTTCAAGGCCCCTGAGAGACCCTGGCATTCGTTTACATTTGTGTGTGACACATTTGATGCAACACTGTGTATCTGCACAACAGAAGACAGAACTCATTTTTCATGTGTTTACCATCAGAACCCAAGCTTTAAAGTCAGGAATATCTAAGCTAGCATTCTTACTTACTAGGTTAGTTAATATCTTAAGAAAGTTGTTTGCAATTCCTAAGATTCTATTTCTTTACCTCTAAAACGCAGCTATCCTATGTAAATTAAAAGGATGTATACACACTTCAGGAAAGGAAAGACTTATATGTAGATATTTTACTGCTAAACTTATTGAGATGTCATGAGATTAATACAAGTTAGCTATGGCCTCTATAATTACAAGAGGCACTTAAGGTGGTGGCCAGAACCTTCTGGGCATTTATTTGCGCAGAGACCTGCTTCTTGGGTAGCATTGATCATTGAGGATGCTCTCATGCATTTTCAATTTCTTTGCTAAGGGCAGGTGGCATAATGAGTTTTCTGTGACCTATATCTTTTAGGGTCCCCACATGATGGTAACACCATCTGCTATAAAAACATAATACTAGTTTTATAGTATACATGTATATATACATCTATGTCTACATTTTTGGTGAACGTTCTAAATATTATAAATATTGCAATATATACAGCATTCTACCAGATATATAGAGGGCCTCAATTGGAACTGAATAAATGAGCGAATAAGGAATAACTGGTAGCATAGAGACAAAACTGAGAAATGAAGCATGACTACATTGATTTATTTTCTGAATTATTGGGAGACATTTTTCATTCTAGAAAAATGGTACATATCTTCCAGGCAAGAATGATTAAAGCCTTGGAATTCATGGAACATGCTTAATTACAGAAAATTTGTCTAACCAAAGTTGTACATTAAAATTATCACAAAATGTGATTTAAATTGTGTGTCATGGTATACTTTTTCATAATAATGCATTTATTTTTCAGAGTGTGTGCAGACATACAGCTTATTTACATATTTCTTATATGCAACCTGAGCTTGAATTACAGGGACATTTTCTAGCTAAATACTTTATAGCCAAATTATTTTTCAATAAGCTAGCTGTATTTTATCTAAGAGAGGACCAATTTTCCTACATCTTCTTTAAATTATGTATATATATGGCAGATAGGAATATATATGTAATATAACCATATTTAGACATATATATATAGGCATATCTGTATATAGTTAGGCATTTATATGTATATATTTTTAACATTTTAAAAAATTTGCTTCAATTGTACTCCATTATAGCTTATAAAACTGATTTTATTAATCTGTAACCATACTTCAAGTAACTTTCATAAGATGCTTGAATTCAATTTATTAAACAGGAAATGGTATATTAACAGCAGTATTTTAAAACACTCTGGACCCTGACGTCCCTTTTATGTTAAACTTCAAGTAAAGAGGTAGGGAAGAGGAGGAAGAAGATAAACTATTTCAATGATGTTTTATACTTTACAAAGTGTTATTATGCTACTATGTCTTCCTTCAAATCCACCAATGATTATTTCCCACCTCACACTTAAAAGGATGTAAAGTACTCTAGTTCAAGTCCACAGACTCACTCACGTGCAAACTCAGACTTGTGTCAGTCTCTCTCTCTCTTCAAAGGATGAAAGTTTCTCTAGCTTTGAGAGAAGCTAGGTCTTAGGTATCAGCTCGCCTTTGTCCAAAAGAGGACATAAGATTACCAGTAAGGTAACCATTGCAATTGTCTGTGGCAAAAGAAACTATTTTCTCTAATGTGGTAAATTTTTTTTTTAAGTTTTCACTACAGTGAGGGATAGCACCAAGTTCTCTCCCAGAGGAAGCTGCCCTGTGAAAAATACCTTCAAGAGCCAGTTGAATGGATGAGGCAGTGTGGTAGCCTGATTTCAAAAGTAGCACACATGTTGCCCTCCCTATGGTCACTTGCCTTTTGCTGTATTTTTGCAGCTTCTCCTATCAGGAGGCAGAGTCTACTCATCCACTATTAAATCTAAACTGGTTTTGTGACTTACTTTGGCAATGCAGGGAAAGTGACATTCGTCAAAGGCCAGACCTCAAAGGCTTTGTACATCTCTGCTGTTTGTTGAAATCCTACTATGCCATGTAAATCAGCTCAGGCTGGCCTATTGGAGGATCTGTGGCCCATGGCACAGACATGGGCAATTTTATAGCTACCATTCAGCCAGCCAGGTCCCTGAGATCATTCTAGATAGGTCAACCCAGGGCACACCCACCCTGACAGCAAAGCCATGAGGTAAGATCAACCAAGTCCCGCCTCAATCATCACAACCATCCAACTGACAAAATGAAACGTAAGCAGCAATAAATGTTTAACCCTTGAATTTGGGGGGTGGCTTGTTACTCTGCCACAGGTAATAGATCTATCCACAAGCAGAAATATCGATCAGCATCAGAATATCAAAGGCTCTGTAGAAACCAGAAGGGGAGTGACGCTGTTATTGTTGCTGACAGTGTGCTACAAGGGCAACCTGTGCAAATAAAGGAGGCGAAGGTAGGAAAAGGAGCGGATCCTACAAAATGAATACCATATATGATTGCTAATGGGGGATCCAGGGACTCTCCACAGTAGGGTGGCCAACAGATTTTGTGTGTGTATGTGTGTGTGTGTGTGTGTGTGTGTGTGTGTGTGTGGTACCAGGGACTGAACTCAGGACCCTGCACTTGCCAGGCAAGTGCTTATTCTACTGAAATATCTCCCTGGCCTGGACCAACAAATTTTTAAGAATGGTGAGTTATTGTAACAGCAAGATTGTGTTTCAGGAAGTGAGCATCCATCCTAGCTCCTTTGTTTTCAACAGAATTCTATGTAATTCACTAATGCAGTGTCTGCACCAATGGTAGTCATAGATGCAGAGTTCTGTGGACATAAAGCTGAATGTTTTTTGACTGGGTAAAATGATGGGATATAAAAACAGCATGTTTGGAAGTTAGAGGCCAGAGCAATGACCAGCTTAGGAATATGACTTTCCACTTCCACATCTGACGAATTCACAAAATATAATGCAGACAATGGAGTTTGCACAGTCAGGAGGAAGAGCTTAAGCCCCTCCAGCTGAGCAGAGGTCTGCAGCTGACGTTTGACCAACATTCCTCCCAAGCAAAGGGGGAAGGTAAGGCGTCATCACAAGCTGAACACCTAAGCCTAGTCTCATGTACTTCCCACTACTGCACAGAGAAGCCAAGAGTTATCAGTGTTATATTTAAAGGAAACTAAATGTCAAAGATGGTAAGGAACATACTGAATTTCACACAGCTGTTGAGTGATAAATGGTATTTTAAGTCCAGGATTGCTTGACCTCAGCCCAAGAATCTTGCAATTCCACCACAACTGTCAGAAACATTCACCCGCACATCAGGTGTATCCACCAGCTGTTTTATTTGTTGTTGCTGAGATGTAAGCCTAACACCTCCCTTAGCAACTGAATAGGCCCTTAGCTACCTGTGATGAGTAACAACTACTTTCTATATAAACAACTTGGGAGGGTTTCATCTTACATGACAGTGGGTTCTCAATAGCTTTCATCTGAGATGATGCAACGTGAAGAATACCTAGGTTATGATGAGGCAGCTCCCTGGCAAGAGGGTAGCTAGGCAAAGTCTCTTGAGGAATCCTAGGAAAAAGAATTCTTCAGATAGTTGTGGCATTTTCTTTCACTGAAGCATGAAGTGAATAATTTACTCAAATTGTCAGCCTCTAGGAGACAATACAGATAATCTGAAAACTGTGATATCCAGCAGTTATTTATTAGATCACTAGTACTTAATGGAAATTCATTAGAGGTCACTTTACACGGCAAGAGAAAGAATAATTCAATCAATAACAAGGAAAATAACAACAACATAGTTGATATTTGTATAGCACCACATAGTTTTTTCAGAGTATTGTGTGCATCAACACAAATTGTTAATCATGTTTTCAACTTTGTAAGCTTCATATAATATTATCCATAACCCCATTTCACAAAGAAGGGAACTTTGACACAGGATTTATTGGTTTCACAGTAAGTGGTACACCAAAATTTATTCACAGACTATTTAGTTTCATAGATCATGTTCCAAACCACTATAGGATACGATTTTTCAGGTTGAGAAAATTTTAAACTACACATATATATACACATACATGTGGACCTACGTACAAACATTTAAGTCTTCATGAGACGAGAATACTGCACTAGCTGCCAACACAATGCAACTAACTGCAAAGCAATCTCATGTTCCCCCGCAGTTCAGTTGTATTTTCAAACCTTTCCATGACCTTTCCCTGACCTTGAAAGGACTCTTGTGAAGGCCATACAACTTATCTATGTCCTCTAAGATAAACAAAGGCATTCTTCTAAGTACTTTAGCTGCCTCTATCAGCCTCTGTTCAGTTGAGTGTTATAATCAAAGTTCTGGGCTTCACACAAGGCTAACGGCTGTCCCTTGTTTGAGTCTGCAGGAGGTTGACAGCTCATTGGTAAAGAACTTCATTTTATGTTATTGGCCAGCCCCCTCTCTCTGTTTCCATGTACCATGCTGACTTCTGCACCTCCTGATTGGAAGGAAGGAAGAAAGGAAGGAAAAGGGACTGGGGAGATAGCTCAGCGGTCTTAGCGCCTGCCTGGAAAGGAAGGAAAGAAGGAGAGAAGGAAAGAAGAAAGGAAGGAAGGAAGGAAGGAAGGAAGGAAGGAAGGAAGGAAGGAAGGAAGGAAGGAAGGAAGAAGAGAGGTAAAAGGTCCAAGATGCTTTAGTTGATGAACACTTATGTACAGTTAGTTTCCTCAGGCCTGGAAGTTGTTTAAAATTCCTTTTGTCCTTGCTGAGGTGTTCTTCTGGGTGTTCAACTGCAGCTCCTTGAAACTTAATACTGAGAGTTTTGTTATAATAGTGTTTGAGACAGGATATCATGTCTGCATCTTGTACAATGAATAACCACTAGGACAACAAAATGCAATGTGTTAATTACTGTAAATGTGCCAGTCATTGGTTGTGAAACTGTCTCATTGATATTTGTTTCTCAATAAAATTATTAACAAAAGAAATATAATGCTATCTCCTCCAACTGTTATTATATCCTTCAATTTGTCTAATTTCAGAACTACTGTGCTTACCTAGCATTCTTCAACTTGGATAGGGAAGAGATATTTGTTTATTTTTTTCTAGTGTTTAACTAAAATTTATCACGTCCATCAATTGCAAACTTGCAAGTTCTAATGGAAACTTAGCATCTCCTTTCTTTACAAATGTGGTTTTATTAGCAATACATGTGATTTTGTCACCAAAGAAATCTTAGTGTCATATTACATTCCAATAGTGAACATATATTAAAATGTTTATTCTTACCACAGTTTCAAAATTATAAAAACTATTGTGGTTAATAGAACTGATGTTAGATCTAGTGATGTAATATGTTAAGAACTTGCATAGTTTTGATCACTACTTATATATGATTGGTATCTTTGGCCATTCCTTTTTTATTATACATTTTTACTTTTTATTAGTAGAAGTCTGGAGTGCCTAATGATTATTATATTTATAATGGAAAATTATGCACCCATCTTAATTATTGTCTATATCCCCTGCCTTTCAACTCACTGCCAGTCTCTTCTATCTCTTGGAGTTCCCTTCCTATTTTATTTTGCAATACTATTCATTTAACTTATGTACTTAAAAACAGAAACCTGGGAAGTGACCATGCACTGCCCAACACTGCCTAATAGGTCTGTAGCACAAAGTTGTGTGGTTACTGTGAGTTCCCCTCCACCAGAGCTGTCTGTGCCACTGCTCTACCTCCCCTCTGATCTCCTTCAGCAACATCCCTTTAAGGAAGAAAGGTTATTTCTCTTTCTTCTGCTCACAGGACTGATACCTCCATGGGAAAATACACCTTTCCCACAGTTGGCAGCAGTGCAGGAACTCCCTAACCACCACCCCTACTCTCTCTGTTGTTCAGGTCTGCTGGGCAGCTTGTATGCCCTGCTAAGGCAGATCGTCTGTTTGTGTACTGAGGTGCTCTCGTAATCACTGCAAAACGCCTTCCGCTCTAAGCTCCCTGAAATTCTCTGCCAGTGCCCTGACTTCACAGGAACTCCAGACTTCCCACTGTCCTTTAGCCTAAGAGTAAACACATGACAAAGCAGGACCCTGCAGGGCTGAGTCCAATTGCATAGCCCATTTCAATTCTCATTTGTCAATGCTCAGGCCTCACTGGTAGAGCTCTTCCAACTCTCCCACCTGCTTACTCTATCCAGAGGAGATTATCTGGCCCACAAATTGGGGTTTTCCAACCTTCTTATGACACTTGAGGCAAGGGAACACATGTCCTACTCCTTCTTGGGAAGAAGGTGGGGCAGAAACATAGTCTAACACATTTTTCCAAATAAAATCTCTCTTTAATGTACCACCTCAATCTTTTTAATACCTTTGAGGAGGCCTTCAAACAAAATGTAGTATGTCCATATGAAATGTTCATTCATTGATTCTTGACAACAAATTTACACACACACACACACACACACACACACACATACACCTCTACTACAACTTGGTTGCAAGGAATTCCCAGAGAGCCCAATATTGAGCTATAGATTTTCCAGCACCCATCTTAATTATTGGTCTTTGAAAACACCTGATCCAGAGTCAGGAAAAACCAGTAGCCCCAGACCTCAAGTCCAAAATTAGATTCCACTGGTCTTGGGCAGATTACCTTGCATGGTGCTGCAGGGACCACCTTCACTTAGGCCTCCTGTCCTCCTGCTCTCCTACCCTCCTGTCCTCCTGCAACTCCTGTTTCTCTAATATCTGCTATCTGTGCCTCCACCTGGAGCAACTTTTAGCCCCAGCCTGAGCTGGGTTATCAAACAGACACCAATAATAGGGACAGAGGAAGTGTTGTGCACTGATTTCCTGGTTGGTTAATCCTTTTTTTCTTTTTTCCTAGTATCATTTTAAGGAAAATAATTCTCAAGCATGAAATACACATAGGGGAAGCCCCTGCTTTATTTGTCATTAATGTGTCAGTGTTTTCTTTTGTGGGTTTGACTCCTAGAGGACAAACCATTGTTTCCTTGCCATCTTCTTTGTTATTCTCTAGCATTTAATATGTTCTGCCTTCAATGACTCAGCCAGAGTTTCTTTAGACTGTAAACATCCACTTATTGCCTTTTACTCCACCAAGAAAATGAGATTACTCCTCGTGGAGGAGATCAGTGGGGTTTTGCTGCTGTCGAAAGGGCTCTGTGCCTGTTTAGTTAGCTGGAAGGCACCACTGAGCTCCCGCATGTCTAAAATTAGCTTCTACCATCAATCACTTGCACAATGAAGTGCCTGCCTCTGTCCTCTGTCATATTTGTGTCTGTGTTTATTTTTATTTTCTGTCTCCATTTGGCTCTTTATCTTCCAACATAAAAGTTCTGTGCCAAAAGAGGAAAATCTTAAACACATACACACAGGCAAAGGACCTCCTTTTCTACCAGCACACACAGGCAGTAGGGAAACTGAGGTAGGCCTGGAAGTCCTTCTGCCATGGCCACCGACAGTCTATGTTAGTAATATGAGCAATGACAAAATGTTTCGAGACCGAGCATCCAAATTACAACCCCAAATCCACTTATTTATTGCAAAGTACCAATATGTGAAGTACGGAATATTGGTGTTGTAGTTTAGAAAATAAAACCAACTTCTACAACTTGTGACACTGCTGCAGGGAAGGCTGTACCTGCCTTCTGTGGCATGTGCGCCATAGGTGTGGCACCACGGGCTGACTTCACAATATGTGGGTTGCACAGCTAACACATGGTTGTAAAACTCAGTGACTTGTCCATTTTGTGAAGCTCTCTGCATCTCATTATATATAAAACTCTACATAACAATGCAAAAGAAATTAGGCAAATAATGATTTCTAATATGTATCCAGAAGCAATGACTGTTTTTACTATGCTCTATGATTTATTTTACAATATAGCCAAAGCTGTAATGAATGATAGAGGTAAAGCTATGTGATACGCCAAATACAGTAAAATGTCAATGGAGAAATAAGCTTGGTAGGTATTAGGCTGTTCTTTGCAAAATTGTTTTAATTTTGCTGCACATATGAAATTTTTCCACAATAAATGTTGAAAAAGTTATTCTGTTGGGGATCTTTCTAAGGGTCTTTGGCTGAATCCTTGGGAGCACAGAGGCCTCAGGTTTCTAGAATCTTTTTTTCCATAATTTTATTGATAAATATCAATGAGACAGTTTCAAA
>NW_004524613.1:10781149-10782122 GCF_000260255.1 Octodon degus
TCTATTCATTAAGAGAATGTAACTATATATCTATCCAAACCGCTTTGAATACACAGATACAAAATAGACATTCATCTGTATACCCTTTTTTGTTAAGTTCCGTTATTTGAATATTATAGGTGTGTTAACTCAGCAAAATAATCTAAAAGAGTTCAGTAGTCCATAATAGTACTGGGTCTTCTACTTGACTGGTAATGTCACAAATTGTTGACCTGAGTCCCCTACAGCTCAACATAAAAGCATGGCTTTACTTCTTTTACTTCATTTTTATACTTTTCTGCTGGGTGGTTAAGACCAAGGTAAAGTAAGACCTATGCAACAAGACTTGTATCTTTTGAGTCTGATAAGGTCAGTGAAATCCCCTCAGGATTTATCCTGAGATCTTGTACCTCAGATTGTAGATGTGCTCTCTGTGAAAGCCTGAGAGAATGTTTTCTCTCCATGTGACTCTCCTTAGGCACACTCTACATCTTTGATCACTTTCCTCTTTGGCCCCATAATATTCTTGATCAGAAAATTTGGGACACTACCGAGTTACAAGACGTTACATTACCAGTTCTCATATGTCCTGAGTCTTAATGGACCTTGGAAGGCTAGGGCCAAAAAGTTGGCTTTCCTTGTAGCCCTCCTTTTCATCTAATTTTGGTCTGCATACTTAGGTTGTTAACCATCCACAAGACAAGCTTATTGTTATTACCTTACAACTTAGGCTGTTAAACTTAACCTCACTATCTGTCTGCATATCAAACATCTTAGGCATAATATGGAAAAGGTATTTTTCATCAAGTATTGATATTGATATGTTGATCTAAAGTCTTGTACTCAGTCCAAATATTGCTTTTATTTTTTTTTCAAAATTTTATTGATAAACAGATAGCAATGACACAGTTTCAAATCAAATCGGAAGTACAGTTTCAACAAATAATACACTGCATATATTCTTCTTAGTGGTTAATTGCTGTACAAGATGCGG
>NW_004524613.1:10782222-10792840 GCF_000260255.1 Octodon degus
CCCTGTGGCGAGATGTTCTGCTCCTGGACAGCTGGTTGGATCTATCCTCTATACTCTCTGCAGGGATTGTAGCTGCAGGATTACACCTCAGGTGTGTATGCCAGGCCTGAGCTGTGCCTGGAGGGGGCAAGGTGAAGTAGGGGGAAGAGGAAGCTCTCCGCACACACTCATGGGACCTGGGCTGGGACTCGGTCTGGGGGCTCCTGGAACTGGGCAGAAAATCCTTTTTGGTGGGTGGGGTGGGGGAGGCACTGCAGAGTGGTGGTGGGCGGCCCAAGGGGCTGGGAGAAGGTCCGGCCCACACTGCGCCTGGGCTGGGACTGGTTCCGCTGGCACAGGGTAGCAGGAAGCTCTCTGCACACTCACCGGACCTGGGCTAGGACTGCCAAATATTGCTTTAAAAAATCTTTACTATTTATAGTTTACTTTGATAAGTTATCATAATTAGCAAGAGACCTTCATCCAGTAAAATGCATATATTTAGAGAAAGGTCAACTTTATTGGTGAGGTAGACAACTTCTTCAATTTAAATGACTCGTGGAGGGCCAGCCAAATTGCTCAGTGGATTAAAGCACCTGCAAGCAAGTATAGGGGCTGAGGGTTCAATCCCCAGGCTTGCCACATCAGCTTTACCCCCACAGGCACGCTGAGAGGGCAATTGAGACTGGGCATGGTAGCAGCCACCTGTAATCCCAATTCTTGGAAGGCTGTAAACAGGATTAGTAGTGAGACCCTGAACACCCTGTAGGCCTTTCCCTAAAATTAAAAAAATAAAAATAAAAAATAAAGCAAAATGACACCTGGTTTGACATCATCTCTAACCCAATATACAAATGATGACCAAGAAAATGGTATCATGACCAAAATTCATATAGAACGAAATCAAAGACCTGTACATTGAATGTACCTGGGATGAGAAAATTCTACATTAGTGGAGCCATAGTTCACTTATTAGAAACAGATACTTTCCACAGAAAAGTTTAATTGAAGGAGAAAACTAGGGATTTTCTCTGCTTATGGGTACTAGAAGGAGATACAGTATTTTTCTTATCACACCACTTTGACAATTTGACTTCTGGAAAATAATGGAAGAACTACAGACAGAATTATTTTATCATGTATTTCCATGATACACTGGAAAGGACACTGTTGTGACAGAAATGTAGACTGGAAAAGTCAGGTGGCTTCCTCAATGGGGTGATAACTTGGTATAAGTCTTTCTTTTCTCTAGTTTCAGCTGGAACTGAGGGACCCACCTGTGTGCAACAGTGATCAATTCTTTTGTCTTCAAGCTGATTAGATGTTGGAAATTGATCTATATGTTGTGAAATTAACTTGTTCTATAGAGCAGAAAAGTATTCTTTCATGAATGAGGGTGGAGAATTAAGCACTAATTAATTAATATCTACAAAATGTTTTCCTTGTAAATGAAGATTGTATGCTCATTGGTTGACCATCAACAGCTCTTGAGCATTTTCCTCTCATTTATGGACGAGGAAAACAAACTAATTTAAAAAATATTTAATTGTGCATAAAATATGTTTATGAAATAGTTTATGAAGAAAGCTATGACATAATGGTACAAGCCAAAGTGAAAGCATAAGATACAAAACCATGTTAAATAACATGACGACAGTCTACATTTGAGGCAATAAAGAGCAGGGTAAAAACTTTTTGAACATAAAGTTTAGACAAAGAGTATAATTTGATATCAATTCTCTAACTACAGTGGAACACCCATCTCTGAAAAAAGAAAATGGAGAAGGGCGATACGTTGGGAGGCACAAAACTAGGAAATCGGTCAAATATATGTAGGTAGGACATGACCCAGTGCCTAAAGTAAACAAGTTATGTCACCCTTCAGGTGAGTATCCTGTCTGGTTAAGGTTTGCTATTGCTTGCTAAGCAACCTAGAGTCATGTGTTACTAATGTCACAAAAGTGTGAAGTGTAAATAAAAGTTTTGTTCTGAAATAAAGGAGAGGAGAAAAAAATATATATATATATAAAATGCATACACAAGAGAGTTAGAATAGATATACAGCTTTCTCTTAGTTCACTGAGAATAGAAGTTTGAACTAATATTGTTTAGACAAGATATCATGTCTGCATCTTGTCCTCTGAATAACTACTATGAAGACAACAATATGCAATGTATTAATTATTGTAAATGTCCTGCTAACCTGTTTTGGAACTGTTTCATTGTTATTGTATCTTTTTTCCTCATTAAAATGAATAAACATTTTTAAAAATAAAGCAAAACAGAAGTATAATTTGATAACATCCCCAAGAATATTGATAGAAATTACTAGGGATGGGCCAGGGAGATAGCCTAACAGCACAAGCACCTGCCTGGGAAGCACAAGGTCATGTGCATGATTTCTGGAAATGAAAAAAAAAAGTACTAGGGAGAAGGAAAGAAGCAGGATCTAAAGTATAGACATGAACATTTTCTTTAGGAAATATCCAAACAGTTGGAAAGGAAACAACAAAAATAATAAATAAACAAAGTTGGAGTAAACTTTCTTGGAGTCCACTGCCAAAGAGTTCATAATTTAGAAAAGTCAATGGAGAGAAGTCAGATATGGGTCTACACACAACTGTGTACAAGTTCAAAGGTCAGGAAAATGAATATTGGAAAGTTTTGGTAATTTAACCAAAGCCAAGGGCTACACTGGGCTCTTAGAAACTTCATTACAAATATAAGTTTAAAATAATAAGTATTTTATCATTAAGAAATGCTAAGGTATGATATATAATCATTGGGAACTCAGCTACTCAAACTATTCACCTCTTTCTGAAGATTCTTTTCTAAAATGTTCTCTCTCAGTGACCAAGGAAAAACTAAACAACTCTCTGTGTTCCATTTCATTCATCCATCTCTTTATAACAACATTAATGTTGGCCACCTTAGTTAGGCATTTTAATATAGATTCTTAGTCAGAAAAAGTGCAAATTTTGGTAGCAGAGTTAAAAAATTTCAATAAAGCATGTGAAGTGTGACAAAAATAATTGAGGGGGTGGGGAGGTGTAGTATTCCTACATTATTCTTTGCATATTTATCATTTTCATTGTTCTTATTTTTCCTGGCATCTTTTACATTCCATCTGGGACCATTTTATAATCTCTGTGAGAAGCATCTGCTAGTGCTAAACTCTTCAGTGCTCTTGGCTTTAAAACACCTTTATTTTACCTTCATTATTGAAAGATATTTTCTCTGTGAATATAATTTTAGGATGGGGATTTTTTTCAGAACATTGTATGTATGTTTTTTTTTTTTTCTGGTTCCCACTGTAATGGTTGAGAAGTCAACTGTCAGTAATGTTGTTCACTAAAGTTGACTGTTCTTCTCTACTTCTTTGCTTTGCATTTGATTTTCTTTGTAATCAATATGATAGGCAGGAAAGGCAATTTTTATGCCTATTAAAGACTTTTTGTTTTCTGGAATGTAGGGATGAGTGTCTTTCATCAGTTTTGAAAGTTTTCGTGTAATCTTCTATCTAAAAATTATCTTTTCTGCATGTGCCATTCAGATCATATATATGTTAGAATTTTTATATATATTTTCTGTTTTTGAACTGGTTAGTACATAGCCACTTGTAATGTTAAGTTTTAGATATTTAAAATTAAGCCTGGCATGGTGGTTCATGCCTGTATTTTCCCCTCCTGAGGAGGCTAAAGCAGGAAGATCACTATGAATTTAAGGTAATCTTGGGCTACAAAGTGAGTTCAAGGTCAGCCTGAACTACCTAGTGAGACCTTATCTCAGAAAGACAAAAGAAATATGCTGTATATATTTAAATTTAATTAAATTTATGATAATGATGTTGAAAATGATTAGGCACTGAGGGTTGAAACCAGGACCTTCAAACTCAGCTACATCCCTAGCCTATTTCTTCTTTTATACTGAGAAAGGATCTTCTTAAGTTGCTGAGTTGCTCAGGTTGGGCTCAACCAGGTGATTCAGCCTTCCAGAATGCTGAGATTACAGTCTGAGCTATCACATAACATTGAAAACTTAATTCTTCAGCATTAATACTCATGTTCAAGTACTAGACAATGGCACACATTGTAGTTGTCATATTAGATGGCACAGGCATTGAAATTTATATTGTACAGCCCTGCTCTTGGTCCATTATCTTTTCTTATTTTCTTCCTGTTGCTCTGACCTACCTCCTTGTTTAATAATTTCTCCATCAAATCTTCCTAACTTTCTTTTAAACTTATCTGTTCAGTTATTTTGCTTCAGTTGAAGAATGCATATTTCATTTTTCAAAACCTATGATGTTACTTTCTATGGCTTCTGTTTCTCCACCAACATTTTAAATTTTTATCTCATTAAATATAGTGAGCAAAACTGTATAGTGCATGAGGTAATCTTGCTATTTGTACTCCACTGGGGTGATTCCTGTGTTGTATTTTTTTTTCTTCTGTATTTTAGGGAAGGTTCTACAGAGTGTTCAGGGTCTTACTACTAGATTGGACTCCTAGTAATTCTCCTGTTTACAGCCTCAGAAGAGCTGTGATCACAGGCGTGTGCCACCACAGCCAGTCTCAATCACCACCTCAGCGTGCCCAGGGGGTGGGCTAGCACAGTAGGCCCGCTAATCGAACCCCTGGCTCCTCTGCCTGCTCAAAGGCACTTTAATCTGCTGAGCTATTTGGCCGGCCTGTATTATTTTTGATGTTCTTTTCTCTCTCTCTTGTCATCCCTTCTTGTATCTGGTTGTCACTTAATGTGTCCTGGACATTGTTTTTAAAAATTAACCTTTGGTGATAATTAGATACTTGATTAAAGTTCTCTTTCTCCAATGAATATTTTAATTTGCTTTGCCAGAATCTCATATTTCTGACCACTTTGGATCCAATTAATACTTGAGGTTCTCTAGAAAGAAATGTGGTTCAGAACTGCAACATTTATCACCAGGCTATCACCTTTAGGATTCCTGACTGATTGGAGGATTATGAGACCAGTACCCTTTTAGCATTTTACACTCAGACTTTTCCCCTTTAAGTGACAAAGTGTACTGTTAATTCTCTCTCTAAATGTTCACCTGACAAGGGAAATATAGACTTGTCTGCCATACACCATTGCTGGATTTCTAAGCTCTTATAGATCTCTACCAAGTAATTATTCACTATCTTGTTCTTTAATGCTTTTAAAAAATGATACTTATACTCTTTTCAGCTAGTTTATTTTCTTTCAGAAAGAGAGTTTATGCAAATGACTATCATCATTAGAAGTGAAATTACCCATTATTATTTTGAAAGCTTTTATCCCTGGTACAAATATTATAATAAACAACAACAGAATGCTTCTCCAGTTTAGTTCCGGGATTTAATGTAAATGCAACTCTTTGTGTTTTGCTAAACTTTTCATACAAACCATCTCTATCCATTTAAGGTCTATTGAGGATTTTTAAATTCTTTCACTGAAACGCCAAGCATTTTCTGAGTACCTACAGTGACTTACTCTACTGGATACTGGAAATATGGTGATATGTTACATGAAATATATACTGTCATGCAAAGGAGAGACAAAAGAGCAAACTGATTTGAATATAATTCTATGCAGTTGTATTACAAGGAGGAAGTAAAAGAGTTGTAAGTTTGAGAAGGAGAGTAATGGGAAGCTAAGGTAGGATGTTCTTTAGATTTTATTGTAAAGGAAGGCCTCACTGGGAGGTTTTTAAGGTAAAAAATATAATGAATGAAAAAGAAATAGACATTGAGCACAAAGGATGGGTGTCATGCAAACATCCAAAGCTTAGCAATGCATGAACTGCTAAAAGAGGAAGTTATAAAGTTCTGCAGAAGTTTTCCAGAATACGGATTCAATGCCAATCACTGATCTCTGTGGCTCCACAAAGATGTTTGTGGCCCTTTATCTTGTCCATAAAAAGAGAACCAGGTATAGAACTGATGAAGTGGTAGAGATGCTTCTAAGCAGGCATTAGCTCTAGGTTGAATCCCCAGTACTTCCAAAAAAAAAAAAAAAAACACTACAAAGAACACCCAGACCCAGATAGTAGCAAAGAACTTTCCCCAGATACCTAAACCTGTTGATCATCATTTCTGATATAGAAAATAAGAAGAAATATAGCATAAAATCAATAATAATAATAAAACAACTACACACAAAATTTTAGTCTTAAACCTGCATCCAATTATTTTGTGAGTGACATTACAACCTTAAAGCAATTTGACATTCAATATGGCTATATAAAATGAAAGTATAGTCATATGTGACCTGTAAGATCTCCACACTGAAATCTCACAGAATGATTTAACTTCTACTTTCTCAGGAGACCTTTCCTATCAGCTAATATATTTTAGTGAAATGTCTTTAGGTATTTTGTTATGGTATACTGCTTGCCTTTGGAAAATTTGTAACTACACATGGTGCTCTGTTCCATCAGCTATAGGGTACTTGATTCACTAGATTTTATCTCATTCAGCCATGTGGGAAATGTCCCCAAATTCTAAATGTTATATTCTGTATATAATTTGAAAGTGTGTATCATGTCTATAAATTTAAAATAGGAAAGTATTTTGTATAAAGACTGTAATAAATACCACATAAAGGTCTCATTAGATATGGTTTGGGAATATTTATCTTAAAAGCAACATTATAATCAAATAGACATAACTCACAAACATTTGTGAGTCAAAGATAACATTCATGGTAAACTTACAAACTTAATTATATTTGTGAACATAAGAAAAATAAATTAATGAACTAAACGTTCAATTCAAGAAGATGAAAACAAAAGGAGACTAAAGTCTTTCCCATAAATGTACAAAAGCTACTAGCAATAAAGGAGTAAAATAAGGAAATAGGGAAAAAATAAAGAAAAAAGAAAAGTACCTAAAGAAGAGGAATTTGAAATTACACACATAAGGATACTATAAATTTATTCAAGATCATAAAAGAAGCAAAGAAACACAATAAAGTGACTTAGTGCCAGAAAATTCTGTAATACTTAATAAATATTTCATGCAAGAAAAGTAGAACCTATACAATCCTAGTAATTAAATACTATGTGCTTTTTAACCCTAGCAAATAATTGTAGAAGATGATAGCTAAACTTAAAAGGAACAAAAATCTTTACTTTCTAGAAGTATTTCAAAGACCTGAAAAGATTATTTATTGATCCCAGAGCCTGCCATGCTGTCCCCACCCCCGGGACTCGCTGAGATGGCGAATGAGACTGGGAGTGGTGGCATGTGTCTGTAATCCCAGCACTTGGAAGGATGTAAACAGGAAGATCACAGAGGCTAATCTAGTAGTAAGACCCTGAACACTTCATAGGTCCCTCCCTAAAATACAGAAAAGAAAAAATACATAAAAAGATTTTTTACAACATTTTCTGAGATATATCAAAAGCCAGAAAAATGTAGCATGAAGACATAGATATTAGACAGTATGATATAGAAACCTGAATGAAAAGGTCCTAAAGTAAATATTAAGGTAATTTCTCAGACATCAAACTCATATGTACCACGTTTCTAGCACCTTTAAAATTCCACTGAAGTTACAGAAAACTCTGAACAACTAAACAATGCAGTTTGTTTAGCTGTTTTGTTGGGTGGTGCTAGTAAGCTTGCAAATACTTCTACTTTGTGAATCTGTGCATTTATTTGTAGTTATGTGCAATAAATTTACACAGTTGAGATTTTGTTCCTTGAAACAATATTGTAGAAAATAACTAGAAACACTGTAAATGCCCAATAATAATGAAATGAATTGACATTTTATATACTAATACAGTATGTCAATGTCCTACCTAGCTGTAAGGCACCATTTCTATATAACTAAATGTTCACAAATTTTAAAAACACACTGTCAAGGGAACAAACTAAGGTGCCAAAGAATACAAGAGGATTTGCATAAATTTTTGCAACAGAGATAATAATGTAGCACACTACGTGTATGTGTGTATGTGTAAATTTATGCAGCATATTTAAACTGAAAATGTTAACTCATATCAACTATGTAAGAACCATTCCATTCTAAAAAGAAGAGCCAAAAATGAGATCAACAAGGACTATAGCATGAACTATGAATCTAGCTAAAAATATGTACATTTAATCCAATTAGGGTGGTCCTATCTATAATCCTAGCAGTAAGGGAGACTAAGGAGATTCACATCCTTCTAAGACAAGTCAATAAGACCTTTTAAATAAATGAATAAGCAAACAGACCAGTGATACAACATAATGGTGGAATGCTATTTGATTCAATCTCTGGTACTTCAGAATAATCTACATCTGTCTATATCTACCTATATAATATATATTTAAACTTTTGAAACAAGGCTCAAGCATTTTAATGTCAAGGAAGCACATGTGTATCAAATGTAAAATTACACCATATTTTTAAGGTGTCCATGAGGATTTAGTGAGTTAATGCATAAGTATAAGTAAAAGAGCATAGCATAGGTGTACGTTACATGTTGATTCTTGTATTATTCACTGGAAGGCAAATTTCTAGACAGCAAAGTAGCATCATTATTTATCACTGTGTCTTTTATGCCTACTGCAGTCTCTGGCCCAGAGGAGATCTTTAGTTATTTGATTGTTCTTCAATTGTTCTCAATTCTTCAATTTTTCTCATCTCTACCTCTTTAATGAACTTCCCCTACTTGCATGGATATAGGTAAATGGAATTGGGAAACACATACCCATAAACCACTAGTAGAGATTTTAGGTCTTTATATTTGATTCCTAAAACCAGTTCCATATGTGACCTGGTTTATGGTTTCAGGGCAAGTGATTACTTTTAAGTAACCAAACAGCAGAGTTTATATGTGTTTTGAGATTCTTGGAAGAAGGCTGATTACATAAATGCCCACTCTATTAGTATTGATTTCTCCAAGAATAAAAAGAAAAAGCAAAGAAATAGTCAGCTGAATTGACTATTTATTATTCCTTCTGTTCTTTACAATTGCAAGAATTTTTGAGAGGTGGAGATTTGAAAGGTATTTCAAAATCATCACATATGCAGAATTCCTCAGTATATAGGACTTCAAGCAGGAGGAATGGGCTTTGGCTGAGTCTACAGACATGCTGAACTCTATAAATGTTATGTGGTTAGCAAAGGATCCAGACCCCCTAACTCAACATAGTTCAGGAAAACACAGCTTTTGTTTACAGTGAATTTTCTTATGTGTTGAATATAAAGTACCAATTAAAGTGTAATCATAATCACTGTTTGAATTTTTGGCAGCATAGCCAAAGTAGTCCTGGAAAACAGGTCCTCTTCCATGACAGATATGATTCTACAGAGGTCATGATTTGGCCTAGACAGGGCATGCCTGGCATGATTTCAAACCAGAAATGCATGCAAATCCAGTGAAATGAATCCAATCCAGGTCCCCTAATCTTTATTGACTAAGAAATGGTTCTTCCACTTCCAAGGTGATCCTTGTTTTCCAAATACCTTGCCTGGAACCCAATCATTACATGCCAAGGAGATGCCTACAGGTCTAGAATGCCTAAAATGTTAGGGCATTTTATCATTGCTCTTGTCTAACTATCTGCATTTTTATTTCAAAATACATTCAACCCACTGAAACCTGAACTTCTCTCACTCTCTTACTAAATTTGCTTCTCATGTTAAAAGTTCTCCAAAACTGAGTTCATCCTCAGAGCCCTTATATGAATTTGAAATTATGTGCCAACAGATGCGTAAAAGCTCCAGAAGTGCCAGTAGAGAAGAGCTGCAAATCATCATTTGACTTAAAGAGTAAAAATTATAAATAAGTAGAAAAAAGCACTTAGATAATTAAGTATGGCTGATGTAAATATGGAACATGAACTACAGAAGTAAGTAGAAGAGTTGAATGGGACTAACCATCATTTGGGAGACTTAATTTCTAAAGAAGGAAAACTGACTTAAGCTAAAGGTATATTCTCTGACTACCTGAAGTTGTAACAGCTTCTAAAAGCTAAAAAATTGCAGTTGACCTTGTAACTAGGATAGCATATGGCACCCAGCCAAAATCCACCAGGCCTCTCCAGGGCAAAGAATGACAGTTTTCCTGCCCTGCAGCTGAAACAGGTTGGAGCACATATTAAACTGTGCCAAGCAGGGTCTGCCACTAAGCTGAACACCTGTAATTCACCCATCTGTGTCCCTCAAGTCCTCACCCCAAAGTAAATTGATTCTGAGCTCTAACAGCTGTCTGGGGGACTCTGATGGGCTGTTCACAGTGGGAAAGGCTCTGGGAGATCACGCAAGCTGTGAGTGTGTTTCCAAGGTCAAAACCCAAAAGGGAAAGTTCCTTTGATTCTTTCATGTGTGGAGAGCACAAAAATGGTACTGAGTAGGAGCCACAATTTCCAGATAGTTTGAGTAACTGTCAGGCATTATTTATCTCATCACCTGAATGGAAAGTAAAAAATAATTCATAGTTGATGAAAGAGGAGAGAGTATCGGCATTGATGTCTCTCTCACCTAGGAATGAAAAACCAAGAATAAGGAGAAACAGAGGACAAACTTGGGGGATGTAAGTCACGTGCAATGTCTTTGTGAAGGTAAGAAAGCATCAGGAGTATTTAAATTGTACAGAAATTGGAGGTTACCATGCTCACGGCAGTAATAGAAAACATATATA
>NW_004524613.1:10792940-10795039 GCF_000260255.1 Octodon degus
TAAAGATTGTTTGGATTAAAAGAAAGGAAATGTATACATATTGATCATTCATTTTATGTATGTACAAACATAGTGGCATAGTACTTGTAACAGAAGACTCGTGTGGACACCCAGCAGCCACCAACATAAAGAGATTCTCACCAATAAGTGAAATGGTGGCATTTTATGTAGGTGATGTTTTAAAGTGAAAAGAATATTAAAAGCAGAATAGGTGAAAAGCCTTTTTAGTTTGAGCCATGATTGTATTTGTTTTTCTGTTGGAAGCATACACATTGTTTTGTTTCTTGATTTTTTAAGTAGTTTGAGTAAAGAAATTTATATATTTATGGAAATGTTTTGTTCACTGGTATTAAAATAAGGGATGTTCTCTTTTAATTCTTTTTTTCAGCAGGCACATATTTATTAATTTAACTAAATCTATTTATTGTCCAGATACTGAACATATAGTGAGAAGTAGACTTTTTAGGTTGGTACTCAACAAGTGGTAATTCTCAAGTATTCTGTGTGAATACTTGATGTGATTCACACAGAAAATTGGAAGCAAAAAGTATAGAGGTGTAGAAATCAGCTTGTGACTTTTTTCATTTTTTGGTACCAGAAACCAAACTCAGGACCTTGCACTTGCCAAACAGGTACTGTGCCACTGACCTATCTCCGGGGCCCCAATCAGCTTGTAACTGAAAGTATGTATGTGAGAGGCATTTGACTGAGACTACTGCTATCACAGCAGATAGGTAATGCTTGATGAGAAACAACACTGCAGAGATTCATTTGCAGGGTCCCATTCTAGACTGGTGCAAGAAATCTCTACAGTCCTCTTTGCTTGAACCATCAGTTCTGCCTGTCGAGCCAATCAGCACATACAATGGAACACCTGCCATAGCTATTTTGCTAGGCACTACAAATAGAATGGCCTTCTTGTCTGTCCATTTTTCTGCATCTACCCTACCACCCATTCAACTAAGTCAGAACATTTAATATGTCAGTGTATATAAAGTCTTTGTACTAGACTGTAGAGGGAATCTAAGGAAGGGATAGAGGGTAGAGTAGTGAGGGAACAAAAAGTAAAACATGATTAAGATGCCATATGTATATTTACCAATTGCCCAAGATGAAGGCAATTATGTACCATGACAATATAGCAACAATTAAAAAGATAATAAAACAAACTCTGTGACTTCATAGAGCTTAAATTAAATGGAGAAAATGAAGGCAACAACTAGGTATACACTAGACAGTAAAACCACATTTGGGGAGATTTCCATAAGGCATTCTGAGAGTCTTTTCTGCTCTATAATGAATAATGCTTCAGTGGTGCACACTGGGGAGAAAGTGCTATTTGTATAAATATTGGTAGGAAAATGACAAAGGACTCATCAAATTCTTCCCCTCTACATAGTCATTCTATTGCCTGTTAAATTTATTTTCTTTAATTGTAAAAAGATAAAAGTCAAAATTCCAAAACAAGATAATCAGAGAGTGACAACAGCTAATAGGTTGTGTATTGCTGTCTTTAAAGTAGTTAATCAGGGGGCCTGCCCCTTAGCTCAGTTCTTTAAGTGGCTGCTTCAACAAAGCTGTCAGGCTCAGGTTGCTGTGGTTCGATCCCCACAACTCAAGCCAGCCAAACCTGCCCTGAAAGCATTCGGACTAAAGTAGTTACTCAGAGCATAAGGTAATTATAGAATTATGCAAATAAATAAAGAACCAAAGAGCTAACATTGAAATATGAGGTTGCATTGGACTGGCCTAGAAATGCACAGATGTAAGTTTGAAAATGTAAAATTAGTCTGGGGACACGTAACAGATGACGAGGCTAGAAGCCTGGAAGACAAAGCTTCAGATATTCAGATTTGTGAGGCAGAGTTATAGAGAGCATAAATGACTACAGATTGAAAGAGTTTACTTGCCTTAGCCAAGGTTGTAATGTTCCCTGGAGGAGTAGAGACATAGGGGAACACATTCCCCTCATGATCACTGTAGTGGTTGATACATTGTATCAACTTGAGAAGTCCAAGCATTTAATTATTCATTCATTCATTTGTTTGTTTATTTATTTATTTATTTATTTATTTATTTATAGTTCAAGCATTTAATTA
>NW_004524613.1:10796840-10839149 GCF_000260255.1 Octodon degus
AGAGTTGAACCCTTTGTGTCTCTCTGGCAAGATGTTCTGCTCCTGAATCAGCTGGGTGGGTCTTGCCTCTAGCCTCTTTGCAGGAAGTTCTGCTGTAGGGTTCCCTGCTGGGCCTGCAGCCTGGGTCAAATGAGGATCCCCGGCCCTGGGTCGTCTCACTCACTCGCCGGGCCTGCGCTCTGGGTTTGCTCAGGATCACGCGGCCTGGGTCATCTCACTCGCCAGGCCTGCGCTCTGGGTTTGTTCAGGATCCCACAGGCCCTTGGTCGGTCGTCTCACTCACTCGCCGGGCCTGCGCTCTGGGTCTGTTCAGGATCCCGCGGCCTGGGTCCTCTAACTCACTCGCCAGGCCTGCACTCTGGGTCTATTCAGGATCTGGAGGGCCCTGGGTCATCTCACTCACTCGCCGGGCCTGCGCTGTGGGTCTGCTCAGGATCCCGAGGCCTGGGTCATCTCCGGGGCCAGAGTCTTCACCTGGTAAACATCCTGAATCTGTGCAAGACAAGGACTCTGAGATAGTGGGAGTGCTACACCCACCCCAAGGGTCAGTAGCTTGCTTACAATATAAGGTAGGAAAAGAGGCTTTCTCCCTGCCTCAACTTTTGCTCTTGTTGATTTTTTCATCTTCCCCGACCATGAACTTCTGTCCCTGTGCCATGGCACCCTGTCTTGGAGCAGCCTGATTACGGACTGAAATCTTCACAAACTGTGAGCAAATAAATGCTTCCTTCCTTAATTATGGGAGTCAGATCAGAGCACAAGAGAATAGTGAGACAGTCACTAAGCCAATGTACACACAAGACTAGGGACATTCTCTGGTTCTCAGGGAAGATTGAACTTGCTCTGGGGGAAGCCAAACTAGTATCATGAAACTACCTGATGATCTGTGAGGCAATGATGGAAAACAACATATATAACAGGAAACAAGATGCTTTGAGAATCCAAAGAAAAAAATCCAAGATCCTGAACAACAGAACTTAGGAAACTACATCTTTAAAGGAATAAAAGAGGCTGTTACAAAGCAGGCCACAAAACTATAATAAAATAATTAGTGAAAGCAAATACAATTTTTTGAATGAAGGAAAACACACAAGTACCAACTTCAAATGAGGAATGCAATCATTACATACTGGAAACATGTAACATTTTAATATGTATCATCTTAGTGACTTTTAACTCGTTGCTGGGACAAATACTTGACACTGAAAATGAAGGAAAGGTTTATTTAGCTCACAGTGTGTGGAGGCTTCAGTTCATGCTCCGCTGGCTCCAAGGCAAATGACAGCACTAGTTCATGGCGGCAGAAAACAGCAAAGAGCAGAGGAAGAGCAACAGCTGTGGCATCCATCAAGCCTTCCTCAACTCCTTTATACATCCTTTTTATGATGAGTCACTCTGGGGTAGTCCCATTATGCTCTGGGGTAGAACCAATCATGCCCCAGGGTGGGTTCTCCCCTACAGCCCAGAACAGCCGATTCAGCCAAGCTTACAACATCAAGTTGACACAGTGTATCAACTACCACATATCTATTTGAGGTTAAACCCTCAGTGGCCTACTTCATCCAAAAAACCCTACCTCCTAACAGCACATTCACTGATGAACTCATTAGTTGATGAGGTTAACCACCCTACTGTCTAATCACCAAGTAAAAGTCATCCCCTGAACACAAAAATCTTCTAGGGACATTTGTATTCAACTGTAACAAGTCATTATAACTGAGAGAGGTTAAGACATTTCCCCAAATAGAGACATCTCATATCTTCATCCCTTTGACAGACAAGTCCCCCTTTTTATTATTCAGAAATCACTAATTAAAGAAAAGTTGGTGCTTCAGTGTTTTCAAAGACTAGAGGGGAGGAGGGCAGGTGTGGGTACAATGGAGGTCTCATGCCAGAGCAGGAAGGGAGTCTTCCCTGGCTCTATCCCATCAACATTGCATTAGTTTTCCTCCTTCTCTTATCCTTGAAACCATCCCATAGGTATTACATTGGTTTTCATTTGTCCTGACTTTTCAGTATCTACCCTAGGCTTCAGCCCTGGGTAGTATCTTTAGGCCATAAAAAACTAAATTAATAAGCTCACCAATATTGTAATAGCAGATAATGTTTAACCATTGTATCTTAATTTTACCATTAATTTACAATTTTTTCTTTCAAATCTGAAGTATGATACCATCACAATGGTACTTCCATTTTGTCCTTCATTCTTGGTATTCAATAACTGAACCATGGGTCACTAGACTGGACTATAGTAGAGCATGTTAGAACTGAGCATCTCAGGATACAGTTGACACCTGTTAAATCAGCATTCCCATTTTAAACAATTATTAGTTATTATTTTTTCCCCTCTATTTTAGGGAATTGTCTATAGGGAGTTCAGGGTCTCACTACTGAGTTGGACTCGTAGTGATCCACTTGTTTACAGCCTCCCAAGAGCTGGTATTACAGGCACGCACCACCACGCCCAGTCTCAATTGCCATCCCAATGGGCCATGGGACCAAGGCCTGCATGGCAGGCTGGAGATTGAACCACCAACCCCTGTTCCTACTTGCAGGCACTTTAATCTGCTAAGCTATTCGGCCGGCCCTGAGCTATTTGGCCAGGTCAGGTTATTCAGATATACATGGAAACCTGGGAAAACTGATATTTTCACATGAACAGGAAACCAGCTTCTTAGTGATATAAACAAATCTTGGGAATGCCTGTGCTATATTTCTATATTTTACACTCTACTAGACTTTCCCACTTGGCAACACTTGCCACTTCAGACAAGTCATTTAAAGTTTCTTAGCCTCAGTCTGTACCTGTAGAAAGGAAGACTGCCTCCTCTTCTCAGACTTTCTGTGAGTATGCCTTTTTTATTCTAAAGATAATAGAAAAATAATAGATAAGATATTTGAAAAGACACACAATTTCAAAAGAAATCCCAAGACAATAGATATTCAACAGTGGTTGTAATATTGTACATTGCTGTCTTCAGTGTAGTTGCTCAGATTACCAGAAAAGAGCATGTAAAAAGAGCCACAGTAAAATTTTAAGTATTAATGGCTACCTTCAGAAAGCCAATAGAAATTAGTGGTACAATCAACTTAGCTATCCTGTGTATATACATATATGACTTTTTCCCTTCCTTTTTTCCTTTTGTTTTTTCTTTCCCTCATCCCAGTTGTTTATTCCTTTTGCTCCATTTCTTTCCCTGTTACTATATCTACTGTGCACTTCAGACTTCATTTACTCTTTCAGGTTCCTACATAAGGGAGACAATACGATGTTTACACATGTGGGTCTGACCAGGTCGTGTTCATCCCAGGCATGCAGGGATGGTTTAATATACACAAACTATAAATGTAATAAACCATATCAATAGAGTCATAAACAAAAAAACCACAATCATCTCATTAGATGCAGAAAAAGCTTTTGACCTTGTCCAACACTCATGTTAAAACCCCAACAGAAAATTGAAATAGTCTTTATCTCAATCTGATAAAAGCTATCTATGACAAATGCTACGGTTTTTGTCTAGTTGTTCCCCGAAAGCCTCATGCAATCATTGGGCTGGCTTCTAGAGTTTGTGATTAACGCATGATCTAATGCTGGGACTATGGATGTGAGTGCTACACATACTCTGGGGCAGACAGCCCACATGCAACATAAGGAAGAGAGAGAAGTTTGTTCTCTGCTGCTCCTCCTCGCCTTTTGCTCTTGTTGTCTTGCTGTCCTCTGCCATGTGTCACTCTGCCTTGGAGCTACCTGAGTATGGACTGAAACCTCCACAAACTGTGAGCTAAGTAAACCTTTCCTTCCTTAATTTTGGATGTCAGGTATTTTGTCCCAGCAACAAGAGAAAAGTAACAGACAACAAACCAATAGCCAACATCATTCTAAATGGACAAAAAACCAGAAAACTTTCATTCTAAAATCATGTACAAGACAGTAATGAGCATAATCATCACTCTATTCAATATAGTTTTGGAAACATTATTCAGAACCATTAGACCAGGGCAAGAAATCAAAGGAAGAATTGGAAAGGAAGAAGTTAAATTATCATTATTTGTAGATGGTATGATACTCTACAAGGAAGACCCAAAAAACTTCACCAAGAGACATGTAGAATTAATAAGCAAATTCAGAAGCATAGCAGGATACAAAGTCAACATCCAAAAATCAATAGCACTACTGTATACAAACAACAAACTCACTGAGAGAGAAATTAGAGAAACAACACTCTTCACAGTAGCGTCTGTGAGTATTAAATGGGGTGACATTCATATAGCACCCAAGACAATAGCTGTCATGGCATTAAGTCCCAGTGTATGCAATCCTTTCAAATGGTCAATAAATAATGACTTTATTTTGCATTAAATAAATAACAAAAGTCAGTGCCTCAAAGCCAATACAAACCTCTGACATTTCCTCACATCAAAGAGCAGGATCGTTTGCATCTCTTACCACATGTGTTTTTCCCCTTGGCCCAGTAGTTGCAGTCGATAAGGGAGGACAAGCAGTGCCAGGAAGAGCCAGTGCTTTTAGATAGTGGCCTTCCTCTCATCCATGTCCCCAACAGCCTACTTAATAACAAGAGCAATAACGGGGTTCATTATTCATGCAGCTTGGCAATCACCACTGAGGAGAAAATTAGTTTGATGCCCTGAGCGACAGTTGAACTCTAGAAAGTGCCTAAATAAAATAAAAGACAAGAAAAATATATACATATACATAAATGTAATAAAGAATGCAATGAGAAAAGTTATAAAGAAACAGGCTTCAAAACTCACCATTTTGCTGGAGTTTCCTGCTGCTTTAGGAATGGCGTGTTATATATTAAGAAGCCCTACCTACTTAACCGAAAGTTGCTTTGTCCTTGCATGTTGGGGAAGTTCTAGGAGGCCGTAACACGTATGTGCATTTAAAAATTATTCTTAACCATAATTTTTAAAGAAGAGCTACCAACAGTACAGTATTCCCACATAACCTCTACATAGCTCTGGCTAATGTTAGCATCTAATGTAACTATGGGACATTTATCATAACAAATAAATTACAGTTTATATATATCGTTGGCTAATTATACTTTTTTGGGCTTCTTTTCCTTTTGCTGCTCTTGGATTCAATGCAGGACACCCTGTTGTACTGAATGATGATACTTCACTTTGTATTCTGACACTTCACTCTAAAATCAGGTATTGGACAAGGATGTCCATTATCACCACTCCGATTCAGTGTACTACTACAAACATTAGCCAGAGTCATTAGACAAGGGACAGAAATAAAAATAAAATGTAATCTATGAGGGCTTTTGTCCTTCCTTGTCTTTCTTCACCTTGATACTTTTAAAGAGCAGTCTGTTATTTTATATAAAGCCCCAAATTTGAGTTTGTCTAATATCTTCTCATGAAAATACTGGAATTATTGGTTTTGATAAAGAATACCACAGTAATGAGATACCCTTCTTTTTGCATTTGTCAGGAGTATGTAACATTACTATAAGTGATGTTCACATTAATAACTTGGTCATATTTTTCCTTTTCTATGCTATGTTCCTTAAAATCAAGTCATTAACCCCAACTCACATGCAAGGGAAGATAAATTAAGTTCCACTCCTAGAAAGTAACAATATCAAAGAATTTTTGTTCATGAGTCAGCACTACCATAATTAGTAAACAATGAGGGAATATGACTGGAGATGATGCAATTATTCTATTCTTCCCAAAGTTCTGCTCATGGATTCAGTAACTATCAAAGAGATTTTGTCTGTAACAGTTATTACTATGGTGTTCCAATGATAGCTTTTATTTTTCTACTCCTTCTACCTTTATTGCTTACAATATTTTTCTCTTTAATTTGCTTATACTATTTTATAACTAAAGGTTGTGCCTTCTCCTTTGTTTGTTCATTGATTTACTTATATGAATTACTTATTTTTAATGCTATCTTTATGTATTTTGTTACTTAAATTTGTCCAGCGTTAGCCAGTAGGTTTCTTTTTCAGTGTGACCCTTACAACCCTTTGACAAAATAAAAACACCATCATTTTGTTCCTGAGTACTTTCTTCTTCTTCAGTGCTACAAGATACTCAAACTTCATCTTGTGTGATTCCCACTCCAGACCAGGAAACAATCTTTTCTTCAGGAAGCCCTCATTCATTTTAAGTAGTAAATGGCATTTGGAAACCAAGATTCTAGTGTTAGCGGAACTTTTTAATCACACAGTTATAAGGTATAGACTTGGAGTTGAACTTTCTGCCACTTATTTATATATTCGTGAATTCATTAATTTCTTACCCAAGTCATCAGATAGAAAGACTGAAAGATATTCTTTCCTTCTCCCATGCTACCTTTTTCTTGCAATAGAAGCCTAGTCTCTGTCCAAGCTCAGGGGTGCTTCCCTTCATGTTATATCTTTGATGTTATGTGCAAGAATTTCTGTCTCTCCAGATATTAAGTGTTTTTCCCTCTGCTATTTCTACCTTTGACTATTCTTTCTCCCCTCAACCTTAAAAGGAACAGATCTATACATGCATGCTCATGCACACACACACACACACACACACACACACACATTCTTACACACAGGCACACTCTCACACATGTGTGTACACAGCACACATAAGGATACTATTTATTCTTGTGCATCAATTCTCTCTAAGTAACTTTCCAGGAATCAGAAGAATGAATAGACATGGGTGGCTCTTGTCTAGTAGGAAAATGACCGAAATATTTGAGAGTATGAATAAGGACTTAGGAAGAGTGAAATGTTTACTTGAGAAATTTGTTCAGTAAAATTCTCTTTTGAAATTTTATTTATTTATTTATTTTTATGTATTTGGTATAGGGCCTTGCTATGCAGCTTGAACTCCTAGTGATCCTTCTGTTTCCAGCCTTCCCAGGGCTGAGATTACAGGTGTGCGCCACTATGCCCAGACTTGTTTGCCAGCTCAGCGTGTCCTGGGAGCATGGTGTGGCATGTGGGACAGGGGATAAAACCATGGTCCCTGTACTTGCCAAAGCAGGCAATTAGTCTGCTGAACTATCTCACCTGCCTACTCAGTAAAATTCTTGTGTGTATAGAAGTTCTATAGGTATCAGAAGATTGAAGTCAATCTATAATTTGTTCACTCTCCGGGCAAGTGGAAGGGCCTGGGTTCAATCCCCGGTACAGGAAAAAAAAATCATTCACTTACCCATTTAATTTCCTCAAGATTACAAATACTTCAAATGTACCCAAGATTGCATAAGGGTGAAGAATGCCAATATGTGCAGGGTAACTTCCATCCTTCAAGGAGCTTCTAGTCAAGGAGAAATGATCCTACAGAGAAACAAGTTACCATGGAAGATCTACCAAAAGAGGACTTGAACATGGGATGTGGGAAGTGGTGCGCGACTAGTCCTTTTGTAAAATGACAGTTTGGGAGGCTTTCTAATCAAAAAGAATACAAGAAATTCATTCATGGAGTTGATAAACATCATGATATGGTAGGATCTTGCAAGTAGACAATGTTGTTGCCCTCAAATAATGATGATTTTCCTTTTTTGATATTTAATGGTGCTTGTTCTTTAAATATTCTGATAAACTATCATTGCAATGGTGTCATGTTGCCTGAATATTTGTCTTATGTTGCCTTTTAAATGTTGTGATTCATAGACACAAACATACATGTCAATTTTTTCTCTTTGTTATTAAAAGCCACAGGGGCCAGGGAGATAGCTCAGTGGAATACATGCTTGCCTGGCAAGCATAAGGTCCTGAGTTCCATCCCTGGTACCACCAAAAAACCTAAAAAGCCACATATAGACATCTGTTCATTTCAATATTGGTCTCAGGATGCCCTGTAGATTCTAAAATCTATAGAAATGAAATTCTTTTATATAAAATGGCCTAGCATTTGCATATAACCTATGTGCATCCATTAGTTTTTTAAAAATGATTTCTAGTGTGAATATGTACCTAGTGCAATATAAAGTTTATGATAAAATTATACTGCATTTGGGGGAAATTGGAAAGGACAATGTCTGTGCATGTTCAGTACAATTGTTCAGTATTTTCATACAAAACTCTTTCTCACTTACTTCTAATCCACAGCTGTAGAATCCATGGATACAGAACCTTTGCATGTGAAGAGTAGATTGTGTTTTTCTACACTACATTCTGCTTTTAGTATTAATTAAACATTTGTTATATATTGCAAAATTATTATTTGAACTCTTTTACCTGAGTGATGACTTTTTAAAATGTTCCCTTGGGGGCTGGGGAGATGGCTCAGTGGAATAAGTGCTGCTTTGGCAAGCACAAGTGTCTGAGTTCAATCCCTGGTTCTGCAATAAATAAATAAATAAATAAATAAATAAAATAAATAAAAATAAAAAATAAAAAATAAAATGTTCCCTGTTGGTGCTTTGTTGAAGCAATATATTTGGTTACTTTATTCTTAGGCCTATACATATATTATTAAATTTTCACCATTAAAAGCTTAGGAACAAACTTGTGTTATCACAATATTCATTTTACATTGTAGACCTTCTTTCCAAAATGCTGAAATCTATTTTTAGTATTTTAATTAAGAAAGTAGGCAGGACTAAATTGTTTAAAATTTATTTTTAGTGGTTTATTAAGAGGTTTCCTCCTTTTCATTTTTGTGACCTGAGATTTTGTGTACAGTTTTCAGATTTTTTTTTTAAATTTTTCCCCTTCTTATCCCTCAGTCCCTTGCTGAAGAGGCAGCCATTAATACTATAATTTTATACTTTTGTATTTTATTAAAAATGTGTTTTTTCCTTGAGTGGAAGACAGCATGGTAGCATACTCAAAAAACAAAACCGAAGACCCATTAGAAACATCTGTTCTCCATACATTTAAAGAGTCTTCTTTATTTCTTTTTCTTTTTTCTCTCCTCTCTCTCTCTCTCTCTCTCTCTCTCTCTCTCTCTCTCTCTCTCTCTCTCTCTCTCTCTCTCTCTCTCTCTCTCTCGTATTTAGGACAGGGTGTACAAGGTATACAGGGTCTCACTGTGTAGATTGGATTTATAGTGATCCTCCAGTTTACAGCCTCCCAAGTGCTGGGATTACAGGTGCATGCCACCATGCCTAGTCTTAATCACTTTCTCAGTGTGCCTCTGGGGCAGGGCTTGCACAGCAGGCCAGGGGATTGAACTCCTGGCCCCTGCATCTGCCTCCACTGAACTATTTGGCGGGCCTAAAAGTTGAGAAGGATTTTGTTGTTGTTGTTGTGTTTTGCTGGCTCAGGCTGACTTTAGTGCTGGTTTGGTAAGGCATTTGGGGGGTAGGGGGTAGAGTGGGGTAGGGTGGGGGAATCGAACCATGGTCCCCTGCACCTTATTGGATTTGCCAGCGCAGGCACTTAAACAACTGAGCTAACCCACAAGGTCCCAAGTCTTCTTTATTTCTATATGTTTGAATATGATAGGTCATTGAAATTTTCTTCTGGACCTCGCAGTGGGTCACTGTTAATTTTTTTTAAAAAAATTTTAAAACTTCCCCTTATAACATATCGTTACATATACAATATTCTCTTTGTGACTCTGATTATAACTGTATCAACCAGCTTATCAGTGATCTGGGTAACTAACTTTTGAAAGTTTCATAAAGCTACTTGAAAAGAACTTGTCAGAGAGTTGTCATTTGTCCCTAATATTTGTGATTTTTTTCATCTTAGAGAACATTATGAACAAAAATTTAGAAGTTTAAATATGGAATCCTTGTATTATTATATTTATATTATATTATATTAATCAGTAATTGAGACTTCCTCTTGAATGAACTGCATATTGATATATGCAGTTTTCCAATTTTTGTGTTATATTCACAATTTTATAGTTAATTAACATTACTCCTGGTTTACCAAGCATGCTAATGTTTTACTTGGAAAACTAGAAAATACTCTTTATTACTTAAAATTTTTTACTATCTGTATTTCTTGTACTTTAATAGCATTTTAGAAGTTTTATATTTTTCAAATCCATTAATCTCTTCCTTTTTTCTTAGAGAATCTGCACAACCCAACATGAGTTAAATGTCTGTTTATGAGAATGAAGTTCAAGGTGTTGACAAAAACATTAAGGATGTGGGTTGCTCACCAGCAAGGTTGAAGGGGCTCGGAGGACGAAATCAACAGGTCATGATGCCCTTTGGAACTACAGAAGCATCATAGTGTGAAGTGAGTTCCTGCCCATATTTTTGTCTTGAATGCAGCTAGATGGTTGGTAGTAAGCAAGAAAACAGGTGGAAAAGCTTCAGGAACTAAGAAAATGTGTTTCTAGCAGCAACAGTGAAATAAAAAAAAATAACATTCTGAGATACATTTGTAAACAGACATGAAGAAACAAAAATAGCAGAAGACAGGATCAAGATAAGAGGAAGAGCAGAAGGGAGGTGTTAAGAATGACTTCATGTGAGGGTCACTAGGGGTTTCTGTGGGGAGAGATCCTACTAGGATTTAGACCCTGGGAGATTCAGGACAAAGATACGGTCCAGAGAGCAACTGCAGGGAGAAGAAATTCATGAAACTTGTTTAAGGCTAAGAGTTTATATTGAGAAGTATTATGATTGTGCCATTCTGTTTGTGGGAGACTGGGGAGAGGGCAGCAGAGGGGCAGGGGGAAAAGGGGAGGGGAAAGGAACAGGGAAGGACAAAACAGGATAGGGCAGGACAGAACAGAATGAAAAGGCAAAGTTATTACCACCTTCATTTTTGCAACCTGGTTTTAGAAAGCTAAGTCTATGGCCCAAATCTACTTGGACTGTGATGTGGAATCTATTTGCACTCATATCTTTGTCTTTTGTACTAATATTGTTGCCATCATATAGGATTTGGGCTTCCTACAAAATGCACCCTTACGCATCAGGTGGATGTGACCACTCCACGCTGCATCACTGCCTGCTCCTAGTCTCACTGCAGGTAGGTGAAGCTGGCATCTCAGAAATGACAAGAGGCTTGTTATCTTTGGTTAAAGTGGATATGTTATCATTACCCTATGCAAAGGATTCTGATCATTGCCCTGAGGACAATTTTGTTATCTTGCATTGCATATGTGATCATTACCCTGAGGGCAGAGATGCAATCACTGCCCTATAGGAATACCTATCATTATAGCTTGGCAAGTGGAAAAGTGATAATTAACTTGCACAAATAGATGGGATCATTGCACTACAGATAGAACTGTTATTGCATTTCCCAGAGAAATGCAATCTTTAGTGTGCAAAAGACAATGTGTTAATTACATTTATGGTAGAGATATGCTCGTTAAAGTGCAATGATGATATCAATTGCATTTCAGGTCAAAATTGGGATCATTTCACTGCTGATAAACCTGTTATAATTATATTGCAGAAAGAGATGCAATCATTTCCTTGCATATGGTGCATATGGAGATGGGTTCATTATAGGACAGGTAGAGATGTAGCCATTATGTTCTGTACAGACCCATTTTAATGGCCTGGCCCGCAGCGGAAGATACAACCCTTTCTTTGCTAGAAGACCTATTACCAGTGAGGATATGTGACCCTTAATCTTGATATATTAACTTTACTGGATTAAGAAATGACTAAGACATTATTAAAGAACACTCCTGGGGGTGTCTGGGTAGGTCATTGATGAATACCATTATGGCTTGTGTCTAAATGTCCCCTGAAAGCCCCATATGGTTGTAGGTGGGGCTTTTATAGAGTTGACTGTGTCTACAGTGTGTGACACTGGGATTGATTCATGGCGAAATGCTAGAATCAAGGATATTAAGTTTAAGGGTGTGACTGCTACCTGTTCATAGTACTCTGGATAAGACATAAACGCCAGTAAGATAGAAAGAGTTAAAGTCATCTCTGGCTGATGCTTTGCTAGCTTCTGCCTGCCATGAACTTTTTCTCCTCTGCTATGTGCCACACTGCCTCAGAGTCAGCCAATTATGACCTGGAACCTCTACAGACTGAGCTAAATAAGCCTTTCTTTGATTTCAGATGGCAGGCATCTTGTCTCTACAAAAAGAGAGAAGTAACTAAGACAGAATTTGGTACAAGGGCAGTGGGGTTGTTAACATGACTGTACCTTCCTCTGTGGTTTAGAACCTTTGGCGCTGGCTTGTGGAGACAGCTTTTAAAGTTTCAGAGTTGCTGGCTGAAACAGTGTATCTGGAACACCTTAGGCTGGACTCAATGAGAGATTCTGGACAGAGCTCAGAAGACCACATCATTAACAGAAATGATGCGGGTAGAGACCATGCTTTGGAGGCTTCTGTTGGGAAGGACTGCATCAGTCGCCACACTCCATACTATGCATGCTACACCTTGGCATGACATTTGTCTGCACTTTGTTCCTATCCAGAAATTTTGCCTGAAAGTGAGATTAAGGACAGCAGAAGAAATTAGTGTTTCAGAAGAAATTTCAAGGCAGTCTAATGTTGAGGCTGTTATATGGTTACTTTTGGGGACTTAGAGCCAGAATTATGTTGACAATCAAGATCAAAGAGCCCAGGAGAATAGTTTCAAACATTCTGAGTTTGGCCAGAAAGGAAGTTCCAATAACGTTTTAGTCTACAGAGATGGAACAGAGGAGAAATTTGTGGTTGGAAAGACCAGTAAGAAAAAGACAACTATTTAAGAAGAAAACAGAAAAGATGGCCTAAGGATATCACAGGGACCAACAGAAGTCTAGCCTCTGCAGTCTCAGAGTGGTAAAGGTGAAAGACACAGCTTTGAGAAGCAAGTGACAGAATGTTCCAGAAAGGTGGCAGCCTAAGGAAGTTGTTCCTTGGGATTTGAGAGGTGTTTGATCCCTATAGCCAAAAGAAAAGGAAGCCTGGCTACTGCTTCAGCTGATGGTAGACCGTGGCATCATTCATGTGGTGCTGGACTTAGATGCATGCAGAATGTAAGAGTTGTGGTCGGGAAGGTCCCACCCAGATTTCAAAAGCAGACCTGGGTGGTCAAGGAGTGTGGTTCTGAGTAGGCAGTGTGGGAAACTGTGAGAGTAAACCAAACGTGCAGAGGAGACCTCAAACTTTGGAGAAGCCAGGAATGTGAATCAGGAAAACTGCAATGAGGGAGCAGAGCTAGTCTCAGGCAGAAGCCATAGGAGGTACAATCCCAAGCAATGTCACAGGGTGGGACCACCAAAGCCCTTTGGAGTTCACAACTTCACACAGATTGTGGAGGATGCTGAAAGTGGAACTGTGGGATTTGCTATTTTTCCCTGCTGGATTGTGGGTTTTCTTTGTTCCCATTCCTTGCTGGTCCCTGTTTATAATTTTTGGAATGGAAATGTCTATCTTGTGCCATTGAATGCTGGCAGTGTTTAACTTTCTATTCATTTGTATAGGAGCTTGCAGCTCAGAGTTTGCATTAAATCTCAATGTAGTCTTTGGACTTGGACTTTTCAGCATTGTTGAAACTATTAGGGCTTTGGCAATTCTTGGAGTGAAACTAAATACTTTTTGTATAAAGGGGGTATGCATGAATCTTTGGAGACCAGAGGCAGAATGCTAAACCTTATATCTAGATGTCCCCTCGAAGACTCACGGTCATAGGGGAAGCTTTTTCAAAGTTGATTGAGTCTAGAATATGTGACACTGAAATTGATTCATGGTATAAGGCTAGGATCAAGGGCCATAAGATTAAGGGTGTGCGTGAACTCAAAAGCCTATAAAATATAATGATAAAACATAAACATGGATAAGATAGAGAGATCTGTGGTCTTCCTTATTAATGTGTTCTTTTTTTCCTGTCATGAGCTGTTTCCCCTCTGCTATGTGCCACCCTGCCTTGGAGCCAGCCAATTACGCCCCGAAGCCTCCACAAACTGTGGGATAAATAAAACTTTCCTTCTATAACCTTAGGTGTCAGATATTTCCTCTCAGCAATGAGAAAAGTAGCTAACATACATGTCTTAGCCATTCTATATGATCCCTTGTCCCTTTTTATGTGGCACTCCTGCCCTGCTCTGCTTCCTGACTTCCACAGACTAAGCAGCGTTAGTCCAGAACACCATTCATCCATGAGGCTGCCTTAGAGAAAGACTAACATGGATTGAATTCTCCTAAAGCACAAGGGAAAGTAAACCTCTTCTTTAAATTATAAATCTTTGGAAAGAGTGGGTAAACTGACGAATGCAGGTTGAAAAAGAAGTAATTGTTTCCCTAAACGATAGTGTCTAAGTAGTATCTCACAACTATTTCAAGTGTTTTGGGCTTGGAAATGTGCGCTTCCTACTGAGCGGAAGTGAGATGTCTGACAAGGAAATTTAGTACAAACTCCTTATGTGTAAGAGGTCTCATTCTTAAGGAGTAAGAAAGCCCTGAATGAAGAAATTTCAGCAGGAATGAAAGCAACTCAGCCAGTCCTCACTGCTCTGACTGGCCCAGCTGAGTTGCCAGACATGAATGGAAACAGCTCAAATCGTGTCCTAGGCCTAGTAAAGCTGCCAAATAACTGGAAACACGAGCATGCTAATGTCATATGGAGTGAAGACAAGCCATCCAGCGGAGCCCAGTCCAGAATATAGAATCATTTGCAGAAAAGAGTTGGTATTATGTTAGTCTGATAAATTTTGGGGTGATTTGTTACATTGTAAAAAAACAACAGAGAGAAAAAAAAAACTTTGCGCAGTTTAATGATATGACTGTTATGATAGCATTTTGAAAGAATTGAAGTGATAACTTCTCCATTTACAATCCAAAGTAATTTAATGGTAATAGCTATGACTGCCCTGAAATGATCCAAAGCTTCATGAAGTTGATTTAATATATAGCTACTCAAAGTGCCTAATCACATGTCCACTTGATGAATAGTGATTGCATTACCATGAGCAATATAAAGTCTCCCCCACCTCCCTCTCTCTCTCATTGAATGATTGTATTTACATTGTAAAACTATTGAAGTTGCCTGTCTTGCAGTTAGTGAAACTCAGGGTAAAACCTCAGCTTTGGTTCATGTTACTTGAGAAACCTTTAGGAGATCCCACATACTACAAGTGTTCTATGTAAACTGAAGAATCCCAAACTCAGTGTCATTAGGTGGCTCAAATGAGATAACTTGGTCAAAAGAATTTGTCATAGATGCCAGCACATACAGTAGCATGCAATCAGTAATTTTCTCCTATGTTGGTCAATGATTTTGCTATTCAAATACTGATTTGTTAAAATTTTTGTGAGACTCAAATACCAGTATTTGTCACAGGAGAAAATTCTGGTAGACCTTTGGCTTAACTCGATATGACCAAAACATCTTTTGTTTTCTTTGATAAGAATTGTGGTGGATTGACAACAGGAAGTCAGCTTGTATCACCCAGCTTGGCTGAACCAGTTTGGTGCTTGCTGAGTGTGGGAGGCCCACTTGTTGCCAGCAGCATATGAAGCAGAACTGGGAAAGAATGGGGGAGGTTGTAGGAAGCTGTTAGAAGGTGTTAGAGCTGTTGGTTTTCCTCAGGCTGTGGTTGGTTCTCTTGGAGGACCTTGTCATGCTGGCTTTCTTGATGTACTCAGCTGTTCTCACTGTTGAAGGAGCTCTGGACCTTGTTGTCACTGGGAATGGTTACATTTCAATTTGGGGATCTCTGGTCCTTATTTTGAACATCACTTCCTGGATCTTAGGGGAAGATGGTGCGCTGCTCAATTCTGGGAAGCTTGTCTTGCTGGCTTTCCTGATAGGAGTGCAGCTGTTATCATCAGAAGAGCTTGGGACCTCACTGTTGCTCAGGATGGCTGTGGTCCTTTTCACGGGAGGTCTGGTTTTTAATTGATGTGTTGTTTCTTGGCTCCAGTTCAGATCCCTCAGCCTGCTAGCAAAGATCCCTCATCCCACTGCTATAGGCTTTCTAGCTTCCACCTCTGATCTTTGGGCCTTCCCAGCTCAGATCTGTGAAACATGCCTGCATGAGACATTGTCATAGGCTCTGGGCCTCCATTTGGACTCACTGGAGGCATTGTTATGGGCTCTAGGTCTTCAGCTAGACTCATGCAGGACATTGGCATGGGATCCTGGGCCTCAGCTAGATTCTTTGATCTTTAGTGTGTGGATAGATTTCCTGTACTCTTTTTGTATCTGACTCTTTGGGTAACTATTATAAAATGATCTTATAATTAAGTGTGCAGATATTGTATTGTTTTCCTTTGCCAAACCCTAGGCATCCATTTGATTTCTTAACTTATCAAATATTTATCCATTTAATTTCTTAAGTTACCCAACATCTCATTACAAAATTATGCCTATTTTATTTTATTTTATGTTACAAGTGGCCACAAAGGTGCACAAATTATACATGAATTGAAAGCATCAATTACCACCAGAAAACAAAGAGAAGAATCAGAGAGAAATAAAAAGGATTTATCTATAGATAGCATGAGCTATTTTCTGAATTTGAAGAATATTTTGTTGAATGGCTAATCTTTAAAAACATACTTTACAGAAAAAGGAGTACAATGGCCAATAAACAAAAGAAGAAATGCTTAACATCAGTGGCCATTAGAGAAATGTAAATTGAAATGACTGAGATTTTATCTTATCCAAGAGAGAATGGCTACCTAACAAATCAAATCATAACAAAAGTTGGAGAAATTGCAGGGAAAAAAAGAATTCTTCTGTACTGTTGGTGGTATGGTAAACTAGTACAACCATTTTGGAAATCAGTATGAAGAATCCTCAAAGAATAAAAATAGAAATTTCATTTCACCCACTTATTCTCCTTGTAAGTATCTTCCTGAAAGGGTAAAAGACATCATCATACAAGGATGTTGCATATTAATGTTGATAGCAAGACAATTCATAATAGCTAAATCTCGGAAGCAGCCTATATGGCCATTAATAGGTGAATAGATTAAAAACATGATATTTATGCTCAATAGAGTATTACTGTTCCATAAAGAAAGATTAACTTGAGTCAACTGCAGGAAAATGGGTGGATCTTGAGAACATGATATTAAGTGAAAGAATTCAACAAACAAGCTTACCTATCACATGGTTTTTCTTATGTAAGCAACCCAAATTATAAATCCTAAGCAAAATAAAAGATAAGTAATGGGAAACAGGGAGGTGCACTTTTCTCAAAAGAGAAGGGAATAAAAGGTGAAGGGGGGGAAGAGGGTGAGGAGGAAAAGAGGATAAAAAAATCAAGATATAGGGGGCTGGGGAGATGGCTCAGTGGAATAAGCACTTCCCTGGCAAACGCAAGGACCTGAGTTCAATCCCCAGTTCCGCAAAAAAAAAAAAAAAAAAATCAAGATATGTTGTGTCCATGTACCAACTTTTCACAAAGAATATGAGTGCTGTGAGTTGCAAACATATAATAAAAATATTTAAAAGTACAGTATAGGTGTTGAAAAGATATGAAACAATTCTAACACTCTTTAATTTCTAAAAGGAGGTACACTAAAAAAAAAGAATTAAGATTAGAGGTCCCATTCAGCCCAGTTATCCCCCTTCTGGGTATTCTCCCAGTAGTATTTAAAACATTATACCACAGTGATATATGTGCTTTCATGTTTCCAGCAGCAGCTTGTTATAACTAAATTTTAGAAACAACCCAAATGCTCATCAACTGAGGAATGAATCAAGAAGATGTGGTACTATTATACAAGGGAGTACTACAAAGAAGGATAAGCTTTCAATTTTATTTTTATTTATTTATTTATTTATTTATTTATTTTTGCAGTACCAGGATTGAACTCGGGACCCTGCACTTGCCAATATAGGTAAATGGATGCAACTAGAAACCATACTCATAAGTGAGATACATCAAACTTGCATGTGTAAGCACTGTATTGTCTTCGCAGTGCAAGAAACTGAAAAATTAAGTAAGACCCAAATTCTATACTAGATACTGTGACAGGGAAGAAACTGCTAAGAAAAGAAAGAAGAAGAAAATATGTCTAAAAGATAAATATGTTTTCTGTACTACTGATTATGTTTAGTTCATTGAAAAAAAGAAACATTTTGTGCTTATATTGTTTGATCAATTATGCATGCCTATATCTTGTAATCTGAATGACTACTTTCAATATAAGAACACTCTGTGTATTAACCATTGTTGATCTCCTATTATCCTGTTTTGAAATTCTGTATTATTATTTTTCTCTATGAAATAAAAAAAAACTGAAAGCATACACATTGGTTTAACCACTGCAAAAAACTGTTCTGTAATTTCTTCCCTGCCTGGGGGCACAATCCTCCAACAAAAGCAGCATTTCCTAATCTTTGCAAAAAGAGGCTGTCTCACTGTGATCTGGGAGCAGTGCTGGCTTGTCATGGTTTGCTTCTTATTCAGGACTGGAGAACTACTGCATAGGGGACAGCGATGTGTACTGCACAGCCCAAGGCTGAATGCCTTCCATCTTGGTCTTCTAAATGTGTACCATTTCTAATGTTTTATCAATGATTATACTCTGTTTAAAATAAATTAAAACAAAAAAGACAAGGAAAAAAAATTCTTGAAAGCAAGTACTAACATTCAATTATTTCCCTAGTCTTGTACATCTGTTAATTTGAGCAACAGAGTTGAAGATAAAAATAGATAATACTACAACCCATTGTTAATTAACTTTTCGGGTTTTGAAAATCTGTAACAAATGCATTGTTGTATGTTACCCTGTCATTTTTTTCTATTTGTTTTTGCTTCTGTTTTTACTGTTCAAAATAAAATTTTTTAAAAAAGAAAAAGAATATCATATTCCCTCACCCTGAACGACAGGATGCATAACCTGCTATTAGACTCCTACGACTCCCGGGGGAGGGCTGTGCTGCCTGCCTCTGCTGCGATTCCCTCTGGGGTCCTCAGACACTGCCTATGGCCATGCCAAGCCTTGGTGGTTAGTACCTACAATCTGACTTTAAGGAAAGCTTAGAGATGTTTTCACAGGAGCTGGAGTCTGTGTCCTGGACCAGAGACCTCTGTTATCCATACTAACAGTCAGCAAAGAGATTTTCGAGCCTTGAGCTAAAGAGCTAGCATTCCTGACTTTTCCTTCCAACATGACTGCATCTTTTTCCAGGTCATCCTGTCCTTTAAATGATTGTTGCCTTTCTGTAAATTAGCAATTAGGACAAATAAACGGGCCGACGAGATAGCTTATAGGACTAAGTGCCTGCTAGACAAGCACAGGGATCAGGGTTTGATCCCTGGCACCACATGCCACACTGGCCACTGAGTCTGGGCGTGATAGTGCACACCTGTAATCCCAGCACTGGGGAGGCTGAAAACAGGAGGATCACTATAAGTCTGAGCTGCATAGTGAGATCCTATACCAAATACATTTAAAAAATCAAAAATAAACAAACAAAAAACCCACATTCATCCCAGCCTTCCATCTGCCGGTCCTGAATCCTTTGGTTACAAGTTGTCTGATCATGCCATGCCCTATACAAAGTTAACAGAATTGACACAAACACATCCTTTCCCAACCTGACATTTTCCAGAGGACCTGCTTCTCCAGCTGACACAATGGAAGGTCTTCAGTGTTGTTTTCAGTGAGGGTGTTTGTGCTTTCAAAGACAAATGTGTCAACTCATAGTCTGATTAAACAATTTTAATTGTTTTATCTACTGTTCGTTGGTCTTCTAAATTCAGCCAGAAATCCCCTCCTTGGGTCTCTTTTGCCTCATTGTCATTAAGACATAAGACCACAAATACTTTTCAAGCAACTGAAAAGTCCGGTAAATACAGGAAGCTGTAGGTAATATTTATGCTTGACAAGGGACCATTTTTCTTATTTAGAATTTTCACTAAAAAGCATTGTTCATGCTTTTATATTTTTCGCTCTAAATTGATGCATTGTCTGATTCCTCCAGCTAGCGGTTAAATTAAAATAATTATTTTCTCCCTATATCCTTAGTTTAGATGCCTCCAAAGCATTTTTGAATTTTTGCTTTTGTCCTTCCACTACACAAGATAGCAATACTGTCCTATTGGACTTCTTCCTTGTGAGCCTCTTCTTCCCCATTCCCACTACTATTAACCACATCCACACCCTCACCATCCCATATGAGACTGTCCTCCTTGCCATGGCTTCTCCATCTCTAATCTAATCCTGTTACACATCACTTCTAGCTCAGATCCCCTTTTGGGATATTACAATTTCATTCTATAGATAAAAAAAAACATGTTCAATATTTTTTTTTTCTTGTTTCCAGATCTCCATAATGATTTCAAAGAATATGGTGGTCCTTCTCTTTGAGGTTGCTTCTTATTCTTTTTTTTCTCTGTGCCTGTGGCAGCTGCCCATTAACAAAATCACTATGAGAATTTCCTTGCAAATATTTGGTCACAGTTCTTTGACTCACTGGTGGACACACTGCCCAAGATGAACAACTTATAATTGGTCCCTGAAAATGTAAAATCATCTTGAAGAAGGAATAAATATGTCTAATGCTGTGCTGAATTTAGAAAAATATAATGACTTAGGGGTAGCAACTAATTTTTACTGACTCAGAAATCTGTAAAATTTATCTAGAATTGGAAAGAATAATAGTAACAATGTAAAAATCAAATAGAGGTGAGTTATAGATACATGATATATATGATAGGTAGGTAGGTAGAGAAGTATGATTTGCAGTCGTTTTGATTTTTCTGAGCTTTGTGGTATTTACTGTTGTTGATCATTCCATTTTGTCATTGATTGACTTAAGATAAATTCTTAATCTTTGTTTTAACAATTCAGAGTTAGTTTTCTAATATTTTTTTGATCCAAGGAGTCCTATCTATTTCAAGACACACATACAACAAGTCCCCGACTTATGAATGACTTCCCTTCCAGGAGAATGTTTCTAAGTTGGAATCATCTGACAAAGTGAGTCTTACACTGTTCTGTCATTGACCAAAATGATATTTAACTACACAACGTTTTCACCTGGCTATACAAAATAAAATCAAGAATTTGAAGATTTTCCCAGTATTTTAAGATGTGTAAAATGTTCATAGAAATATAATTGAGATGCTCTTAACTTTTTTTTTTTTTTTTGTATTTTAGGGAAAGTTCTTCAGGGTATTCGGGGTCTCACTACTAGATTGTACTCATAGTATCTGCCTATTTATAACCTCCCAAGAGCTGAGATTACAGGTGCGCGCCACCAAACCAAGTCTCAATTGCCCTCTTCACGCACCCCAGGGACGGGGCCAGCAAGGCAAGCCCCAACTTTCTTGATCTTGAACTCCTCTCTTACTTCTCTGATCCCCAACCTTCCATCCCCTCTTTTCCTCTCTCTTGCTCTTTCCCACCCAATTTCCAAAGGTAAGCAATGGCCCAGAGAGATGCCCTTGACCTTCTTCACTTTTATATTTGTACATTCTCCCTCACTGTCTCATAGCTTCGGCTATTATTGTCATCCATCTGTTCTTCAGTCTTTATATCCACACTGCCTTTATTGCTGTATTCTCCCACTGCTGACCATGTTGGGCATCTCCATGGGGAAGCCGTTTCTGCACTTCTACCCAAAACCAATGTATTCCAACAGAGTTGATTTTATTCTCTAGGGACATTTGATAATACCTAGATAGTTTTGTTTATCACAAGTGGAATGGGAATGCTACTGTCATTCAATGAATAGAGGCTTAAGAAATTTGCTTAACATTTTCAATGAGTGAGACAATTCTTTATAGAAAAGTGTTATCTGGACAATGGTGCTAAGTTTGAGAAACTCTACCCTCAAACAAATTCCTTCCTTATAATCCCTGCATGCCCTGAGTCTCGTAATTTTCATATATCTTTTCGTCTGTTAGTACCTTTAACCTCTAAATTACCAAGGCCATAAATTTTAGTAGATCTTGTTGAACTTTTTGTCAAGGATGATTCATAAGGTTTTCCCAGAATAAGAAAAAATAAAAGTAAATGTTACTTTTAAATACTTCTTATATCTAGGAGGTTTTTTTTAATGTATCTGTCTTAAGTATAGATTTTATAAAGGTTAGACATTATATACTTAAAATATAAGCAAAAATAGTTGGCTGTCAAGTGAGTTAATTATTTATTAAGTAAGATCTGGCTAGAACAGCTACTGTCCTATAAGAGTCATATACTCTCTGATTCTCCTGGGAACATTCATTTATTGCTTTCTTTTGCTTGTCCATAAAATGGAAAGAAATATGTTTTAAGGAAGACAGCAAGTCTCCCCAATAACCTAAAGGTAGGAATAAAGTCAGTAAGAGGCCTTTGAACCTTTCCCACATGTGCTTTGAGAGGACAAAGAACATCCAAGGAAAGAAGGAATGGCCTATCAACAATGTTGCCAATTTCTATGGGTGAGTAAACAACATCCTACCACTAACTTTCCACACAGCCTTCCTAGCTGTTGCTTGCTTACATTATTTTGCATGTTTACATGTTTCTGCCTGCTAGAATGCAAGGCTCACATCTGTGGTCTTATCTATTTTGTTGGATTTTCATCCTCGGACTTAAAACAGTGTTTCTTTTCAGACATTCTGTTTGTTTCCTGAGGGGACCTCATATTTGTTTCAGAAGAGCTACTTACTGAATGTTGGATCCATTCCAGAGCCAGTGTTGGCTTCAACTTGGGGTGGAGGTTCCCAAGGGGACAGAAGTTCTTCTGGGTCATTCCTTTCAACAAGAGCAGTGAGCACAGGAAGACGGTGAGCCTATCAGCTGATATCTCCATAAATCCATAGAAAGTTCAGATTTTCACCCTGTGGAGAGTTGACCTCAACTGCATCAGCTTGATTGTCTTAAGAAATGTCCGGGTGACTCACAAACCACATTCTGGTTGTGACTGTGTGGGACATGGAGGCATGACTTTGGACACCATATGTTGTCTCCCAGGCTCCTTCCTGTCTGGTACCGTCTTTGTGCTTGCTTCCCGACCACCATGAACTAACCAGCTTTGCTCTGCCATTCATGCCTTCCATGATGTTTTTACATTGGAGCCAGCTGACCATGGACTAATCCCCGAAACTCTAAGCCAATTTAAACTTCTCCTCCCCTAGGTTGTGTCAGGCATCATGTCTCAGCAGTAAGAGAGCTGATGAATACATTCTACATGGGTGAACTAAAGCCTTCACTATTCCGCCACAGTGTTGTTTGGCTTCTCCTCACAAAACTACTTAAATGTTCTTCCAAATTGTACCGGGATGCTCATACTTGTATATGATGGGTCTGCACATTCTCTACCTAGCCTTTCAGAAAAGTAACAGCCTCCTGATTATTCTTTTTGTCACACCTTATTTACCTTACACAAATGCAGGCTTTCTGGAAAGCTGGCTACATTACTAGGAAGGCAAAGCTGTGCGGGTGATCTTTCAGACACTACACACTTCTGGTGCTGAGAATTGTGGCTGGCTCACATCTTACAGACCACAGACCCACCCCTGCAGTCTGCCCTTCACTGAATGCTCTAAAAGAGTGAAGAAATTTAGGCAGAATGTAAAACCAGTAAGGAAAACAAGACTTGGCAATATTCTGCAATAGCCTACAGTGGGTGTGATTATTAAGGAAAAGATTTATGCAAATGTGGATGTGTTTATGATTATATAAGGCCAAATTAATTAGGCCTGTGCTATGGTTTGTGTCTAGATGTCTCCCCAAAATCATTATTCAGTCATAGGGTGGGCTTCTGGGGCTTATGTTGGACTCACAGTCCAATGCTGAGATTATGGGTGCGAGTGCTACATCAGCCCTGGGGTTAATAGTGTACGTACAATATAAGGGAAGGGAAGAGGCTTGTTCTCTGCTGGTCCTCCTTTTTTGTTCTTGCTACTTTTGCTGTTTTCTGCTGCCATAAACTGTTGCTCTCTTCTATGTTCCACTCAGCTTTGAAGCCAGTAAAATATGGACTGAAACCTCCACAAACTGTGAGCAAAGTAAATCTTTCCTTCCTTAATTTTGGGTGTCAGGTATTTTGTCCCAGCAATGAGAGAAAATTAACCAAGACAGCCTGGTATCTCAGTCATGATAGATCAAAGGTATGTGCTGATGCTCCACACCTGTAGGAGACACTTTATAGGAACAGACAAATCCTTTTAATTTGTTCTGTGACCACAGCCAAGTTACTCATGCTCTCTACAACTCACCTTCCCTAGGTGTAAAATAAAGCCCATGGTGAATACCATACAAGAAAGAGGTGTCATGTGCTATTCTGTGTTTTTCATCTGCATTTTTGATGATCCTGTGAGATAATCAAATTTGCATTCATATTTTGAAGACGAAGAAGTGAGTGTCCAAAATAATACAGGTAGTGGACAACAGAGCTGGGAAATGAATCTGTCTAAACTTATGCTAAGCACACTCTATAAATTATTGAGCTATATTTACTCCCCTAGAGCTGATGTGAGGGTTCAGTAGGAGACTAGAAGTTCACAGTTAGGCAGAGGAGCAAGTAGCTTTTACTGTTATTACATGGTTGCTGTTTTCATCAGCAGCATCATTGTTGTCACTATTGTTGCTGACAGGTGATTACGGAATGATTATGACATCAGTATATGAAAATCCGAGGCCAACAATATGAAGTAAGGAATAAATAAAAGAGATGCCACTCATCAGAAAGGGTACAGCAGAGACGTTGTTTGCATGGGCCCAGTATTTCCAAGTGGTTTGGTCCCACATTCACCTGATCACAGTCATCAGGCTCAGTAAAATACACTAGACATAAAAATGCATATTATATTTCACTTCTAAAAATTTTTGAGAAAAGGCAAATGTATAGAAAGAAAACAGATCAGTTGTTGTGTGAGGCAGAGAGCTAGAGTGGCGATTGACAGCCAATAGAGGAGCTTAAGGTTAGATGGTGGAGATGCTCTAAAAATTAGACAGGGTTCCAAAAAAAATTGGGTTATAGTTGTACACATGTATAGATTTATTAATAATTTTGACCCACACACTTAAGGTAATAAGTTTTATGCTATGTAAAAATATACCTCAGTAAGAAATAGGAATTTTAAAAAGTAGAAACTAAATTGGAACCAGATCTCCTGTCACGAGCTGGTTATTGCTGTTATAGAGTTATTTACCTTCAAAAGCAATTCAAATTTAATACTTCTCATTCCCATTAAGTCAGTACATGTTTGATTTCTATTCAGCATCTGGTCAGTTGGTCATCTTTTTATTTTCTTTCCTTCCATGTACTCTATTTGCACTTTTAATGCTTTCCTAGTACTTTCTTAGTTAGGATTTTGCAATTTTCTTGAGACATTGTTGGTAATGTCCAGTTTAAATTTTATTACTCAACTCTTTGATTTTTATAAAAACCACACATTTAAAATAGTTTATAGTATACCTATGAATATAAGGAAAATATCTTTGAGCTTTCCAAATTCATTACTGAAAAGTCAGGCTAGAGGGGGCTAATGACTGATTCTACAGGACATCCATTGACCTATTCCCTTCCTGATAAAGGGCCCCTAACCAGAGGGGATCGGCGAGTGGTAAATCTCGAAATGACAAACAGAAATCTGCAGTGTCGTTATCACTAAGCCAATACCATTAAGGGCCAGTGTTTATTGACACTTCAGGTGACTGGATGAGGCCTCTCCAGGCCGAGCTAATGAGAAGAACCTCTCCATTACCTCTTATCGAGATGTAGTCCCAGCCGCAGCTACAATATGAAGGTGGAAATTACTGGGCAAGCATTGACATGAGCCAGTTGCTGCCCCTGAGTCCTAATGCATATGCTCACGGGCAGGCTGCACTCAGGAGTCCAGCTTACAAGGACCTTTGTTTCAGTTTACTATTTGCCAAAGCTCATGTCCAGAGCACTGTACTGATCTCCAGAGCCCAGTGCTGAAGTGATTGTTTTCATGTATATGTCTCCCACTGTTTTCTTTAGGCACATACAAGAGCACAGCACATATGTGAAAATCTTCGCAGTTGCTGCATTTCCTAAATGCCCACCACTGTTGCTGGTTACTGCTAGGGGACCTACTCTTCCAACCCCAACCATCCATATAGCATCATCATAAATGTGTCCTTTCTCTATTTTACTAGTACTATAATTAATTATATTTTGCAGGATCAATTCACATTAACATTTTTATTTGTTCATAAAGGAAATGTAATCGTACTACCATTAATGAAAGGTAAGATTTAAAGTCATATTAAAATAAGCACGTAGCTATTAATTGCTCTTTGCCTACATGACATGCTTTCTAACCGTCTTCTGCAAGTATGTACTTACAGAGCAGCCGTAGGGCCAGACAGAAAAGCACACTTCCTGACCTCCTCTGCAGTTACACTGGCCGTGGAGATAGTTCTAGCTCCCAAGAAAAGGAGAGATTGTGCAAGGAAGATTCTGAGAAAACTCTTGAAGAGGTAATTGACTTGTGTTTCCAGGACTCTTCTCTTTGTCCTGAAAACTGGCACAATGATAGAGAGGAGACAACTGGCGGCTGTCTTGGGGCCATCGACCACACGCTAAGGGTGAGTGCCACACCCAGCTTCATGTTAGGTAGGAGAGTTAAATTCAAGAGATCGCTGTCAGGCAGGGTTGTGAATGAGCTCATTGTCAGACATAATAAACAGGTGAATAAATGCATAAATTAATCAGCCTAATTGAGCTATTTCACACAATGTATACATATTTCAAAACATAATGCTGGACATAATAAGTCTATTTACATTTTATCAATCAGTTAATCTGACTAATTTTAGAAAGTTAATTAAACTGAAATCTAGACAGAGTAGTGTCTTTGGTTAGAGTATAATAAAATAGATGAGCTCCCAGCTTATTTAAGTAACTTTTAAATGAAGGTCTTATTACTAGAAGTCAATATAGTACTAACTGAGAAATTTATCCTTGTTTTACTTAAAATTATCAGGTATGTCACCATTGGTTTAGGCATCGCACTTTGATAAGCGCTCTGGTAACTGAATGTGCTATGTAAAAATTGTCTTCCCTGAGGACAGGGTCATTTTCATTTTGTCCATCAACCAGAGCTAAATTTGGAAGGACCCCAAACAGTACCTTGCCCCTCTGAATATGAATTGTTGGTGGGCAGCTTCTATATTCTCCCTGTCATTGAAGATGACTTAAATGGCTGTGGTATGAATTCAGATTTATTCATATATAAATAGTTACTATATGAGAAGGTCAATTCCAAACCAGACTTGCATCCTAAGGTGGCTTTTCTGCATGGGGATAGGCATCCAGGTATCCTTGCTGGGTGTTCTAAATTACAGCACCAGCTACTGCCTCTCTTTGAGCTTTAAGTAAGACAGTGAGGTCACTCAATCCCTCATGTGTTTTTAAAACAAAGACTGCTCAATCAAAAGCCAAGAGAGCAGTGGCTTATGGGATCTAAGGCTTTGAGCTCATCATTTTTATTTCACTTTACTATTTTACTCAATGAACATCTTAACATATATAGTTTGTGCTTGATGAGTAATAGAAATACTTTGAAACATTATAAATATTGATAATAGAACTACAATTTTTAAACTTGAACTCACGCTAAGAATATATTCTTTCATTTAATCTCTGAGTCACCTTAGAAGGTAGCTATTAATTTTTACTTTTGTTATTATCTAGATTTTGCATTTGATGAATTTAAAACCTAGAGATTATGAGTACCTTAGCCAAGATCATACAGTAAGTAGTAGGCATGAAAAATGAAATTCTTCTCTGTGTGAACCTAAGTCAGAACTTTTAACTATTTCTATCATTTATGGATATCAGTGTAAAAAATGCCCTGACATCTTCATGTGTTAGAAATCTCCATTAAGTATTTGTATTTAAATTAGTATAAAATGTGTTTATGTATTCATATTTTATATTAACTGAATAAAAGTTTTAATAATTCCCTTATACAACAAACCAATTGACTTTATTTATTAATCAGGCAAGTTATTCATTTATATTTAATTAACACAAGTGGCATTAACTATATGCCAGTCACTCTACTAAAGATTATACAGGTATTGTTATCTTTTAATTTAGATTTTAAACCAATGAACTGAGTAATTTAATTTAGGCAAGAGCAAACTGAGGCATAGATAGTTGAAGTCACCTGGTAAAACCTGATGCTGCTATCTTTCAGAAGATACCGTAAGCAATGCCAAGACATTGTTCTGTAAAATATGAAGATTATAGGCATAATCCCTGAATTCTTGTCACCTCTAGCATTGATTGATTATGTGAGGAACATGCTACTACAAAGTAGAACTGGTTTTCTGGCCCTTTCCCAGTATAAGTAATATTTCCAGCCTAAACTTTGGTGTCTTTTATTTATAAAGAGTTATAGAACACTAACCGAAGTGAAATGGTTGACTTTGTTTTTGCTATGACATGATCTAAGACACTGGTGGCAACCCTGTGGTACTCATGTTGTTTGTTTTTGTTTTTCTTTCTAAGACAAAGTATGCTAATGTATGAGTTATTTTCTCTAAACTAAAAATCTCAGTATTCAGGTTTAATTGCCGGGTCAGCACTTCTCAATAAATAAGTGAATTTTCGAGTTCGGTTTGGATACTCATTTCTGAAAGATTGCCATCACTGGTCTAGAACGGACCCACCGATCAGCTGTGGGAAATCAACATGATTAAAACACATCCTTAGGAAGACTGTAGTTTCTGTTTGATGTTACATACCTTTTTTGGTAGAGCAAGGGCCCTTAAGAACTTTGCTATAACACAGAAGCCTCGCCCATTGGACTGTCCAAGTTAAAATTTCTTGAACACCATTGAGATGTTCTTTTACTGGGAAAACAAATTTGTTAGAAGTTGTTTACATCTGTGTAGAACCTTATTACCCTTAATTATGACAATGAGCTACAGAAGGCCTGACGCACTCCGTAGTGTAAACTTACTGTTGGGTCACTTCAGCAATGACACATGATGCTGGCTGTCTGCCTACTTCCTCTTTGCCAGACTGCCTTGTGCCCTTGTCCTCAGTGCATGAGATTTCTGGTTGTTAATGACTTTTAACCTCTTGAGGACTTCTCTTGGTTCCTGGGGAATGACTTTCTCACATGCCTTGAAATTTATATTTCTTCTTCTGGAGGTGACCCAATTCTAGTAACTGATGCAGGAGTACCAAAGTGTAACTACCTTTGATCAGGAGGAAGAAAGGGACAGAGGCTGGGTTCTCTGAGTGTGTTTCATTCCCCACAACCACCTACAGGTACATAACAGTGTGAGATTTCTCCCAAACTCTTTCTGTCCTACTTCCTTCACTACCAACAAGTTACTCTTGAAAGCAGTCCTCGGTATATTATTACACAAGAATCCAACTCTCCCAACCAAGAAGAATAGGTGAAAGTTCAGGGATTCCTGTACTTAACTGTTGAGCCTCATCCCAGTTTTAGTTTCCATGAATCTTCCAGAATGACAGAGCATTTTGCCTGTCTTCCTATTAAGGCAGCTTCACTTTTCACTTTCTCCTCATATCCTTGATCATAACTAGCTATCATCACAGTTCCTACACAAGAGCAGAAGAAAGTACAATTGAGGACGATAGGCTACTCTACTTTCTCTCAAGAACCAGTGAGCAATGGCCACAGTGTTTAATGTTATCAAGATTATTTGTCAGAAAGTAAGCATAATATTTCTCAGTGTAATAGTTAACTCCAAAACAAGACAGCGAAGAAGGTTTTAGTTGGAGGTTTCCTGGTGCATTTGAGGTCAAATGGAAAGGAAATTAAGTTTTCAAATTTATCTTTTTGTAGCTGAGTGATACCCCATAACGTAAAAATACCACATCGTTTTTATCCATTCTTCAGGAAGGAGAAGTTAATGCTTACATTTTTTATTCTTTTTAATTTTTTATAACTTTTTGCACCAATTTTCCATGCTTCTATCTGGTAATCTGAACAACTAACTAGAAGAGAGCAATATGCAGCATAACAATCATCACTGAATTTTTGATGTTTCGTTAAGTAAAGTTCTGTGCCGTATCTGACTTTTATAGTTATTTTATTCTCTTTAAAAAGAAATACTAAAAAAAATTAATATTTGTAATTTATAATAGATTTCTCCAGATATTCCATGGCATGAATATAATAATCCTTTTTTATTTTAAAGAAAAAAATGAAGATGATACAGAATTTCAAGAAAGATGACAGAAAATTAATGATTACTATATTTCATATTGTTACCTTCAAAGTAGTTGCTTAGATTACCAGTAATAGGCATACAAAAATAACCAAACAATGTAAGCACTAACTGTTCCATTCAATGAACTAATACAAATTAGTAGTATAATTATCTTAGCAAATTGTGTGTGTGTGTGTGTGTGTATGTGTGTTTCCCCTTTCCTTCTTTTCTCTTTCCCCCCATCCCAGTTGTTCTTCCCTTTTAAGCAATTTCTTTCTGTTTCACAATATCTATTACACCTTTCAGATTTTATTTACTCTTTCAGTTTCTTATACCAAAAAGACAATATGATGTTTTTACATGTGAGTCTGTTTTACTTCACTAATGAGAATGGTCTTTAGTTGATCTATTCAGCTGTAAGAGCCTTCAGTCTATCTTTCTTTATAGCTGAGTAGTACTCCACTGCATAAAAATACCACATTTTTAAAATCGATTCTTCAGTTAATGGGCATTCGGGTTGTTTCCAAGATTTAATTATGACAAAGGGTGCCTCTACAAACGTGGCTGTACACATATCTCTGTGTTAAGACATTGTCAGCTTTTCTGGAAAAATACCCAGAAAAGGAATAGCTAGGTTGAATGGGATCTTCAATCCTCATTTTTTAATCAAGACTTTTTTTTTTTCCTGTGGAACCGGGGATTGAACTCAGACCATTGCACTTGCCAGAGAAGCGCTTATTCCACTAAGCCACCTCTTGGGCCCCTAATCCTCATTTTTGAGGAATTTCCACACTAATTTCCACAGCGAAGATCCTGATGCACCTAAAATTTATACATCCATTTTTCTCCCATCCTCTCCCAAAGAGTCCTGAGGTCTTTTGTCAAGTAATGTACACTGGGGAAAGGAGAAGGATCAGACATTTTGGAGACTACTGGTCACTAGTTCAGAATTAACACTGATTCCAGAGCATCCAAAATATCACTATGGCGCTCCAGTAAAAATAGGTGTCTATGGAAGTCAGGTGATCAATGAAATTTTAGCAAAGGTCTGACTCACAGTAGGTTCAATAGGTCTTCAAATCCATCTGGTAGTTATTTCCCCCATTGAGGAATGAATAAATGGCACAGATATACTTAGTATTTGGTACAATCATCACATTGGTTATCTAACCTGTTGTGTGAGAACTACTATGTTTGGAAAGTCCAAAAACAGGCCATTAGAGTTGCCTTGCCTAATAAAATAGTAAACCAAGAGCAACATTGCATTCCTGGAGGGATTGCAGAAATTAGTTCTACCTTCAAGGGCTTGAAGAGTAAAGGGGAGGCAGTCCCCCCACATTGCCATTTAATTCCGTTTGGTCCATGCAAAAGATGGGTCTTAGAGGATGACAGTAGATTACCATAAACTGAATCAAGTGGTGGCTCAAATTGCAGCTGCAGTATCAGATGTGGTTTCCTTGCTTGAGCAGATTAACACATCTCCTGTTACTTGGCACACAGCTATTGATTTAGCAAATGCCTTCTCCATACCTATCCATAAGGACCATCAAAAACAATTTGCTTTCAGATGACAAGGCCAGCAGTATACCTTTTGCATCTTACCTCAAGGTTATATTAATTTACTAGCCTTCTGTCCCAAATTAGATCATAGGGATCTCAATTGCCTTTCTTTCCCACAAGATATCACACTGGTCCATTACATTAATTGTTTTATGCTAATTGGGCATAGTGAGCAGGAGGTAGTGTCCATTCCAGATTTCCTTAGTACAGCATTTGAGGGCCATGTGATGGGAAATAAATCCAACAAAAATTCAAGCTCTTTTTACCTCAGTAAAGTTCCTACCAGTCCAGTGGTGTGGAGCATGTACAGATATTTCTTCTAAAGTAAGAGATAAGTTCCTGCATCTACCTTCCCTTACAACCAAAAAAGAAGCACAATACCTAGCAGGACTATTCTGGTTTGGGAGGCAATATATTCCTCACTTAGGTGTTTTACTCTTGCATATTTACCAAGTGATTCAGAAGCTGTTAGTTTTGAATGGGGCCTAGAACAAGAAAAGGCTCTGAAAGAGTTCAGGCTGTTGTCAGGCTGCTCTGCCCCTAGGATCATATGATCTAGCAGATTCACTGGAACTTGAAGTGCCAGTGGTAGATAGAGATGCTGCTTGGAGTCCCTGATAGGCTCCCATAAGTGAATGGTAGCAGAGACCTTCAGGATTTTTGGAGCAAGGCTCTGTCTTCATCTGCAGACAACTGTTCTCCCTTTGAAAAACCACTTTTGGACTGCTCCTCAGCTTTAATGGAAACTGAACACTTGACAATGGGACACACCAAGTCACTGTGTGACTTCAGTTGCCTATCATGGCCTATGAATTATCTGATCCACCAATTTATAATTTTGAATGTGCACTGCAACAGTCTATCATTAAAGGGAAATGGTACATTTGTGACTGAACCAAAGCAGGTCCAGAGGGTACAAGTAAATTACATGAGGAAGTTGCAGAGATACCTATGACTCTTACGTCTATTGTACTGCCTTCTGTTTCCCAACATGCACCTATGGCCTTCTGTGGTGTACCATGTGATCAGCTGTCATAGGAAGTAAAGGCTAGGATGAGCTGGTTTATGGATGGCTGTGCATGCTATGCAGGCACCACCTGCAAGTGGATATAGCTGCAGCATTACATCTTCTTTCTGGGACATCTTTGAAGGACAGCGGTGAAGGGACATCATCACGGTGGGCAGAACTTCAGGAAATGTACTTGGCAGTACATTTTGTCTGGCAAGAGAGGTGTTCAGATGTGTGACTATATACTGATTCATGAGCCATAGCCTATGGTCTGGCTGGATGGTCAGGACTTGGACAGAACATAACTGGAAAATTGGTGGCAAAGATAGTTGGGGAAGAGGTATGTGAGTAGACCTCTCCATGTGGTTGAAAGTTGTAAAAATATTTGTTTCCTGTGTAAACACCCACCAAAAGGTAACATCAGTATAAAAAGACTAACAATCAAGTGGATACGATGATCCATTCTGTGAATAGTGTCCAACCTCCTTCAGCCATCTATGCTCAAGTGGCCCATAAGCAGAGTGGCCATGATGGCAGGGATAGAGGTTGTGCGTGGGCTTAGCAATGTGGGCTCTCACTCACCAAGTCTGATCTGGCTACATCCACTGCTGAATGCTCAATATTCCAGCAGCAGAGGCCAGCACTGAGCCCCCAATATGGTACTATTCCTCAGGACGTTCAATCTGTGACCTGGTGGCAGGCTTATTGCATATTGGCCCACTTCTATCATGGAAGTGACTATACTTTGTCCTCACTGGCATAGACACATACTCTGGATATGGATTTGCCTTCTTCTCGCATAACTTCTGCCAAAACTATTATCCATGGACTTACAGTATACCTTATGCACCATCAAGAAATTTGATGTAGCATTACCTCTGACCAAGAAACATATCTTGAAGCCAAAGAAGTGAGGCCATGTGATCAGTCTCATGGAATTTACTGGTCTTAGTATGTTCCTCACCATCCAGAAGCAGCTAGATTGGTAGAAAAGTGGAGTGGTCCTTGAAGACACGGTTAACATGCAAGCTAGGAGGCACTAGCTTGCACAGTTAGAGTAAAGTACTTCCAAAGGCCGTATAGGTTTTGAATCAGTGCCCACTATATGGTACTTTGTCTCCCATCACTAGAATTCATGGGTGCAGGAATTAATGGGGCGGAGGTAGGAATGGTACCTTTACCTTACCATTACTACAACCTTATGCTCCACACTGCTTTACAAGTCTTAGTTCCAGAGGAGGGAAGGTTTGTACCAGGAAGCACAACAATGAAACCATTGAACTGGAAGCTAAAACTTCCCCCTGGTCCTTTTGGTCTCCTTATGCCTTGAGGAAGCAAGATAAAAAGAGAGTCACAGTATTGTCAGATGTTATTACTCAGACCATCAAGGGGAAATTGGATGACTTTCCACAACAGAAGAAAGGAAGAATATACCTGGAGTGCAGGAGATCCTTCAGGCTCCTCTTAGTACTGCCATGCCCTATATTAAAATCAAAGGGAGCTACAACATCCTAATGCAGGCACAATGACAAATTTCCTAGAGCCTTCAGGAATAAGGATGTGAGTCAGTCCACCAGGGAAAGAACAAAAGCCTGCTGAGGTACTTGCTGAAGGTCATGGGAATACAGAATAGGCAGTGGAAGAAGGTAGTTCTAAAAATCAGCTACAACCCTGTGATCAGTTACAGAAAAGAGTTATAATTTTAGTATTTCTCCCTTAATATGGTTCTTATGTAATATAATGTTGATAGACTTAATACCGGTTGTTAAGGACTGTTTAGCTGTGTTATAATGTTCAAGTTGTGAAATGATAAGAATAAGCATCACTCAAGGAAAGCTCACCTGCGATTCCGGTGAGGGAATTAGTTCATTTTCCTTTGTATTCAGGATAGTTATAACGTGTTAGGGTTAATTATAAGCATGTCTTTGTGCATGGAAGCTAGTTTGAAGAAATGTGTCTGGTTGTCAGGTTGACAAGGGATGGATTGTAATGTTTGAGACATTGTGTCAACTTCAGAAGCTTAGATTTAACTAAGTAACTCAGCAGAAGGCCACGGTCCTCGGTCCTTGCACTATCAGTCTGTGCAAGTAGGAGGCTGGAAGATGGCTTGAGTGCTACACCTACCCTAGGATGTGTAGCTTACGATGTAAGAGAGGAAAAGAGACTTGCTCTACCCCCTTTTGCTCGTGTTGCTTTTGCTTTTTTCTACCACCTTGAACTATTTGCCCTCTGCCATGCCACCCTGTCTTGGACTTACATGATTATGAACTAAAACCTCCACAAACTGAGCTAAATAAACTTTCCCTTTCCTTTCTTAATTTTAGGTGTCAGATATTTCATCTCAGCCATGAGAGAAAAGTCACCATGACAGAAATGGTGTTTCTTTTAAGAACCAGTGACCAGTGGACTCGGTGTTTCATTTTATGAAGATCATGTGTCAGAAAATAATTTGTAATATTTCAGTGTAAAAGTCAATTCCAAAATAAAGTTAAATCAGTTTTCGTTGGAGGCTGATGCATTGAGGTCAGATGGAAAGAAAATTAATTTTTGTAATTGTTAATGCATTTCCGTAGATATTCCTGAGCATGAATATCATAATTCTTAGAGAACCTCAAAATGCACGGTACAAAGCAGAACACCAGAAGTGGACTCATTTCAAAACTTACAGAAAAGTTTACTGCCTCAAACCATCTTAGCTATCTAAAGATTTGGAATATTTAAATAAACTTTTTAATGCAAATGTTTTGCTACTATTTGGACCCCAAATTGCTTCCTATCATCTGTCAGCTTCACTCAACATTTCATTTCATGGGTGAAGCAAAATGATCATTAGAAGTTAGTCCACTGTAAGTGAAAACATAAAAGAAAAAGAAAAAGAAACTCACAGGAGGTATTTTCCATGCATGTCTACTTGAAAGAAGTTGCATCCTGAAAAAATGAAGGAAAGGACTTAATGTGCTGATATTTCAAAACTATCTTTTAATACAATAAAATGTGATTTTCCTGTATGTGGTTTTGAAATTCAAATGATAGAAACTTGATGGGCAAAGCTTTTTCTCTAGGAATGGGCGAGATGAAAAAGCCAACCTTATTGAAAATAAATTTAATTCTCATCTTTTTAATAAATATGTACCAAGGGGCTTACTCAAGATCAAAAGGATATTTAAAAATGCTAAGTGAGTACAAAGGAGAGCATGATGCTACAGAGCACAAATCACTCTCTGTTGGAGAAGGTGAAGGCGCCATGGAGGAAGCCATGTAGGTACAGACCATTCAGAACAGGCAGACTGATTAAATATAAATAGCCACTGAAAGAAACATTTCAGTACAAGAGATGCCATGCCATAGGTTTATTGGAAGAAAATGGTAGGTAATATTCAAGGAAAAACAGTTAACTGGCACTTAGCCTCCTACAGAAGGTACAGAAGGATATTCTGAGAAGGTAGGTTGGAGCTTCAAGAGGTGAATGCAAAACTGTGTGAGTGTGTGTATGCTTAATTAGAAAGAAGACACCTCAAAAGTGGAACATCAGGTAGGGTGATATGGTAATGGCCTAAGGTGAGCAACAAAGCCATGGATACATGGTAATACTGGAAGCCAAGGGAACCAGAATTTCAGTAGAAAAGGAAGGATCAAGACTACCAAACACTACAGAAAAAAATGAGGAAGACAAAAGTCGAAGTAAAGTCCCTGGATTTAGAATATAGGTAACTGGTCAACCAAAGGCAACTCATTCTATAGTCTGGGGTCTTCCCAAAGCCACCAGAATATCAGTAGTGACAATTTTTTTAGAAGGTTGCCTGAGGAAGCGCAGAGGAGGGAATCAGCACCATGCACCAGGGTTGGTTGAGTCAATAATTGAGACACCAGTGAGTAACAGGCACCTAGAACTGCCGCTGTTGATGTCATAGAACTGAAGGGCTTTTGCTTTAATTTCAAGCCTTGATCAGTTGCAGCTCATTCCTTGGATCTTCTCTAAATATGCACAAGTTGTAGATACTTATAAGTGATACCCACTTTCAAAGTTACCCCACAGCTTTAAATGGATGCAAAAATTCACACTATCCCATTTATTTTGTGATCATGGTATCTCCCCTGCCAAGTAAGTATATCCTGTTTATTTTGTAAGAAGAAAAAACTTGTAAAAGAGTTTACCTTACTTAATCAGCCTTTCTGATAGTATCCCTTTCCAAAATGTGGTCATTTCAACAAATCTTGCTGTAAGAGACACTGAAAATATTTTAGCTACACAACTATTGTTCCACATAAAGCTATTAGGCAAGCAGAAAGATTACATAGATACTAGATGGTAGAGATCAGTCTCTGCTGTATCATACAAAAGCGTATTTAAGGTTTAAAAAAAAAACTGTTGGTCCTATGTCTTACCCACTAGATGTCTAGTTCCTTGAAGACAGGAACTCTTAGGTTCACTATGTTATTATTCAGTGTGACTCATACCTTGGGGTTTATTTTTCCTCTTATACAGTATGGACCACTTTATGCCTTTTGGCTTTCCAATAAAGGAAATCAGCATCATTACTCCAATTAAAGGGAAGAAGCAGGATACTGAACAGCCAGCTGAAATTTCAAAAATTTCCAAACTTCAATTTCAGGCTTTATCAAAGAAGCAGGTGGCCCCAGAGACAGAACTTGTGGGTTATCTGACATATTTAATTATTGAAACTGCAGAATCACAGAGAACTCTTTTAGAACAAAGTTTCTTCTTCATTCGCCTCATCCATTTGCCCCAAGATAAACCTAAATTACCATCTTCTGGGCTTAGCCAGGACAGAGGGTATTTTTAAAAATACCTTTCATGAAACTGGAAATATGTCTTCTGTAGCTATGAACTTGGGCTCTGCTGACCAGGGTGAGATTTTGTTTTCTTGATTAGCAGTGCAAACGCATTGCAAGCCAGTTACCATCTAAAGACCTTTGTTTCCTCATTTTGAAAACAAGCACAATCATTCTGCGAGGGAATTTGAAAGGCAGGGCTATTCAAAAAGTCCCAGCATAGCCATCAGAACAGTAGAATATTAAAGCATGAATTTAAAACTGAATCCTCTGGCTGTTTCTAAGAATAAAGAAGATCCTGATTTGATCTTAGACTCCTTGCATATTGGAAATCACTGTTATCACTAATCATCTAGTGAAGAGTCCCTGAGATTCCTGGAGATTCCCCAGAGTCTCCTCTCCAGCGTCTTGGTCACCTGGCCTTGACTTTCCCCGGAATGCAAAGAAGCTTCCACATGACAGATCCCAGAGGGAGCACCGCCAAATGGTTCTTCCAAGCACAACAAATCAATCCCCTCTCCTTGCATATTCTGAGAATTAGTAGAAAGCACATACATATTTCAGAGTTATCTCTTAATAGAATTAGAGTTCATTTAGCCAACAATTACAGTAATAGAAAGATTGGCAACCACTCCAAATCAGGTTTAGAGGAATGGATGGCCCAGGCTGCTAACACTCCAGTGTGTGTACAGCTCTGCTAGCCTACAGGAAGCTAGTGCCCATCCATGGGGATCCAGAGGACCTGGGGCATTCTAATGGGGGTGGTTGAGTAACCATGGTCACCACTTTTGGCACTGAAAAGTAAGTGTTCTTGAAAATCTTTGCCTCCTGTCGCTGTTATCTATACTCCCCTAGCAGTCTGGACTCTAGTTTTTAAGAAACTGTGTGTTCAGAAATGTGCACAGAGCACCAGGAACAAAAAGTGATTATATTTTGGGGAGGGAGCAGGCCTTTAAGTTATAAATAAGTCCCATACCACTATCAATCTCTAAATAACTTTTTGATAAAATTCATGTAATACTTTGATGCCAATTACTTGCTACTATGTTACATTGTCTTGAAGGAAAATATATCTCTGATTCATCCTCTTTGTACTTACACCAGCCAAATAAATTCAAACGCCATTTGACTAGCAGGAATCACTGTACTTTTGTTCCCTGTAATTACGGTACACTTACGAAAATAGTTGTACAAATTATAAGTAATAGGGATTAAAAAACTAAAGACAAGCAACTGAAGAAAAAAAAAGCAAATATGAAAGACTGAGCAGCATTTACAAGACATCCAAGTCAGGTCTAGGCAAAACAGAAAGATGAAGAAGAATGCTAGGAAGTCCCTCATTGTCTCCCTCCTGCTGTTTGTTCTCCAGAGGCCTGGCAACCTATAGGATGAACCAGAACAAGCAGTGGATCTTTTCTTTCTACCATAGATTTTTCTTTTATTAATTTTATTGAGAAACAAATATCAATGAGACAGTTTCAAAACAGGTTAGTAGAACAATTACAATAATTAATATATTGCATATTGTTGTCTTCATAGTGGTTATTCATAGTACACAATGCAGACATGATATCCTGTCCAAACACTATCAGTACAAAACTTTAGTCTCAATGAATTAAAGGAAAGTACCTGTATATCTACCCTATTTTGTATATACACATACAAAATGGTCCTTCATTTATATCCCCTTTTTTCATTTAGTTTTATCAGAGATGGGCATTCCATTGCCATTTAAATATTATAGGTAAATGAATTCAGCAAAATATTCCAATATAGTCCAGGAGTCCATAATAGTAGTGGGTTATCTGTAGGACTGGCAATGTCAGAAGTTGTTGACTTGAGCCTTTTACAGCTCAGCATATTAATATGGCTTTACTTTTTATACCTCATTTTTTTTTCTTTTTAACTTTCTGCAAAGCTTTGTTCCAGAGGGGCTCAGTCCTTCTTGGCAGCTGCCTTCCTCATGGCAGCCAGCACATTGCTCAGCTCCTCACACCTCCTCTTGACAAGGATGTGCATCACCACTCTTTTCTTGAAGAACTTGAGGGCACACTTGTCCTTGGAGACCTTGAGCAGCTCCATGGCATGCCACTCATAAGGGGCAAAGCTGCACACCTTCCGGATCACGTCCCACACGAACTTGGTGTGTTTGGTGAGATGTCCACAACAGCAGCTGTGCTTCGGTTTGGTAACATTCTTAGTCACCTTGTGGACCTTGTTGAGGTCCACGGCCATTGAATAGCGGAGGGCCATGGCTACTCTTCTCTGATGGTTGCTGTGACAGAAGGCTATACCTCGTTTATATACTTTTCTGCTGGATGGTTAAGACCAAGATAAAGCAAGACCTATGTAACAAGAAATGTAATTTTTGTATGTGTCAAGTTCAGTCAAATACCCTCAGGATTTACCCTGAAATCCTGTACTGCAGTTTGTAGATCCTTTGTCAGTGTCAGTCATGTTATTCATAGATTTTAAATCTGCATTGAGAGAAGTAAATTGCTTAATGGATTCTGAAGTAAACAAAATTAGATAAATAGAGGGCATATCAGATTTTCTAAACTGTGGAAGAAAAAGATACAAAAGTGTTAAAAGAAAAACTGAAGACCCAGTCCTAGCCCAGACCTGGTGAGTGTGTGGGAGACCTTCCGGCTACCCAGTGCCCACGGCACCTTCTGGTCCCAGACCAGGGGCAGCGTGGGTGAGACCCTCTTCCAACCCCTTGGGATGCCCCCCACGACTCCGCAGCACTTCCCCTAACCGCCCTGCCATGTAGAAATTTCTGCTGAGTTCCGGGAACCCCCAGATCCAGTCCTAGCACAGGTCCAGTGAGTGTGTGGGAAAGCTTCCTGCTACCCTGTGCTGGCGTCACCTACTGGTCCCAGCCCAGACACAGCATGGGTGACACCCTCTTTCAACTTCTTGGGATGCCCCTCATCACTCCATAGTATCCCCCCCACCCCACTCACAGAGTAGGAATTTCTGTCACCTTCAGGGAACCCCCAGATCCAGTCCTAGTTCAGGCCCGGTGAGTGTGTGGGAGAGCTGCCTCTTGACCCTACTCCACCTTGTCCCCTCCAGACTCAGCTCAGGCCTGTCATATAGGCCTGGGGTGAAACACTGCAGCTGAAATCCCTGCAGAGAGAGTAGGGGACAGAACCACCCAGCTAGTCCAGGAGCAGAACATCTTGCCAGAAGGGCACAACAGGTTCACCTGCAAGGGCAGCAGCAGGAACAAGCTGAGCACAGCAGCCAGAACCAAGCCAGGCACAGATGGATAAATTCAAATTTTGTAGATCTGCACCTGAACTTCAGTAGGCGCTAAGGCTATAACTGCAAGAAAGATCTACAACAAAGGTCAGAAGACAGTGCTGTACAAAATGACAATGAGAAGGAGCAAAATGCAATATCAGAATCCAAGCCCACCCATAGCAAGTGCAGAGGACACTAACACAGAATAAATTGGGAATCACACAGTGGAAAGCAATGAATCAATGGCTTCTGAAATAAAGAAACAGCTGCAGAAAGGTATAGAGGAACTCAGATTGGAAATGAAAAAAGAAATCCCTGAATTAATAATATCTGAAGTAAACAATCAAATGCAGAAACATATGGAGGAAACCCAATTCCCACCCAGAACAAGTGCAGAGGACACTAGCTCAGCTCAAATGTATGAATCAATAGCATCAATAGTAAATAAGTAACAGCAGAAAGCCATAGAGGAACTCAGAGAAGAATTCTTTTCTACTAGCTCAGCTCAAATGTACGAATTGATAGCGTTGATAGTAAATAAGCAACAGCAGAAAGTCATAGAGGAACACAGAGCGCAATTCTTTTCTGAAATAAAAAAAGAATTCTCAGAACTCATAGCATCTGAAGTAAAGAATCAACTACAGAAACATAGGGAGGAAACCCAATATGAAAAAAAAAAAAGCCACTGCAGTAAAAGAACATAACTACTTCTAAAGAAGACATTGATAAAAAAAATAGAGGAGATTAGAAAAATGACAGATTCCTTGAATGAGCAATACAGTAAAGAAATAGATTGCATGAAGCAGAGTCAAAGGATACAGAAATTTAAAATCTCAAAAACAAGCTTGCAAAACTGTTTAAGTGAAAGTGAAGACAGAGTTTCAGATCTTGAAGATGCTGGTGCAGCTAGTGAAAAGGTAAGAAAGGATCTCTTAAAAACAACTAGGATGTAGGAAAAAATAATCCATCACCTGCAAGATGATGCAAAGTAGAACAATGTGAGACTAATAGGCATCAATGAGAAAGAAAGAGTCAAAAGAAATGACATTTAAAAAAATAGGCAGAAGTAATAGCAGAAAACTTCCCAAATATGAGGAAACAATCTGACATTCAGGTAACCGAAGCATACAGAACACAGAGTTACCTCGACCCAATTAAAAACACACCGAGACATATAATAGTCAAGATCCCAGAAATTCAGCACAAGAATAATCTACTGAAAGCTGCTAGAGAAAAGAAGCAGATCACATTCAAAGGAAAACCCATCAGAATTATGGCCAAATTCTCTTCGGAAACCAGGTAGGCAAGAAGACCATGGAGCAGAGTACTTCAATTACTCTATGAAAACAAATTCCAGCCCAGACTACTATACCCTGCAAAACTCTTTCAAGGTTGATGTAGAAGTGAAATACTTTCATGACAAAGCACAACTAAAGAATATGATGATGACAAAGCCAACCCTACATAGGCTGCTGAAAGTTGTTCTAGAGAGGGACCAAAACGATCAGAACTCCACGAATGAGATTGGAAGCAACCGACTAAATAGGGTAAGCAATTAAACACAGGAGAAAAACGGAGTAAATGACAACAGGTAAATAACTTCACAACCGTAACTCAATACATCTCAATTCTAACCATCAATGTAAATGGATGGTTTACAATTCACCAATTAAGAGAAATAGACTGTCACAGTGGATTAGGAAACAAAATCCAACAATATGCTGTATACAAGAAAC
>NW_004524613.1:10846186-10886063 GCF_000260255.1 Octodon degus
AACCAGCTATTCCTCTACTGGGAATTTTCCCAGAGAATCGGAAAACATCATATCATAGGGATATATGTGTGCCTATGTTTATAGCAGCACAATTTGTGATAGCCAAATCTTGAAAACAACCAAGATGCCCATCACCTGAAGAATGGTTGAAAAAAATGAGGCATTTTTACATAATGGAGTATTATTCAGCTATTAAGAATTATAAACTGGAAGCCTTTATATTGAAGTGGATGCCACTTGAACATATACTCATAAGTGAAATAAATCAGACACAAATGTGTAATTATCATATAGTTTCCCTAGTATAAGAATTCAAAAGATGAAATACAAATAGAAAGGTATAATACAAGTAAAAGGAAATCAGGATCTCGAGGACTAACTAATCAAGAGAGGGAAAGGAGAAGAGCTAGGAAACATGACAATGTCAAGCTGTACAGTTAAATGTAGAAGATGGGCAAGGCAATGATCCTGAGAGTCTCCAGAAGATTTTTTAATCTAGTCATTAATTGGAAAGATTCTCACCCTGACTAACTATATATACTGAACTAAGCAACTGCACTGCAATGATAATTTGTAATAGTAATTTCATGCTTGGAGTGCCTGTCATTCTGGTCTTCTGAATATGGGCTGCTTGTTATGACATGCCAGTTGCTGCTGTACTGTCTCTTGGGTAGATGATTGTTCAAAAAGAATGGGGTGGTGAATGAAGGCAAGAGACAGGAAAAGGAATATTGTGGGTCTGTCCTGCTTCAAGGTTGTATATAGTGAGATTTTTGGACTTATGTGTAAACATAAGAAGTATATAATTCTTTATGCCTATTTTAAAAATATTTTCTAATTTTTATATGTTTTTTCATCATATTCTGTAGGGACTTAAAGTTCAACATATCAATACTTGATGAAAAATACCTCTTCCATGTTATGCCTAAGATGTTTGATATGCAGACAGATAGTGAGGTTAAGCTTAACAGCCTAGGTTGTATGGTAATAACAATAAGCTTTTCTTCTGGATGAATAACAACCTAAGTTTGCAGACCAAAATTAGAGAAAAAGGAGGGCCACAAGGAAAGCCAACATTTTGGCCCTAGCCTTCCAAGGTCTATTAAGACTCAGGACTTATGAGAACTTGTACCGTTACATCATGTAATTAGGTAGTATCCCAAATTTTCTGATCAAGGATATTTTGGGGCCAAAGAGCAAAGTGATCAATGATGTAGAGTGTGCCTAAGGAGAGTCACATGGAGAGAAAACATTCTCTCAGGCTTTCACAGAGAGCACATTGGCTAAGCAATGGCTGTGACGCATCCACATGGCTGACACTGACAAAGGTTCTACAATCTGAGGTACAGGATCTCAGGATAAATCCTGAGGGGATTTCACTGACCTTATCAGACCCAAAAGCTACAACTCTTGTTGCATATGTCCTGCTTTACCTTGGTCTTAACCATCCAGCAGAAAAGTATAAAAACAAAATATAAGAAGTAAAGCCAATGTGTTATGTTGTGCTGTAGGGGACTCAGGCCAACAATTTCTAACATTTCCAGTCAAGCAGAAGACCCAATACTATTAAGGGCAACGGGACTCTTTTAGAATATTTTGCTGAGTTTACACACCTATAATAATCAAATACCGGAACTTAACAAAAAAGGGGTTACAGATGAATGTTCATTTTGTGTCTGTGTATTCAAAGTGGGTAGGATAGATATATAGTTACATTCTCTTAATGATCATTATTCTAATGGTGTTTGTAAATAGGATATCATGTCTGCATCTTGTACAGCAATTAACCACTAGGAAGAATGTATGCAATGTTTTAATTATTGAAACAGCCCTACAAATTTAGTTTGAAACTATCTCATTGCTATTTGTTTTTCAATAAAATTATGGGAAAAAAATCTGACATGCAATAAGAACATAGGAAATTTATCTATAAACAATTTTTCTTCTTGGAGGATGCTTTAGCACTAAAAGGAAATAAAGTATGTGAGAGTTAGTTGTGATATGTCAACTTGAATTCTTTGTTTCTTTTTTTTTAAGTGTATTTAGTATGGAGTGTGTAGGGTCTCACTACATACAACATATTCGTAGTGATTCTTCTGTTTTCAGCCTCCCAAGCCCTGGGATTACACGTGTGTGCCACTACACCCATTCTCATTTAGTGTCTTAGCTCACGCTGGGGGCCAGGCTGGCCCTTTGTGTGGTGCTCTCTCCCTGCACTCTGCCTAAGCAGGTGCTTTAGTCTGCTGAGCTATCTGGCTGGCCTTCAACTTGAATTCTTAAAAAGTGCCTCTTGGGTTCCTGTAGGACAGTTCTTGGTGCATCTGAGGATGATTGACCTGTAGGCTGCAAACTGAGGTGGAATGATCCACCCCACATGTGGGCAGGACCAACCAATAAGCTCCTGGGAGGAGTGAAAAGGGAAAAAGGAAGTAGGATACTTCCTTTGTTTCTTCAGAGGAGCTCAGTCTTTAAGGCTGCTTTTGGATACTTGTCTACACTTCCTTTAGGCTTCCAGCACAGACTCTTTAGCCTTTCAAAGGAGACCCTTCTGGCCCTCTGACTAGTTGACAACTCTGCAGTGAGTTCTAGGCCTGTAAATTGTGACTAGATCTTCTGACCATTTTGGCTGGTGCAGATGGCCAATCCTTTAAGTATCTATCTATCTATCTATCTATCTATCTATCTATCTATCTATCTAATATGTTCGGCTAGTCAACCCAACTAATATGTCAGAAGAAGAAATAAGAGAAAAGAGGGAAAAGAGAGAGGAAGGTGAAGAAGGTAGCTAAAAAAAAAAGAAGGAAAAAAAGAAAAAAGAAGAAAGTCCTTCTTGCACAAAGAAAAAACTAATACCTACCACAGTAAAAAATATTAGATTCTATAAGATTGCCTATCTGAAAAAATTGTTGAGATATAAGAAAAATAAAGAATAATTTTCCAATTATTGAGGTATAAAGATATTAGACCAGCATCTTAATTCACTGTTACAATATTGGTCTTTCTGTCACTTCCTTCAATATTTCTCCTATTAAAAATATTCAGAGGGCTGGGAAGATATCTCAGCAGCATAAGAGCCTCCCTGGCAAGTGCAAGGTCCCAAATTCAATCCCAGGTATCACAAAAAATAAAAATAAAAATAAATTAGTGAATAAAATTCAGAATGCTCTTCCTTCAAACCTTAAACATATGTGACCCTCTTGCTTAGCAGCTTCTTCATCCACCCAAGCTGTCCTATATTCCTGAGCAAGACTTGCATGTATTCATTCATTTTTTTTTATTTTTAGGGAAAGGTCTACAGGGTGTTCAGAGTCTCAATATTAGATCCGACTTGTAGTGATCTGCCTGTTATTAGCCTCCCAAGAGTTGGGATTACAGGCACACACCACCACACCCAGTCTCAATTGCTGTCTCAGTGCTCCCTGCAGGCAGGGCCAGCATGGCAGGCCCAGGGATCATTTATACTCTCTCTTCTCTTCCCTCTACTACCCTCCTTACTTTTTCTTTTTTCCTCATTTTCTTCTCTTTCTTCCCCTCTCTCATCTCCAGTGTCTTGCAACTTCTCTCTCACTGTCTTAAGAATCCATAAGAACCACACTGTTCAATTTACTACATATGCTTTTCTTTCTGTTATCTACTTAAATATTCCTTTGGATTCATGGTTTCTTTTTATGCAGTCTCCTCCAAAAAGTTTTCACTGTACCACTGTCTCAAACAATCAGTTTTTGTCTCCTATGCTATGATCTAGCCATTACAGACCTCAACTGGGGGCACTTCTATTATATGTTGGCTTTTCCCATATTTGCTTCATGCAGCGTAACTCTGAGAGACAAGTATATGGCCTACCGTGTATCTCATAGGTTACACCCTAATGGGTACTGCATTGTGATCATTGACCTGAGTCACAGAGAATATTGGGACATATATGAAATGCAAAGAGAAGCCAGGGTGACACAGGAGATTCTTGGTAAGGTTGGAGACTTTAATGTTGCACCTGCTATTGTGTGAGTGACTTGTCTATTCTAGAAATTTAAGAACTTCTTGGACAGTAGATTCACCTCTGTTCCTTAAACTCTAAATGTACAGATTATTTTGAAAGAGAGAAATCACATGTGAAATTCTTTCTTGTCATCTTAACTGTATTATTTTATCTCCATCATATACAGTTGGATCCAAAATGACTTTTAGAAAATATAGACCCTTAGGAGCTGGACTGTGCCTAATGACCTTGTAAGAAGGTCAGCATGTCCGGAATAGAGAAGATCACAGGGAAAGAAGTAGAAGATGATGTCAGAATGATAACAAAGGTTCAGATTATAGGGATTTGTGGGCTCTTAAGGGCTTTGATATTCTTTTTGAATGAGACATAAAACAAAAAGATACAGCTTATGTTTTATCAGGATCCCTTTGGCTATGCAGGGCCAAGCTTGGCAGGAGAAAGAGCAGTTGGAAAGTTTTGTCGCTACTGAGGTAAGAAATAATGGTGAATTAAGGAAAGGCAAGGAAGAGTAGCAATGTGGCTAGAAGCCGATATATTTTTAATGTAGCGATAAGAGGATTTGCTGGTGGATTGTATGTGAATTAGTACTTCCGGGGAGACCAACTAAGGAAACATATGTGAACTGGTACTTAATGGAATATTAGCTATTTAAAGCAAGGAGGAAAAGCAAAAGCAGAGATGATGGACATCATGGTACTGTCTGATTCTTTCTAACAATTCAAATTAAAATAGAAGAGATAAAGGTTGATGTCAGTGCACAGGCTGTGGGACTAGGAGGATGAAAGCCTCTATGAGGTGGCTGAAACAGGAGAGACTTCCCTTTCTGTCCCCAAAATTGTGACAAGGAGCTTGGGTTAATAGTGCAATCTAAGGTATTTCATAGATCAGGAAGTAGGTCCTTCTATGAGATTTTGGGGGAAGGAATGTGGTTGATACACAAGGGTGTGTTAGAGGTGCCTACATCCTTCAGATTCTAGTTCCATTCTCCTCAAAAACCTCCAACCAAGTAACTGTTCCTAAGACTCCAAGTATTTAGTGAAGTAGTCCTGATAAACTAACACAAGTTTACCACTAGCGCAGAAAACGAGACTGGTAGTCACAACTCTTCCGAATGAAGAGCAGTTAGGTCAGCGCCAGGACCCTTTCTACAGCTGCTGTGCTAATTTCTTCTTTTCTGCTTCAGTCTCTGTTCCTCATCACCTCCATCCTTAAGTATGTGACTCTAGTCCCAAACAGTCTTGATCACCTCTATGCTAAGACCATGTAGCCTACATTCCTCATAATCCCCTGGCAGTTTGAGCCCACAGCTTTAAGACTACTCTGCTGAGAGGTGCCTAAAAGATTCCTCTTGTCAAACACATGTTGGATGAAATGAAGTCAGAGAAGTGGATCCACTGTATATGATGCTTCCTGTCTTTGTCCCACACATTCATTATTTTCTCAAAGTGGAATTCCAGGCTTGTCTCATTACTTTTTAGAACTTCACTCTCCGAGATCTTAACTAGGCTAGCTCAAACACAACAGAAACACACATTCTGTGTGTGTGTGTGTGTGTGTGTGTGTGTGTGTGTGTGTGTATGTGTGTGTGCAAGTTTTGTGTTCCTAAGTATTTGATTAATTGCTGTACACACTTTAGGATAGATCTCTTTCAAGTCTCTTGGCCAAGAAATGCAGAAAATGCTCGAAACAACTAGCTATTATATGTATATTTACTAAAATCTATGTATTTATTGTTCTTTGACTTCTAATCTAATTCTCAGCCTAATGAACTGATTTTCATCATCATAATTATAAAAGGCTTTGCAAATTTTTAGCAGTTTACCCTGACATCTCATATGTAGAAATGGATATATATACATATATATGTATATATAATATTTATGTATATTATTTATCTAGTTGAATGATTTTTCTGCACTTAAATGAAATAACTTCAGTGAAATCACTAATCAACTTTGAAATAATAAAATATGAAACATATGGCAAATCATGTTTGGTATAGCATTATGTAAATAAAAGAAAATTAACTTCCACATTTGTTATTATTTTCATAACAATCATATTTTATTACTGATATTTACTGATACTTACTTTATGCCATTCCTGTTCTGATCTCCACCTTGCTAGAAAATTTTATTTTCACAACAGTCCTGGGGGCTTGATGATAGTATAATGTTCATTTTATATTTGTTATTATAAAGAATACTAAAGATTGATAAAAATAATATAGGTAATAAGTGTTATTGTTTGAATAAAATTTAGAATTATTTAAGGCTAAAAATCTGAGCTCTTGAAGGATTCATTGAATAGTATTAAGTTAAAGTGTATGTATTTAGATCATTATTTGGGGACTGGGAATAGATGTACTCAAATAAACTATGTTCACTTTTACTTTCAAAGCAAATGTAGATAAATTCAAAATTCATTTATAAGGAGGAGTTCAGAATTGATCAAAATCTTTGATGATCAGTCTCTGAATGTTCTTCTAAGACAAAGAGCGTGAAATCCCCTTCTTTCTGAAGATAGGAAGTGGTTCTTCTAGGTTCTTCTTTTACCACAGCATTTGTCTCGGCCACCAGAACCCTTTGATTGCAACATGTCCTGGTTCTCCAGCAGGAGAAAATGAGGAATAGGTTTTTCATTTTGCAGAAGAAGAGAAATTTTCCAACTAACATTGCTTCAGTAAAAAAGTGAGGTTGGAAAAAAAATGATCTTTCAGCCAGAAGCCAGATTTGTGCTTTTTCACTGAAGTTGTTGCTTTAGGTAATTTATTCAAGGAAATTTATTAAATTTCCTTGTTGACTCATTTACCCAAATTGGTTGTTGCTTTCGGTAGTGTTGTGGTAGAGAGACTTGTCTTAAATATGAGTAGCATACTCAGAAATTCTTTCCTCTCTTCTGTTGTACAGCAGCTATTTGCCATCCGTGACCAAGCTAAGAAGTTCCTAAAACTCTGTGCTAAGAACTTCCTGAGAGAAATGCTTAATAAGAAAGTTCTTGCACGGTAACTCAGTGTCCAAGAACTAAGTATCTCACTGACCCATACTTTTTGAATGCATTGTAAGATAATACTTTATAAAATATATTGAAAAGAGAAAGAACACAGATGTTGGACACTGTGGTGATTATAAAACTTAATCACATAGCCATTTATCTTAGACATAAGAACCATGCGGACACACATTTAGTCACTTAGCAAACACTATAAGGTCAGTTTTACTAGCTTAAGCATCCTGGATATATCTAGCAAATGTGTTCTCTGATGCATCTGTGATCACTGTTCTCTGACCTCTCAATCAGTCCTCAGTGCCACTGACCTGGCTTTCATCATCACAATTAAAAATAGGCTTTGTGATCTCTCTCTCTCTCTCTCTCTCTCTCTCTCTCTCTCTCTCTCTCTCTCTCTCTCTCTCTCTCTTTAACCTGGATGGATTTCTGATTGCTTTTTTGGTAAACAGAACCCTGAACTGGAAACAATACAACATGAATAAAAAGACTATTTCTCTTATCCTTAATTGTAATAGATATGACCATGAACTAGCTGTTAATTTCCAGCTAATGAAAAGAGGTGTGTGTTTGTGTGTGTGTGTGTGTGTGTGTGTGTGTGTGTGTGTGTTGTCTGAAAGGATTGTAAAATCAACCTACAGTACTGAAATATTTCCCGGGGTTTTTGTTATTTACCTCTTCTGTTTCTTTAACAAGAATGGTTAGAGATGCAGCAACCATTTAGGGTAAGGTAACAAGAGGTTTAACTATGATAACAACCGTGAAATACAGCATTGCATGTTCTTAATCATACCAGGGTGAACATACACAATGTGGCAGCCCATTTCTAAGTATTTATGTAAGACAAAATGAGCACCTTGACTAAAGCTAGTCTTTTGCTGACTTTTCTAACAGTGAAAGATCACTGTTGTTCTTTGACCTTAATTTAATGCTCAGCTTGATGAACTGATTTTCATCATCAAAATTATAAAATAGCTCCACAAATTTACTATCTTGAGGTGTCAAGGAACAGAGTTCAACGCAGGTAAATCAGCAGATTAGCCCCTAGAGAACTTCTAGAGACAAGAGATGTAGAAGAACAATGAAAACCCGTATCTGGTGCTGAAGACAGCCAAGAAGCCTAAGAGGTCAACCTGGAAGTTCAATTTGGACTTTACCCACCAGTAGAAGATGGAATTTTTGATTCTGGAAGTTTCAAACAGTTTCTGCGGGAGAAGGTTAAAGTCAATGAAAAAACTGGAAACCTTGGGAATATTGTTCACATTGAACGGTTCAAAAATAAGATCACAGTTGTTTCCTAGAAACAGTTCTCCAAAAGGTATTTGAAATATCTTACCTGGAAGTATCTTAAAAAGAATGTTCTTCATGATTGGCTTCACATGGTCACATCTTATGAAGAGACTTAAGAACTCCACTGCTTTCCAGATTAGCCATGACAGAACAGAGTCTGAGGACTAAGTGGTTGCCACTTATAGGGCTCTGCTTTTTCCTAAAACAAATGAAGTATATGTGAGAAAGAAACAGCCAGAAATGGGCTTTTAGTTTATTGGTGAATAAAAAATATTGCATTCTTAACAAACAAACAAACAAACAAACAAACAAACAAAGTATAAATGTTCCCTGATTACTTTGCTTAAACTATACACACACATAAGAGACTCCAGAGGTCAATAGCAAAAGAAGATTATAGAAACAAAAGAAGATTCTACTCTTGAAAGACAGAACTGTACTGGGTAAAATTCACTATGTATTTTACTGGGTACCTGCTGAAGCAGAAGGATGCTAAGTCATACTGTCTTGAAATGAAAATGGAAACAATTTGGAGCTGTGCTGGGGCCGACCAAATAGCTCAGCGGATTGAAAGTCCTACTAGCAGTTGCAGGGCCTGGGGGTTCCATCCCCAGGCCTGCCATTCCAGTTCCAGCCCCACCCCTGGGGCATGCTGAGACAGCCACTAAGACTGGGCATGGTGGCAAGTACCTGTAATCCCAGCTCCTGTGAGGCTGTAAAAAGGTGGATCACTATGAGTCCAATCTAGTAGTGAGACCCTGAACAATCTGTAGACCCTTCCCTAAAATACAAAAAAAGAAAAAAAGAAAGAAAGAAAGAAAGAAAGAAAGAAAGAAAGAAAGAAAGAAAGAGAAAATTATACGTGAAATGGGGAAAACATGAAATGGCTGAGATAGTGATTTCCAAAATCTCTATGCAGACTTCCCAAAACCTTGCCTCTCACCTAAACCATGAAGGTGAAAGAGAGTCCCAAAGGAAGCAAGAATAAAAGTACTGTGAGCTCGTAAAGGAAATATACAGAAATAATGTCTGCTGCTCACTGAGGGGGCAGTTAAAATGTATGCAAGGGAACTGTTACAAAAATTTTAAAACCTAAAATTACTATCTAAAATCACTAAGCTTGTAATATTGATCTTTAAACAAAAATTGAGTAGTCATGTAAACAACAACAACAATATATGGATCATTTACTATAAAAAGTAGATAAAATCTGAATCACAATATGCCAGATAACAGCTTTGGCGGGAGAAGATGTTTAAATTTATTATAGATTTGTTCTAAGCAATAAACAACTGTGTTTAAGAAAATGAGGAAAATTCTCTCAAAGAGTAAAATGACTGGAAGTATCTTCAGAAAAAATAGATACTATAAAAGGAACAAAACAGGAATTTTTGAGCTAAGAATTAAAATAACTAAGACAAAAATAAACCACCACAATAAAATTATTATCATTGCATTACCAAATCAAAGTTCTGTACAACAAAGGAAGTGGTAATAAAAAAGGAAGCTTGGGAATTGAGAGAAACTCTCTGTGAGCCATATAGACAACAGGTGACAATATCCACAATGCATCTGGACCACACAACTCAGTAGCCAAAATCAAATAAGACCCCAAATAACTCAAAAATGTCCAAGAGATCTAAAGTGACATTTGTGCAAAGAAGGCTTCTAAGAAGCTAACAGATAAATAATGAGCTGCACAAAATCATTAATTATCTAGGAAATACGAATCAAAAGTACAGTGAAATATCACACCCGTTAGGAGGGCTATTATCTGAATGACAAGAGATAACAAGATTTGGCAAGATGGTGAAGCAAAGGAAGCACTGGTATATTGTTGGGGATATACATTGATGATGTATTATGATGATATGGTATAAGTCAGTTAATATAGATTGATACAGCCATTATAGAAAACAGTGCAATGATTCCATTAAAAAGTAATAATAGAACTATCATATGATCCAACAATCCCTCTGCTGGGTATATATGCAAAGGAAATAGAATCAAAATCATGTAGAAATATTGTTCATAGGAGCCATTTGCAATACATTACTAAGAGGAGGACGAAATATTTTCCAATTTCTTTTGAGACCATAATTGTAATATGATACACAAAGAAATAAATCAAAATAAAATTATAGATTAATATTTATTATGAACATAGATGTGTCAGTTCTTTTAAAAGTGATGAAGTCAGAGTTGCAGGCCCAGTTAAGGTGTAGAGCAATGGTACAGAATGCACAAAGATCTAGGTTGGCTTTCCAGAAACTCCCAAAACAAATCAAATATAGTAATATGGAAAACAGCTATTAGATCATGACCAGGTGGATTTCATTTAAAATTGCAAAGTTAGTCTAATATTAAAAATATTAGGGGAGCTGGGAAGATAGCTCAGTAGTATAAGCACTTCCCTGGCAAGCGCAAGGGCCCGAGTTCAATCCCTGGTTCCGAAATATATATATATATATATATATATATATATATAGCACTAATAGCACTAGAAGGGCCAGCAAGATAGCTCAGTGAACTAAGTGCCTGCTTAGGCAAGCACTGGGACTGCGGTTCGATCTCTGGCACCACAGGCTGTGCCAGCTCTGCCCCCAGGATGCACTGAGCTGGCCACCGATAATGGGTGTGGAGGCTTACACCTGTAATCCCAGCACTGGGGAAGCTGAAAACAGGTGGCTCACTACAAGTTGGAGCTGCATAGTGAGACCCTATAACAAATACATAAAAAATTAACAATATAAAGAAATGAAGCAATAGAAAGTACAATGTGATTTTCTCAATAGATGCACAAAAAACATACAACAAACTTAAACAATCAGTTTATGATGTGTGAAAATATCCAAAAGCTCAGAAGAGAACTTGCAAAATTTGATGTAACATTTACAAAAAAAACCCATGTCACTATAACTAAAATAGTACTTAGCGGCACTGCAATAAATACTTTCTCCTAAAGCTGAGAATAGGCAAGTAAGTTACCTCTCCTTGATTCCACTAAACAACTAGAATTGAGCTTTTCCAGACATTGTGGTATTGTCATCAGAATAAGGATAGAAATCAAACAGAAAGAGCCCACAAACTCACTCACATTTCTTTATTTAGTTGGCAAAATAATCAGGAAATTGATATAAGTAATTAATAGAATAAAAAGAAAATATGTAAAGATTATATCAAAAATCAAATCATCTTCAATGCTGCAACTCTGTACACCAGCAAAGAACTAAAGAAACTGGTGAACACTACTGAAAACTATGAGAAGAAAGAGACTTAGATTTGTAGACCATATAGTCACTATGTAAAAATCAATTCCATATGCTGATGATAATCAATTGACAATAAAATATGAAATATAAAAATTAATTAATTTGTGACCCCAATTGTCAAACAGGGGTGATTCCAGCAACATGGGTGTGTGTGACACGTATCTTATGACATTAAATAGTACTCAGAGATAACTTAGTATTTACAATGAGCTTCATCAGGTCCTCAGATGGGAGCACACAATACCATTAAGATGCCAATTTCACATAAACTGGTTTATAGATTCTGTGTGATTACAGCTCAAATCCTAGACTTTTGATTGATATTGACTAGTACATTTGCAATTTTTAAAAATATAAATTACAGGGGTCAGCGAGATAGCTCAGTAGGATAAGCGCTTGCCTGGCAAGTGCAGAGTCCGGAGTTCAAACCCTGGTACTGCAAAAACTCAATTAATCAGTCAATCGGTGAGTAATGTAAATTACTTGGAATGCCCACAGAGATTTTTTTGAAGGAAACAAGGAAAACTTGCCTACTTGATCTCCAGACATTTTCATATTGTCATCAGGATAACAATAGAAATCAATTAAACAGAAAGAGCTCACAAATTCACCCACATTTCTTTATTTAATTGATTTCTGATAAAAATTTGTGAAGTAGTTCAGTGGAGAGAAGCTAGTCATGCCAACAAATGATGTCATAATATCCGCACATTTATATTGAAAATTAGCAAATCTCACTCTTTATCTTACTTTGTACACAGAAAATAACCAAAAATAAATAGAATATCCAAACATAAACAGTTGAGGGGCCGGGGAGATGGCTCAGTGGAATAGCACTTCCCTGGCGAGTGTAAGGGCCTGAGTTCAATCCCTGGTTCCGTAAATGAATAAAATAAAATAAAATAAACATAAACAGTGAAACATACATGCACACATTCCTCTTAACAAAAAAACATAAGAAAGATTCTTTGTGATAAAAGAGAAGGCAAAGACTGATCACAACTGAGATTAAGATTTTAAGAATAAGGAAGCTGGCTACAAATGGCAAAAATATTACAAAACATTTATCTACTTAAAACCATTGATGCCAGAACATCTAAAGAACCCTTTAATCTTAGAAATAAGAAAACTAAAATAGTTTTAATCCCAATAAAATAATTTAAATACTTGATTTATTTGAATAAATAAGTCACTACTTAGAGCAACTATAATTTCAAAAAGGTAAAATAATTTAAAGTCCCACCTTAGTAAACTTGTTAAGAAGCTGGAATCTTCATACACTGTGGGAATGTAAAATTTCTCAAGTGCATTGGAAACAGTATGGCTGTCCCTTTTGGAGATAAATAAGCATTTAGTGTATGACCTGGCAATTCTATACTAAAATCTATTCAAATGAACTGAAAATATATGCCCAAGCAGATATTTGTACTTTAAGTTTTCTAGTCGCCTTTATGGCTACTATATGGCAAAATCTCAACACAGAACAATGTCCATAAGAGAAGAATGGAGAAAATAATTCCAAGATCCCGAGCTCGATCCCCAGCACCCCTTAAAAAGAGAATAGATAAACAAATTATGTTATGTGCATAAAATAGAATAATGCTTGGCAATAAAAGAAACAGGCTGCTGATAAATGCAGTAATATAAAAATCTCAGAAATATTATTTTGAGTGAAAGAAACTAGACATAAATCATAAATCATCCATACTGTATGATTCCATTCATGTCTAAATCTAAAATTGGAAAAACTATTTTCAAGTTATTGCCAGCACTAGGGCAAGATGAAGAGACTACCTATAAAAGGATATGGAGAAACTTATGAAATGGTAAAAAGAAATCTTGTATTTTAATAGTTCTGGTAGTTATTAGAATGTATACATTTGAAAAAAAAACCCATTGAACTCTATTCCTAGAATGGATATGTTTCTATCAAACCACAATATTGCTCACAGAAAATATTTATTTTGGAATATTACAACACTTTCAATTATACTTGGGGCAAGAAAAGAAGATGTGCCACCATCACTATTTACCGTAACATTACAGTTCCTTTCAATAGGGTACAAGAAAATAATGAGATTTAGAGCTTTAAAAGAGAAATAAAGTATTATTTACAGATCTGATTTATTTATTTATTTATCTATTTTTTTATCTGATTTATTTATAAGAACCTCAAATAATCTACAGGTGAACAATAGCAATATGTAAAACAGTTGAATACCATTGTAACCTTAAGGACAAAGGACAATGGAATCAAAAGTCAAAATGAAAACCCAATTAAAATATAACTGCAGTCTATAATAATAAAACCATTTATTTGGACCATTGACAAAATTGCTATCACCTACATGGGAGTGACTCTAAAAGATATCAACCTTAGGGTGAAAATTAGAGAAATTTTATCAAAGTACTAAACTGATGCCTGAGTTTAAGGCACAAGTGATTTTTACAAATCAGTAGAAAGGTAGAACTTTAAAAAGTAATTCTGCATTTCTATATCATACAGTACAACAATAAACTAGTTTTACATTAAGACCCAAATGTGAAAAATAAACCTTAAAAAATTACAAGAAGAAATTCTTGGTAGAAAAGTATTGTCTTTAAATTCATTAATGTTACCTATGACACAGGGCTTTTGCACATACCACTCCTTCCCCCTCACATATTCTGCATGTGATGCCCTTAATCCCTTGCTTTATGCAGTGTCAGCTCAGACAGCAAATGAGACTGGATGTAGTGGCATGCACACCTGTAATCCCAGCTCTTGGGAGGCTGCAAACAGGTGGATCACTATGAGTCTGATCTAGTAGTGAGACACTGAACACCCTGTAGACCCTTCCCTAAAAGAAAAAAAATCCCTTGCTTTATTTCATCAGTCAAGACTATGATGATGTTTCAGTTTTAGTGGATTCGCTCGAATTAGCACATGTGAAATAATATCCCACTTTTAGCTGCAACTTTATGTCCTTTTTCTTCCTCCCCACTTACTGCCACCTAAATATTTATATTTTTGTGGCAACAGATGCTTTGCCTTGTACATTTTGATGTCCTTAAAGTCTAAAAGGAACATATTGCTAAAATGCAAAGAAAAGTTGCTACATCAAAGCTTGTTAAATTCAAATTATAAAACTTGTAGATCCGTACTAGTTTGGTAGTGGGTATATTGCTGTTTCTTCTTTCCAGTGTTTATGATTGTAATTAAAACAAGCAAGACTATAAAACATTGCAAAGATGTTTTTGGTCAGAAAATAAGTTCAGTAAATTAAGAGGTGATATACAAAATATTATATGTTATTTAAACTAAAAAGTCATGATAAAGTATAGTACGTACTTCTAGAAAACTGAAAAGACATACACAATTCAAAAAATAAACTTTATTAAAATATAAATAATAAAAGTTTCTTAAATTGATAAAACCATTTGAAAGTCAATAGCACTCATATAATTTGGGTTTTGTCACCAATTGCTACTAAATTGCTATATATATTTCTATTGCTATACTACAGAGATTTTGAAATCCTAAATCACGCAGTAAAATACAAAGAAAAATAAATGTTTGCAGTGGAGTTATGACTAATCCCTTGGGAAGTAAATTTTCTTAGGTAAACCCAAGGAAATCAAGCCAAAAACTCAGAAAGAGAAAAAAAATGAGGAAACCACTTGATATGAAATTTAAACAGAAAACAATTGTTATCAAATATCTAAACAATAACTAACGAGAATTTTCAAGTTAAGGAAACAAATTCTCTGAATTATAGAGAATCAGCAACCTGTATGTAGGCATGTTCTAGTTATACACACACACACACACACACACACACACACACACACACACAGAGCAAATAAACTACACAATACTTGAAATAGTAGAAATGCTTCAAATTAGAGTGTCCAGCTTTCATTGTTTGTGATCATATTCTCAGTATCTCCAAAATGTTAAGTACTTAACGAATGTATGATAATGAATGAAAAGCAAAACTTGACTATAACTTAATTGACCCTTCATTGGAAGATCTAATAATAAATGGTGTGCATTATCACCAAGATTGCATAGAAATCAATGCAATGAAATTCCTTTTGAATCTGTGAGTCATCTATAACCTAATATATATCCAAGGAACATTAAAAATCTGTTCACAGTGTATTAAGATTTTGATTAACCTCTCAGAAGATTTATTTTTCATTATACATCGTCAACTGAAAATAATAATTTTATATTCATAATTAGTCATTTTAATCAATCAACTAGACTTCACATATAAGAAAAATTTTACAAAATGGAAAAATAACTCAGCTATTGGAATCATTTTGTCTTTCGTTATCGTCATTGAAAAATCTGTCCTATAGTATTTTAGCCTATGTATGGTATTGACAAGTACTGTAAGAAAACTATATTTTTAGATTGTTAACTGTCTTTTCATTTCAAAACTACTAATAATACTTTTATTATTCCTGCATAATAGCTTTTATCTTTTCATCAATTTTCTGCTGATATCCCATTAGGATGCTTTTATTTTCAGTAATCAAACAGATAACTATTTTTTTATATTCTGTCAGTGTTTAAATCAGAATAATATCAGCTTATTAAATTAATTGAAAAAATTGTATTGTTGAAATAATTTAAATAAATTGGAAATCATCTGCTCATCTCAGAATTAACATTCTCTGTATTAAAAAAATGATTATACTAATCAAGGTTCAATTAAGGACAAGAAAAACAGTAAAGAAGGTGTTCTATTCTACAGAAATAAGTACAATTTACAATGTTGATGCAGTTATGAAATTTTCTCTGCCAAATAACATAATGTCAAACTATGTAAAGCAAAACTTATAAGTAATAAAATGAGATAATGGAAAATAAAATTAACAACCTTAAGCACAATATTCCATATATAAGAAATACCATGTAGATGGAACTAATTTTCACTTATGAGAACATTCTAACTTCACTATAAATGATAAACTGAAATTTTATCAATTTCCATTTGATCAAATCACTGTTCTGATTTCCTATCATAATAGAATAGTTATTAAATCACGATGGTAAGTCAGTGACACAGAATACTACTCAGTCTTTAAAACTATATTCTTAATGACATTTAGATATGTAGAAACATCATTTTTAAATTATACCCTCAGGGAAGTTTTAAAGCTTTAGTGTGCTATGAATGAATGGATAGTACAAAACCAGCCAGAAAAGGGCGTATATCACCATTTTTCATGTTTGCCTCATGTTTTACATGAACAAAATATTGCCATCACACAACAGTCCCACACTTCATATCAGCTCAGTTTTCTGTCTCCATTCTGGGAAATACCAAAACTGTAGTGTGCTGTTCATATTTTAAATCCACTCTCTATATATTCAAATGCAAGTATAACAATAAATAATATGCAGGGCTTTTTTATTGATACCAATGATCATCTACACTAGTAATAACTATTTTTCCATTTGATAAAAATCACTTTTCTGAGCTTGTCACATGGAATATATTAGCTAATATTTAAACATAGATGATAGAGTTTTTCATATTATGTGCTCTTGCCTGATATCACACTTGCATTTCTCAATTTTATGTTCAGCTAAAATCATAACATTTTACCTACAGTTTTTCGTTTTGAAAATCTTCTTTACCTAGACCATCTTGTGCATGTGTTCCAGAACTTTCTAAAGTATATACTTATAAACAAAACTACTAGACTATTGGGGCTGTTTATTTTTTAGTGTTCTATGTGCTTCCATATTGTTCACCTGCAAGGCTATGCCAACTCACACAGCAGAGTAGAGAAGGTCCTTTTCTTCACAGCATGGATAAATCTGATGTGTCACACTATGTTTTTCTATCTAGATAGCAGTAATATGTTTCAACATTTTGCCAATCTTTTATTTCAGTCATTTCTAGTAAATTTGTAGATTTTATCACATAATGTTTGCTCCCACAGCTTACAACTCTACCTTCTACCTTCATGAATCACAAGCAAATCATATAATATATATATATATATATATATATATATATATATATATTAACGGGGTCTCACTATGCAGCTTGGACTCATAGTGATTCTACCATTTTAAGCCTCCCAGCACTGGGATTACAGGCTTGCACCACCACACCGGGGCTTTGTGACTGACTCAGAGCACCTGGGGAAGGGCAGCATGGCATGTGGTGCTAGAGATTGAAACCCAGTCCTGTGCTTGCCTAAGCAGGAGCTTAGTTCGTTGAGTTATCTCTCCAGCCCTCTACATTCTCATTTGTTTGATTCTAACTCAGCAACAGTTCTTGGTAAGATTTAAAAGATCACTTGTTTTTATGCACGAAGCAAATATTTTTCTGCACAATGCGATGTTTTATACTTTCTTGTTTCAGTTTTAATCATGTGTTTCATTTTGCGATAGTCAAAGGTCTCCAACTTTTCCTTGAGTCTTAGGCTTTCTTCTTTGCCTTTGAGAGTTCCTTCCCTGTTGTAACACATAGTGCTGTCTTATTCATAGTACTTTGTTAAGTGAAATTCTGTATCACTTGTAATTTTTTCTGATTTAATTCTATTTTGTACTCTCTTTAAAAAAGAACATAAAAAGAGTTCCTTCCTTGTGCCAGTGATAAGCTCCTGCCTCAGAACTGAAATGTCCTGAGTTTGATGCCCGGTATTTAAAAAAAAATGCATGAGTTCCTAGCTGGAGATCATGAAAGCCTTTCTACATTACAAATGGAATATTTTTTGCTTTTTGCACTTAAACATTAATCAATATGGGACAATGTACTTTTTGTTAACTGAGTTATTTTATATATTCAGAAAATACCACAACCTAATACACTTAATGTCTCATTCTTTCCAGTCCTATGTCAGCTTAGTCAAAACAAAAGATAAATGTAATCATTTTATTTACAATAATTTTATGTCTTTGCTGATTAAGTCCATTGCCCCTCAATTTCTGCATTTCCAACTTTATGCAACTTTTCTCATCTGTTTCCATAAAGCTATTCTGAATTTCTAAGCCTTTCCTGATTTATTATTTATTTTCCCATTCTTTTTAATAATCAATTTATGAATTTTCTCCTTCTCTGATCTTTGTGTTTATTTTTCGCGACTGTTTTCTATGAGATAGTACTTTTATTGACCACCTCAAGGACAAATGGATGTTTTAAAAATGCATTGATTTCTGCTTTTCTATTACTATTTAACTTTTCAGCTTTATTTTCTATTTGCTTTTTTAAATACTTTTCTGGTGTTTCTTAGCTAACTGATTATCTCATTCTTTTTGAATGTATTGTTTTTAAAATAAAAGAATTCCATTAAATATCTACATTTCTCTTTAAATGCTAATTGAGTTACACTCTACATTTGTAATATATAATAACTACACTGTATTTTCTAAATATTTAATGACGATGTTTCTCTTACTTTTCTTTTGATTTGTGAAGATTACCAGGCGCTGCAAAGTTCAGGGTGTTTTTAACCTTCCAATTCTTTCAAAGCTCTTGATCATTGATTCACCTCTCTTTCCTTAACCTATGAGTGACCTAACTGGAGGAATTATCTTTGTTTAATCCCCTGCCTCAGGCCCTTATGTAATTCTGGGTATGCACAGATGAATACACTTCACTTCCTCAGAAGCCTTCATACACTGAATCATTTGCGGATTCACCCATTCACTTAATAACCTTTTTCTGAATCTGGGCAATGTTTTAGGCAGCCAGGTTTGTTACTCTGAATAGTGTTGGCATCTAGCAATCTAAGACATGAGCTCATCTACTTCATGAGGTAAATTCAAATATAGCCCACTACACACATAACACTTTTTATGCAATTATTTTCTCTGAACCTTTCATTTTGTTATTTTGGTTCCTTATGGGCAGAATCAGAGTCCATATTATAGATTAATGCATAGTTTCGTGTTGGAAGGAGTAAAAGAAGGGATTGTGGATCCTTTATTTGCTGGATGAATCCCTTTTACTGTTCTCTTTGCTTGAATGTACAATGCAAGGCTATTTATTTACTTTGGGGGTCTTAATTTTCTGTACCATAATTAAAGTCATCTAGTTTTTAAAACCACTGTCATGTGAACACAAACTCAAAAGAGACCAAAAAATAAATAAAAGGCAGGATAAGTCAGATGCGGGTCTCTGTGGTCATATTTTGCCAAAGATTCCCAGATGATCCTATAGTTAACTCAAGGGTATGAACATTTGGAACATATTTATTGCTTAAGCTGTTGCTTGCTGTCTCTATCTGTTTTTATTATAAAGTTTCTGGAATGTTCTTGTGTGGCTTCTGGCATATTCAAATGAGATAGAAACCAAACATTGGATCCATGGACTCTGCGGTCATGGATGAAAAAGTTTCTATTTTGCTTTGTACCTGGAAGGAAAGAGCAGTTAATCTCAGGCTCTGCCACCATAGGAAAACAAAGAAACTATGTATTTGAGCCTAATAACTTCTGGTCCAGGTAGGCAGGTGTGATCGTTAGGGTGGATTTCTCACCAAAGTTCTAGAAACATCAGAAATCTAAGCTAGACCTTCTGTACCGCCTCTGAGCACCTAGGACCTGCTGCAGTCAAATAATGAAGATCAACAGGAAAGAACACTGGTTTATATCTTCACTACTTTCACTACTAGAGCAAACTTCTAACTGTAGGGCCTTGGGTGGTCATGGCTGCCCTAACTTGCAGTCAAATGCTGAGGCAAAAGTGAAACTGCACTATCCCACTAGTTGGACATCAGCGATTAATAAGCAAGTCTCTGGTACAGAGTAATGAATAATAGCAAAATGCAATGGGATAACAGGTAGTTGAGGCGTACAGATTGAGCATCTTTTATATAAACTGTTAGAAACTAAGGAGTATCAGAACTTGGATTCTTTCAGATTTAAGTGTTTTTTTGTTTTGTTTTGTTTTGTTTTGTTTTGTTTTCTTTCTTTTTTACTGGGAATTGAACTCATGACCTCATGCTTGCCAGGCAGGCGCTGTGCCGCTAAGCTATATCCCTGGCAATGAACCTAAGTTTGAACACAAAATTCATTTATGTTTCATATACAGATTTACTCATAATATGAAAGCAAGCTTACAGAATATTTTTAGTGTGCAAGTGCTTTAATTACAACTGCATCACGTGAGTCAGCCATGGAATTTTCCTCCTTGGTATCTCCCAGTACATATTCAGAAATTTTTGGATTTGGGAGAATTTTAATTATAGAGTTTTGCGCTAGGGGTGGTCAGCTGTAAATACTTGTATCCATTTTAACAACATAAACATTAAGATTTTGATTGTTCGGATCTTAGAAACCAGTCATATTCTGTGTGAAAATAGCTTGTGAAGTCTTCAGGACCAGGATCCCTTCATAAGTTCCTGTAAGAGAGTTTTCCAAAAGAATTAGCATTAACATTAATATTAGCATTTGCATTAGCATTAGCATTAAGCATTAGCCAGCCTAAGAGTTATTCAGGGCCCTTTCACATCAATGGAGTCACTCTCTGCAGTATGTATGTCCATGCCAGTCACCTTCAGTAAATTCAGTTTTTCTTAATAGCACGCATTGGTACAACCATAACTGTGACAGGGAGGGAGAATTTTATTGAGACAACACATTTTTGAAGAACCAAATCAGAGCCAATGAAGGCCCAGGAGAAATCATCCAGTAGGTGATTGATTCCTTCCAAACAACACAACTTATCATCCTCAGGAATCATTTTTGAGGAAAATTTATAAAAAGTCATATTTATGGATCAAAGGTCAATTGGAAATAGGATAATGTTCAAGTATTATGCTAATGGTGACTAAAACACTCAGTTGAGCTCTTGGTACTATTATTAAAGGAAAAATTTTTTTCCATATAAACTTAACAATTTAAGGAAATTCTGTTATGTAGCTAATATAAACTCTCTTGTGTCATTGTTGAATTTAGGAAACCGGATCCCTTAAATTATCCCTTTTTGCAAGAATTCATTTGTTAAGTAAATATTGTCCTTCACCACTTCCTCAGCCAGAACTAAAGAAATGCACTGCCAAAACAATCAGAGAGTTACAAATTTGAAAGGGAGATTAGAGTTGTCTCACTGTACCACCTATCAATGGAAGCCATCCTTTCTTTTCAAAATCATGATTATTTTCTAGGGACTCTTTTGGAAGTACCGCTAAATCCAAATTTAGAGAACTATATGCATTTAAACTATTTGTTGGCATCATTTCTGTTTCCATAATTGTTTTCCTTTCCACATTACAAACAGGCTTTGATCTTATACCAATAACTTTATCTGCAAGATGTCTTAGTTCTTTTTGTACTATTAGCATAGAATATTACAGACTAATTTATAATGAACATAAGCTTTTGGCTCTAAGTTTTTGCAGCTGGAATTCCATTCTTACCACCAACCTGTGAGGGCCTTTTTGTTGTGTATTACATGGTGAAATCAGCCCATTGCCAAAAGATAAGGAGAGGGTGCCAGTCATGGTAGCTTATTGTTCCTCTCCTCTCAGGTCCCATCTCTTTATATTCTGACAGTAATGATTAAATTTCAACATGAATCTTGAAAGGTGCAAACAAACTATAGCACAAGAGTAAGAAAGAAATATTCCAGAAAATAAAAACTAATTACCTAAAGACTTGTATCACTAGCACTCAAACATAGTTTTCTTATCTGTAGCTATTGTGATTCTCAAATTCAATAATCTGGAGAAATGTTATTTTCTTCATTGTCAATTGAATGGCTGATATGGCTAGAAAGATTTCAGGATTTATTCTTAACTCTCTGTAACCAATGCTAGAGCTGGGCCTTGGGATAGCAAAGGGGAGTCTGATGGACTTAGAGACATAGATTGGGAAATAGGAAGCTTGACTGCTATCCCATCGGGAATGTCCACATCTCTATAAAATGTCACATCATTTGACCACATATTGTATACTTCATACTTCATAGAAAATGAATGAGCTCATCCTCATGTTAGTAAACATCTGTCAGAAAAGTATGTGAAGGCCCAATTCAAAGGGAAAATGAAGAAGTCTGGAACTCTCATCCCAGATTATTTTGAAAGTTGCATCCTAAACTTTAAATTTGAAACAATGGATAAGCATGTTAAATCTGATAAAAATATTCATTGATAAAAAACTGCAGATTTGTGATCTCTATCTTTCTTTTTTAATAATCTTTTAAATTTTTTTAAATGTATTTATTTGGTACAGGATCTCATTACGCAGCTCAAACTTGTAGTGGTCATCCTGTCTCAACCTCCCAGCACTGGGTTTACAGGTATGAGCCACCATGCCTGGTTTTGATGGCTGGCAAAGAGTGCTGGGAGTTCTGGACCAGCACAGCATGTGGTACCAGGGATCAAATCTGATCCTTATGCTCACCAGGCATGCCCTTAGACCGCCAAGCTATCTCCCCAGCCCCATCTCTATCTTTACTGGTGGTCGAAATTCACATTGCTTTGGACCTAAAGTTATTTGAACTAAGAATAAATTGATTAATTTAGAGGATGATATTTACCAGTTTTTAAAACAGACTTGCTCTGTAGTTTACTGACTCTGAAGATTTATATATCTTCCCCAAATCTGACTTGATAATGACACTTTAAGCCAAAGTTCTGGTACTATTAAAAGAAGGAGTAAATCATTTTGTTAAATAATTAGCATTTATTTAAGGAAAGTATACTCTTTCAATAACATTTTTGAATGTAGTAAATGAAAACTACTAAAAAAGTTCATCTCAATGTTATTGAAAGTCATTATGGATTATATCCATGTGGTTTGTGTATTTACCGGGCACATTTTTGGTGACTATGGAAACAAATAAATAGGTCCTAAAATTGGGGAAATATTTGTTTACTCAGTGGGGAAAGGAGGAGGAACTCATCCTAAATCAGGAAGTTGCAAGTCAAACAGTGAAAATATTTTGAAGAAAATAAAAATAGAACTTAGATGTCTAAGTAACTGAGATGAGTCTAAATCATATATAATCCTACATATAAATTATGATTATTAAACCATGCTTTGAATTTTCTGGGGTTTTAATAAAACATTTCCATTTTATTTTCCAAGAAACATAGAATCAAACTTATAGTTCTACTACATATTGTTGTTGCTGATAGTCTGTCAAATAGAGGTAGAGTCGAGTATGACTCAGACCCTAAGGTCTCATCTGACAAATGGTAACTCGCATTTGTCCCAAGTCATAGATGCAATGATTACATTTTATTACATCTTATTTTATTTTATTTTATTTTATTTTATTTTATTTTATTTTATTTTATGTATTTAGTACACAGTCTGCAGAGTCTCACTACATAGATCAGACTTGGAGTGACTCTCCTGTTTTCATCCTCCTAAGTGCCAGGATTACAGGCTCTTACCACCAAGCCCAGTTTCAATCACTGTCTCAGCATGCCCCAGGGGCGGAGCTGGCAGGGCACACCAAGGATCAAACCCCAGCTGCTGCACTGTGCCTAAACAGTTGCTTTAGTCTGCTGAGCTATCTGGCCAGCCCTTATTACAACATTTTAAATAATATAAATTCATTAAGGAGAAATGATGATTATAAACAAGAAGGGCTGGGGATGTTGTTTCACGCAGGGTACTTTTGTCACATGTGGGACCTTGGGTTAAATCCCCAGTGTTGCAAGACAAAACAAAACAAAGAGTAAAGGAATGATTTGTAGCTAACATGTTCATCTCTGTAACTACATTGCATAGAATTTTTTATTCCTAGTAAATGTATATATTTGCTTATATATGCTTACAGTATTACCTCCCTTCTCCCTTCTTTTCTAAATAAGGCTTATCAGATCTAAGTTCGTCTTAAGTCAAGGGAAATATTTTTCCTGTAGATCTATTAACAGCCTCTGACTCTCTTTCAGGGTCTGTAACATATGAAGTAGACAGAGTCTCAGAGCAGGCTCTCCAGAGTAGACACTGAGTGCAAGATGCTAACTCAGGTCACGTAAAGGAAGGAGAAGTGAGCAGAAGGCAACATGGGCCAGATAAATGAGTTCATCTATTGGGGTAATCAGGGCCCAGCTTGGAGATATTTGCAAAATATGACAGAAGAGTCCAAACAAGAAGGTTGAGAATGCTGACCTATTTTTCTGTCATTGATTGAAGACTGTTCCAAGGGGCATTGGCTTTTTTTTTTCCTTTTTGTTTGCAGTACTGGGTATTGAACTTAGGACCCTGCACTGCCAAGCAAATGCTTATTCTGCTGAGCTGTCTCCCTGGCCTGACATTGACTTCCTGACACTTACAGTCTATCCTTTGTGGGGACTGAATCCACCTCCAAGCTCTCTACACCATCTGGGACAAGTATTTGTGGGAAGAAGCCTTTGGTAGGACTAGCTAGTGCTCAGAGTGAACAGGGAAGCCTCAGTGGTTGATGTTGCAGTCAGAATGAGAAAGAATGCAGGACACAAAGGAAGTCTTCCAATTTCTCATTTTTGTCCTCTGCATAATTAGATACTTTGTTCACTTTGGAGAGCAAGGAGGAGATGCACAGTGGTTCTAATGGGATAATGACATCCTATTTTAGCTCTTTTGATTAGGAATTAAATCCTCAGGCTATTTGTCTTATTCAACATTAGTGAAAGAACATATTTCAAAATCAAGTGTAAATGCCTCTTAGACTGCTTCTGTAGGACACCCCTGCTACACTTCTTTTTTTAAATAGTGTTGTTTCTGGAGATTCAGATATTGTCAACAGTCTTGCAGGTGATGGGGACAAAGGAAGCATCAGGAATGAGCCTTCTACTTACCTCTCCCACAGCTACATTTATAAGTTTTTACAGGATATTGTCAGCCAAATTCCATCTGGTTGCCATGCACTGGATCATTTCAATATTTACCCTGTCTGAGATAAACTCCTGGTTTACTCTTCTTAAGACCCCTGTCCTGATCCTTTTATATCTCTGACAATCAGTTTCTGTCAAACTTGTGGGAAATAAAAGATTTTTACAGATGCTAAGAAAAGATCAGAGGCACAAACTTAGTTTAAAATTCCAAAATCGATATTTTAGAAAAAGGGATGAAAAACCCCAGGAAGCCTCCAGGTTGTCTAAGAAGTCCTCAGTTCAAAGGTAGTAATTCAGGGATGAATCTAAGGATCTGAGTGTCAATAGGATCTAGGTTTGATAGGAAAGCAACGATCTTTTCGGAGTGTCTTGGGATTATTTGACTTTATGACCATTGTACAAGGTGAAACTATAAGTGAGGGTGTAGAGACCAGCAGAAGAGTGTACAGAGGAAAATCACTCCTCGTACTCCTTGCCTAAGATGTTTATTCCCTTATTTTTATGGAGAGAAAAGAAAATAAGCAAACAAACTTGGAATTAGAGGCCTCAGTATGTTATCCACATTATCCATTTTAATACATAGTCAAATTGCTAAGGCTCTGCAATGATCAACTGAATAAGGAAACTATTGTACTATATATGTTGAGGATATTTTTATGTGGTTTTCAAGGTTATATACAACAGATGAGATAGTGTTTTGCAGAGTCTTTTGGAGCCAATGGCTCAGGCATTTGAAAAAAATATGCTGATGATGTTGACTTGTTCTGCTTTTGTCTCGAGCTAGGGGAGGCTGATCCATTTCAGGCTATTCATGTTAGAGACACATCTTTCCTAGATCTGTTTGGATGGCTTGGCATCCTGGGACTTGTATCTACTGTGGCGATCCAGTTTGTAAAAGTATCTTAGGATCTATTTTCCAACAAATTCTCTTGTCCCTTTATAGGTTTGATATTTTGTTCTGAACACTATATCTTTTGTCTTTGTAAATGCAGACTTTTTTTTTTTTACATTACCTGGATTTTGACTTAACCCTCCCTTTCCAGCTGCCCAGAAAACCTGCCAGATGTCAACACATCAACATCTGGAGTGTGTCTTGTCCTCAGTTGCTCCTGGAGTGTGTACTCAGTGCATCAGAGACTTCACCTTCACTGCCTTCGCTTGGTTTCTTTTTCCCTCAAGGTTTTGAAGCCTTTACCAGCTAGGCCTTCATTCTCTAGGTTGCCTGCAAGGAACTGGTCAGATGTCCATAGTGGAATAATCCCTGCAAACCAGTGGCCCAGAATTGAGTACCATTAGGCTAGAAATTCAGCCCAACGTATTTATATCAGATGTCCTTGAGACCACAATATACCCAGGCATTGGAGGAGTAAAAACCTGGCATTTGTGTCACTATTCTCCATTTTGAAGAACAGCTCAGAGCAAACTTTTCTAAACAATTAGTGTGCACTGCCACACAAAGTTCAGACACAGTCGTAGAGTTCTCCTTACATTATTGTTTGTTTGTTTGCTTGTTTTGCAGCCAGTATAAATGGATCACATTTCACCGATATAGAGAACCCTTTCTGGTCCTCATCTCAGTCCAGGAAGTTTATATTTGAAATCCCGTGGATAAGTTATTGGAATCCAATCAAGTTAACTCCAATCTAGCCCCTCTACTGCAACCCACAGTGAGAATAAAGACACTAAAGCATATTTATAGTTATGGGGACCTAAGGGGTCCTAAGTCCTAAGTCATGGTGATGGCTATCCAGAGCAAAGGCCTTGACCCAGGAATGAACCTGGGTTTTATTCAGTCATGAAGAAGTGGCTTGAGGATGAGTGACTGAGAATGGCAGGAAGTAGATGAGTACTATTAGCTAAGGAAGGTAGAAAGCCTGCATTTACCTCTGCAATATGTAGGGAGAAGGATATGTAGAGTGTTATCTGCATTACATGATTGAGGTAGTATCTAATGTTTTAGGATCAGGTTCTTCAGCTCCGATGTGTAATCTTCCAACTCCCAGGAAGTCAGAGCCTCTATCTTGAGGCTTGATACCAGTCAATAGCATGGAACATGGGCTCTTTGTCCCATCACAACATAGTTCATATTAAGGAGCAGCAGGTGTGGATTATCAGGGAAACACCCCTGCTGTCTTCAAAGACTACCACCAGCACCTCAGCTAGACCTATATGCATTGTTTAAAGCCAATTGAAGGGATAAGGAAAAGTCCTAGCCAACTCTGTACATATAAATACATGGAAATAGGTCCAGGCACAGTCAAAATGGAGACAATTACTCTTCTTCCATTGAGTGTGAAGGACCACTCTTCCCCTATGTGGTCCTTCACACACTGAAACTTACATTATATCCCTTGTGGAACGCATGCCCCTAAGGTAAGCAGTTAGTAAAGAAAGCACCATGAGTTGACTCAGAATACGAGTTTATAAGGAAGGACAACACTCCTGGAGACATCAGAAAGGGGGTGATCAGCAAGAAATAATAAGTAGATCATATTGAAAAATCAGTAGGGACAAAATTCCTGTTGTGACAATGTCCTATTTGTTGTCAAGTTTTGATGTCAACTTTCGTAATCTGGACCCAGCAGCAGATGGCCAGATAAAGTGCTTAACTCCACATGTGGGGAGGCTTAGGATAGCAACAAAAGGGGCCACAGGTGGTATGTGGGAGAAATCTCATTCCTTCCTCCTGAGTAGGGCATGCTCATTCATATTGCACAGTACCTGCCCCATTAATCTTGGTCACAATGTGCATACAGGTTGGTACAGGTTATCAAAGCTATGATTTTGATAAAAGAAGCACTTTTACCAAGCTCCACAAGTGGATTCCTTTCTTATGGTGAATGGAAACATTCTGATAAATAACAAGGTACACTGGATTTTTTAAATTTATTTTTTATTTTTATTTTTTGGCAGAACTGGGGATTGAACCAGGCCCTTGTGCTTGCCAAGCAAGCGCTTATTCTACTGAGCCATCTCCCCGGCTCCTGGATTGTTTTAATGTCACATAAACAATGATCAAGTGGACTTTTCTTGGAATTTCAAATTCAAAACATTTGCAATTCTTTTTAACTTTGCCAAATTTTCACAAAGTTGCCTACCTTCAAATTTGTAGAACTGTTACTGTTGATACTCTAACCAATAGACAAATTTCAGATCCTAGTTAATACTGACAAGGCATTCAGCAACAATTACAGTCCCAACATTTGCCTAAGGTTAGAAATGGTCACTTCCATTCTTGTAAAAGAGAGCTGCTGACACTCATTTACTCATATTTAGAATTCTGTCCATTGGATTGGGAGCACATTCATTAATTCTGCTTGTTTGTATTCCTTTTTTTGTACCAGAGATCAAACTCTCAAACTCAGGACCCGTGCTTGCCAGGCAGGGACTTATACCACTGAGCTATCTCACTAGTCCTTATGTTTCTATTCCTTAGTTCTTTTCCACCCATATATAACAAAGACTCCTTGACTCGATGTTAAGACCCCGAGTATTTCTTGGGACATGCTTTCTAGCATATGGTAATATCATGTGAGGTGAAATGTTCATCTTTATGCATTTATATCATAAGTAGACTTGACATTATTTCACCATGCCTAATTCTCTGCATTGGCTGGGATTAGATAGGTTTGAAAAGGATGCTTGGCCATTTAGGATTTAGTAGGGAAAACAAAGATCTTAAATTTATGTAGCAGGGTGAAAAGAAAGTTTGTAAATTCTTCTCCCCCTCTTCTTTCTTCTTCCTTCCTTCCTTCCTTCCTTCCTTCCTTCCTTCCTTCCTTCCTTCCTTCCCTCCCTCATGTTTGTCTTTTTGATTCTTGTCTGAGTGTAGAGTACCACACAAGACCACCCAACTTGAGGACTGCTCAAAAAATGTTCTTGGCTGTGATGTGATTGTGAGTTTTCAAGTTTATTGAGCCTCTTTAGATTACCTCTGGTCCACTAATCTCTAATGACCAAAGTAGGGGCCCTATAATTTTGCCTAAATGAATAAGAATCCACCTAATACCATAGCAAATTCATCTGAGCACAGAAGGAACAAGTATCGTGACTGGTCACCTCAACATCAATGTGAAAGAGCAACTTCCTTGACAAAAGAGACATGTTCTTATGTAGGAAAGCAAAGTATTGTCATGAATATAAAATATTTATTATTTTATACCTGTAATATAATTTTCCATGGATGCAGGAAAAATGTATGTTGATAAAGCACTGAAGTATAGTCATACTTAAATATGTCTACAGAGCATATTAATTCCTTCATTACTCAGAATATAGAGTGATCATATGTCACTTTTATCCCAAATAGATGTGCTTTTACCCAAGGTAGTCCTCAGCTATTTTGATTTTCAGTGTGTCCTGGCTTCAGCAGTACATGAAATAGTCACTCTCTGAAATTACTGTTACTTTACCCTAAGCATAAACTTGAAAATCTTAGGTTAGAAGTTGATATCCCTCTTAACCTAGACCAAGATTGCTTATTCTCCAATATCTCAAAAACACAACCTTGTCTTGTCAAAGGCTAACGAAAATCTCAAATTTGTTATTGCTGAACATGTTATACACATATAAAAAATAATATAATAGCTCCAATGTTTTATAATGTTTAAAATTCCATGGCATTTCAAGGTTCTAGAATGCTGGGTATTATGATTTGGGGATATGATCTAGGATCAGATCACAGGTAGCTGCTCCTGCAGATGTGTCCCTGAAAACATGGCACTAACTGTAGATGTGGTTTGTACACGAAAGTGTCAAAATAGCTACAGAAACTTATGTAAACAACACCCAACACAGTGTATACGCACACACAAACACATATTTTTTTTCACACAACATATTGGAGTTAACACTTATGCATGAAGAAATAAACCTGATGTATATAAGTTCTATTTCTGAAGCAACTTCAGCCAATATCTCTTTCAAATTCCATTTTGAGGTCCCAGAATAAATGCCCTTTCTTGTTACAGCATAAGCCCCAGCCAATTCTCCAAATGGTCTTGGAAAATTGCCTTCAGAATTGACGCTCCCTAGGGAAGGTTTACTGGTAGAGAAAGCAGAGACACAGAGGGGTTTCCAAGACACATAAAAAAGCAAGAGGTGGTGGAAGGGTAAGTTGGAACAGGTGGCATCAATTTCTCTTTGTCCAGTAGTTCTGTTCATTATTAATAGCAACAGTTTCCACTTGTATTGAGAACATTTTTGTATTAAGGCAATTTAACTTGCAAAATCCACAAAGTTCAGGGTCCATATTCTAGACAGTTCACTGTGGGGAAATCAGGCTGACTTAGGAACAAAGGTTTTCTATTTTAAAATCTGAATTTGATTAAGTCTGATCTAACAAATATCTGAGGTCCTGTTATGTAACATTTTCCATGTTTACATTTTATTGTGCTCTCAACGTTAAAATATATCAAGTCAAAAAAAATACAAAATGAGACAAAGGTAAGCCATATGATGAGACTGAAAAATAACAAATGCTCAGAAGTGAGAATGATCTCGTTCACCTGCGGTAACCAAGAAAGACTTCAAGAAGGAGATACCATTTCTTATTGACTTTCATAGATAAATGGATCTTTAGTGGGATGGAAAAGGGAATTCATTCTCAGAGGCGCTCACCCAGAGGAAGCGAATGGACAGAAGGAGGGACCTCACCAGGCTTCTGTGGAGAGCAAGATTCCTTCACTTCATGAAGAAGCTGGTTGACAATATATGTAAGTAAAGTGCTAGAAAATCTAGACATATTCAACAAATTTTAGCCCAATTTATTTTCCAAATAATTTGCCCAAAAATCACATAAGATATTCTCTGATGACACTAGCATCTAAACTGACATCAATGATAATTTGTCAACAAAACACTCCAAGTAACTCTTTGAGAATGAGAAAATAAAAACTACAAAGTAATGGGGATAAGAAGACTACTCATTATGTTATCATCTATAGCTAAAGCTGTGCAGAGTCACAGCTATTTGTGGTTTTATTGATCGAGAAAGAATGAAAACATCAGACCTAAATATTTAAACAAAGAAGCAAGTTACTGGTCAGCTGATGGACCATCACTTGCATACTTATAACTGAAAACAGGTAGACAAACACAAAATAAAACTATTTGAGAACGAAAGCTTTAAGCATAAGCTTTAAGCATCTTTCATTTACTAATATGACCTTGGACATATCATTATCTTTTGTGTCAACAGGGATTGTTTTATTATGTGAAGAAAATCCAGTTTAAAGTGGTTTAAACTGGAAAGAGCATGTGTTGACCCTTAAACCAAACAGTTTAAGATCTGTGAGCTGTATGTGGATATAGATGAACAAATTCAAATAATATCGCTTGATTCTGATCTCTCTCTTTTGTCTCATTTGTCTCCTCTGCTGCCATCCCATCAATGGCTGTCATTTTCTTCCAATACATACTTTTTTTCTTCTCAGTGAGACCAAATTAAAAAGCTTTCTTTTACTATACATTCTAATAGAACTTCCAGAATTTCACTTTATTCCTACACATAAAGAGATTGATTGCAATCTTGCAAAGAATACAAAGGAGCTAGTTGAAGGATGAGTTGTCTTAAACATGTTAAACATTTTAATAATATGTGGTAACAGACAGGGATACCACACACCCTCGGTTTTCCCATCTGGAAAGCAAAAACATTCTACTAAGAGATTTAAAGAGCCGGCCTCTATGAGTCTGTGACACTTCTTTATTATTTTTTATTTTTATTTTTTTATGTGTTTGGTACAGGGTCTCACTATGCAGCTCAAATTCATAGTTATCTGCCTGTTTTCAGCCTTTCCAGCGCTGGGATTGCAGGCATGCACTACCATGCCCTATCTGGGTGACCGGTTTAATGCACCTGTGGGCAGGGTTGGAAAGGCATGTGGTGCTGGGATCGAATCCCGGTCCCTGAGTTGGCTTAAGCAAGCGATTATTCCACTGAGCTATCTCTCTGACAAAGAGTCTGTGACACTTGTCTCAGAAGTGTTCTCCAATTTTTTTCCCTTGCTTATGGACACTTCACAGCCAAGACTCCAAGAGTTGAGACTCAAATGATGGAGCCTGCCCCCAGTCCAAGTGCAGATTGTAGAAAAAGCCAAAACAGCTTTTCAAAAATTTCACTTGGGTAAACTCTTAACCTTTAGCAATGGGGTGTTGATTTTCCTGGCCAAACTGCTGAACTCCGGTAACACAAGACTCCAGGTCCCCGGGGAACTGCTATACACAGCATGCCTAAAATGTGGCTTGGAGCTGTAGAAACGCAAGTGGGGCCTTCTGTTTTCAGTGAAGACCAGGAAATTTCTGCTGGTCTCCTAAATTCCTCTACTCAAGACAAATCCCTCTTTCCCACTGAAAACCATGTAATTGTTGCATGTACATTGCCTGGGTCTTTCTTCCAGCATTCCAAATGCTTCAGAGGAAATGTGACCACTCTGGGTGTCTAACTTTGCTTTGAAAGGTCAGGAGCAAATGTGGTCTATAAATATACTGGTGCTACAGCTGGCCCACTACCCTTGCCCAAAATACCCAGTACTCAGCCAGCTGTACTAAACCTACAGTTTTAGCTTTCTGGGGTTTACAATCCAAGCCAGATGCTTGGGGTATAAGAAGGGTTGAAAAGAGGTTATAAGTAGAGTGAACACGGTATAGTCATTAAATTAGTAGAATCACCTTTTACTCTCAAAAATACTCTGATTTGGAAGATAAATTACATGGTCACTCTTGATATAAAAATTTTATCAAATGTGGCCCCCAAAATCAAGCTATTATTGAAAGTTCAGATCATCTAATTTCTGTGCAGTGTTTTTCTATCTGAGTAATAGGTCCTTCTCATAAAGCAATACTCATCCCTATCTTGAAGAACCTCCACTTCTCTTGAAAATAACTGAGACACACCCTCTTCCATTCTTGTCTTTGGCTTAGAAGGTGAAAGGCTTTCTTGGGTTATTTCATTAGCTCCTGAGAAGCATTAGATCTGCTAAAAAGCAAGCATCCAAACTTTAGCACGTGCTAACGATTTCCCTGATGCACTTGAACTTGATTTTTATCTTTCACTGGGAAATGCGATCATAAATTGGCAAAAGAGGGTAACTTGGCTTTTTTGTTGGAGGCAAAAAAAAGCTAGACCTTGGTTTTAGGATATAACTTTGGTAAAATGTAAATAGCATCTAGCAGGTATGCATGTGTGTGCACATATGTGCGCATCCCATTGTCTGTTTTATAACAGCTACTTTGCACATAGTGGTTGCCAGAGATAAATAACTTCCTAATTTCCATTAAGAAAATTTATATCTAAGTTGAGGTCAAAGGTAAATTTGTTGAAGTTAGAAGAATACGTGCAGAGGCAAAGTGGGGACAAAGTAGCAAAGGAGCCAGCATGTTAGTTCTCTTTTGCTGTGACCAAATATCAGAGCCAAACAAATTACAAGAAGGAAAGATTTGCTTTGACTCATGGTCTGAGGGGATTCAATCCATGGTCACTTGATGTTCAGTTCTGAGCCTCGGTCAGTCAAAATGGCAGGTAGCTCGTGACAGAACAAAGATCCTGGCCTCATGACAACCAGGAAGTAAAAAAAGTGAACTCACTTTTATTTTAAATAGACCCCTTCCATTTAAGCCCAATAAACTAAAACTCTGTACATGGATGAACCCATTTATGAGGTCAGAGTCTTCATGATCCAATCACTTCCCAAAGGCTCTGCCTCTGCATGCTCTTACACTGGGTACCAACCCTTCAACACAGGAGCCTTGGAGGATTTAGGACCCAAACCACACATGTAAGATACACAAAGGGACAAAGACCAGCTCTTCAAGGATTTTATGAAGAACTCTTTTCAAAGGCAGCTCTGCTTCCCACTAGGAGCACCCCAAAGTTGCTGTGCATTATATCCAGGATGATTGATTTTTCCAAGTGCTGTCAAATTACTTGTCTTTGCTGGCTTTTTCCTTGATGGATTTTGGGATTGGTAGAAAACAGGAATGAGTTTCCAACCACTCCCAGAAACTAAAAAAGGTAAAATAACCAAGCTTTGGTGAAAGGAAAGAGCTTTTGAGAATCTACCATTAATACATTTTTGTTAGATGAGAAGATCACACCAAACAAGGCAGGGGACAATCCAGACAGTATCAGAACCAGCAAATGTAAGCCCTGTTCTATGACATCCATTCTCTTTGCAGCATCCTTTATTGAGTTTGTGATAAATCCAGTTTACTAGTGTCCAAGGTTATCCCAGTGTGGAAAAGAAGTAAAATAATGAATTAAAATTTGGCTCTTCTATTTACTAATAATCTAGTGTATGAAATATTAAAATCTCTTGGCCTCAGTTTTTTCATTTCTATCTGATACAGCTACTTCTCTCTCATAAAGTCATTGTTAAATCTGGGTGGGATTCTGATGAGGGCAAACACTCCTAGTACTTACTATGTGCCAGGCAGTGCTCTATGCTCTTTACCATATACTAAGAAGTCAGCTATGCTACCATCATTGATTAACAAAGGGAGAAAGTGGGGCAAAAGAGCTTAAGCAGTTAATTAATGATTGAGTTGGGGAATGATTTTAAATTGGGTAGTCTGATTTGTAATTTGTGTCTTAATTCCTTGTTATAGTTTGTGTATAGTTGTCCCCCTAAAGCTTCATGCAGTCTTGGGGTGACTTCTGGAGTTTGTGATTATTGTGGGTGTGGATGCTGCACCTGCCCTGGGGCAGGTAATCTGCATTATAATGTAAGGTGGGAAAAGAAGCTAGCTGCTTGAGCTGCTGCTACCCCTCCTTTTTGTTCTTGTTCTTTGCCACCACCATGAAAGGCTGCTCTCTGCCATGTGCCAGGCTGCCTTGGAGCCAGCTGAGTATGGACTGAAACCTCCAGTAACTGTGAGCTAAATAAACCTTTTCTTCCTTCATTTTGGGTGTTGGGTATTTGTCCCAGCAATGAGAGAAGAGTAACTAAGATATTCCTCTCTTACCTAACTATTGTGAGGGCATTGAGAACTTGCAGACTTGGTCTTTCAACACTGATTGTTTTCATTCAATATATAAAAACTTAGACCAGAAACAGGCAATCTTGGATGCCTGGTGTCCTTCCCTAGCTTGAACTTAAGATGAGGCAACTATCCGCAGGTCGTCTGCCCTCCCAGTGCCCATATCAGTAGACAAGGCCAACCAGGCTTCTAATTTCAGATACACCACAGAGTTACACAAGTCAGGATTCATTGATTTATCACATTTTCATCTTCCATAGAAGAATGGATTTAGTATTACGGGTTCACATTCTGAGGTGGGAAGGAAGAAAGGATGGAAAGAAGGTTAAGAAGCAGGAAAGAAACAGAATTATCCTTAAATTTTCCATCTTGCCTCAGCTGGCTTCTGAAGCCAATATTTGTTAGGAGAAATGTATTTCATTACAAATAGAAAATTGTGGACCCCATAGGCTAAAGTCTACAATATTTGTAGTTAACGTAGCTATTAGTCAACTGGATTTGAGGTTGTTATGTTGCTGCTGTCGTGCTATTATTTTTCTACATCCAATAAATGTAGAATACACATTTATTTGTAGTACAAGTAGAACACTTACCAACTAGACCAGCTGCTGGACCATAATGGAAGTCTCATTAAATTGCAAAGAAATGAAATCACATCAAGAATATTCTCTGACTGTAGGAATTAAGTTAGGAATCAATTAGACAATGGAGATAAATAAAATAACCAAAAAATATTTGTCCAGGAGGTATTCAAACCTTTATAAACTTAAAAATGAAATTTCTCCTTTCCATGTACATTTTAGAAGTGTTGAAAATACATAAGCATATATCTTCTCCACCTTATTCAGGATATGGAACAGCTTCACTCACTGCGTAGATCCTCAGCAACTCCTCATAGAAATTGCCCCAAAGCCTACCCTCTGGCTATCACTGATCTGACTGTGATATCTCCTCCCATAATTTTGAATTTCAAGTCTGGCTACCTTAAATCTGACACAAAGTTTGAGGTTCATGCACATTGTTTAGTATATCAGTGGTGTATCCCTTCTTATTGCTGGATAGTACCCCGTTAGATGAACGTACCATCACATCATTCATCCATTTATTCATCCATTCACCAGGTGAAGGGCACCAGTATTTGGTAACTATCAATAAAGTAAATATAAACATGTACATATAAAATTATTGAATGTACTTTAATTTAATAAGAAACTTCTGAATTTTTCCAAAGTAGAGTATGTTCTTCATTCTTACCAACAATATATGAGAGTTCTTTTGTTCCACTTCTTCATTTGCATATACCATTGTTAGGTATTTTTGTCTTCTGAATGAGCACGAGATTTATTTGATTGGGGATTTAATTAGCATTTTGCTAATTACTATTGATCTTTTATGTACTTCTTGTAGTATTGTTATATCTTCATCGGTGAAGTGCTTATTAAACTCTCTTGTCCATTTTTAAGCTGCAAGTTTTGAGGGCCCTTTATGTAAAATGAACAAAATTCCTTTACAAAATATATTACTTTTCTGAGTAGTTTCTGTAAATTTGGAGCATGTTATCTCAGTTTGTTGACTAAAATGAGGAAAAGCTTTGGATTTTGATGAAATTTGTTTACCTTTGCTTTAGGGTTCACTAAAGGAACGGAATCAATATGAACCATGTGTATTTATTATAGAACACATTTACTAGGTAGGTTTACAGGATCAGAAAGGAAAGAGTCTCAACAGTCACCTAAAGAATCAGAGGCAGAAGAATTCAAAAATAACCATCCACATGCAGGAGAACTGAAGAATCCAGGAGTAGTTGAGGGTCAAAGGCCTGAAAGTTCACTGTGGCTATCAATAAGTCTCCTACAAGGCCAGAGGTTCTACCAGAAGGCTGCAGAGTGCCCTAGAGACCAGCACACAAAGTGAATGATGAAGACAAGAGCTTCTAAAAAACAAAAAAGGAAGGCTCCTTTTGTTCTTTTCTTTTCTATTCCTTCCATGCTATAAGCCTGTGTGTTGGGTCTCCTCTCCTTAGTCTATGGTCTGCATTTCAGTCACCCTCAGAGACACCCAGAGCCTTACCAATTAAGTGGTGGTTCTTAAGTTCTTATTCATGTAAAGTTGATATATCACAATGAATAGTTACACCATTTATTTATAAAGCTTTCTGTTCAGTGATTTTTTTTAATGCAGTGTTTTGTTTGTTTGTTTTCTCCATGTAAGGAATCATCAGAAGGTGGCAAAGAATTCCTTTTCATTTTCTTCATGATATGAAGAAATCATACTCTAAATTTCCTTTTTCCATGATTTATGCAATTGTTATCATCTATTTTAGCTCTCCATATGCTAGGAACCTATACATGTTACTAATCCTTTTTTGCCTGACACACCTTTTTTTTGTAAAAGTACAAGATATTTTTTCCTAATGTAATGCATCTTCTTTTAAAAACATTTTAACATTTGGTGTAGTGAAGTTTTGTTGATAACAGATTTTTCGATATTTTTAATATTAAAAAATATTTCTCTTTCATTATTAAATTTTATAATCAAGCTTCTAGATGTGGTAATGTAGGATGAGGTGTTTTTGTTCTGTTTCTTTTCTTTCTGCACTTCAAAAATATCACTTGATTTTTTTCTTATGTGGTTTCCAATAGTATTTGTTTTAATCCTTACGTTTATTCATCTACATGTGACACTTGTCTTGCTTTTTAATATTTAATTCGCATATTGATTTTCAAGTTTGGAATTCAATATCATATGTGTATGTACATAATGCACATGTGTACATAGTGCTTGTGTGTTTTCTCATCGTGGTGCTCTCTGAGCACCTTGGATTGCTAGGTTAGTGTCTTCTGTGATTCCAGTTACACTGAGTACCTATGTATTGGTAAGACACTGCCTTACAGAATTTGAATAATCTGTTATTTTTTATGTTCTCCATTTCTGGTTATGTGTGTGTATGAACTATCTAAAAGGCATACACTTAAACCATTCTTATTTATATTCAATTTCATTTTTATAATTTCTCACACTTAACTTTCACTTCACCTTTTCTCTCTTTGGCTGTGTCAAGTGCATTAATGAACTCATTAAAGATATTCTGTATCTCTGCTTCCCAAGTTTTGATTTTAGGTCTAGCATTTTACCTCATTCTTTTTCACACTTAACAACTCTCCTGAAATTCATCATGTGTTCAGATGTGTTCTTCATTTTCTGTCCTGTAATAGGACTGTAGTTATATTAGTAGTATTTATTTTATATTTCCAGTTATTTCAAAATCCAGCTGATGTTTTAGTCTTATTCTCCTGGATATTTATAGAATGAATATCATAAGTCTAGTACTACAAGAGATACATAATTACAGAAGAGGAGGCTAAATGAATAGGCCAAGATCACACAGCTGAGAAGAGATGCAGGGAAGTGGAAGTCAGACTCCATCCTACTCTGCTGCTTTATAATGTGAATGCAACAGATGCTGGAAAGATGGTTAAATGACTAGGAATTCTCAGGCAAACAAAATAGATTGAAGGGCCGGGGAGATGGCTCAGTAGAATAAGCGCTTCTCTGGCAAGCACAAGGGCCTGAGTTCAATCCTGGGTTCTGCAAGAAAGAAAGAAAGAAAGAAAGAAAGAAAGAAAGAAAGAAAGAAAGAAAGAAAGAAAGAAAGAAAGATAGATAGATTGAGTCTTCTGATAGGAATACCTCAGGGGGCCCAAAATTTGGGACACAAGTGAGTGGAAATCTGGTAGGGGCTTATACCTATGTTTTGATAGGGTTAAGCCATTGCAAAACCAGCCAAGGAGGTAGACATTTAGTAGGTGAGTGTGCACAGCCAAGGGTGAAGTGTCCTTATCTCTTTTCTCACATCCCAAGCTTGCTTGCTTGGCCAGAGCATCACAGGTTCTAGAATGCTGTGAGGATTTGGCCTTTGTGGCAACATTTGACATAAATCACTTAGGTCTCCTAATTCAGCCTCATTCTTCATAGGAAAAAGACCATTTTTTTTCACCAAATCATGCTTTTTAGCTTACAAAGTATGCCTCATTATTTGTCCCTTCCCCTATTAAAACAAACAAAATTCACAGGCCCAGTCTATCCCACAGCCAGCAATACTTTGGCTGTAAGCCAAAACCACAGCTCTGAAATCCAGGCCCTAGAACGAACTAAGATGGGGCCTCAGGTTTTTCTAGTTCCTAAGGCAGAGAAGTCTCTAGATTCTTCCTGTGTCAAGGAATGCAGAGAGGCTGGCACAGTTAGTGGCCCTGTGAATACCTTCCACCCAGTCAAGTCCACAGGCAGTGCACTAAAAGGCAGAGCTTTTCAGACGAGGTTGACTGGGCCCAGGTGAGGTGTGGAAGCGAGGTTGTGGGGTACCTACCTTCAAGGCAGCCAGATGAGACAAGAGAGGACAGCTTCACAGGTACCCACATGACACGTGAGTGCTTCCAAGAGCAATTCCGCCTTTCCATGGGGTGGGATAGATTGAGCCCTGACAGCAGCCACAGGCACATGTGGGCTGTCCCGGGGATTGAACTCAGACCCTTATGCTTGCCAGGGAAGTTTTCTA
>NW_004524613.1:10886163-10910546 GCF_000260255.1 Octodon degus
AGAGAGAGAGAGAGAGAGAGAGAGAGAGAGAGAGAGACAGACAGACAGACAGACAGACAGAGACAAAATGCAAAAATTTAAAGTTAAATTACAACCAGCCAAATAACTCAGTGGATTAAAGTACCTGCAAGCAAGTGCAGGGGCTGGGGGTTTGATTCCTGGGCCTGCCGTGCAGGCCCCAAACCTGGGGCACATTGAGATGGCAATTGAAACTGGGCATGGTGTCACATGCTTGTAATCCCAGCTCGTGGGAGGCTGTAAACAGGTGGATCACTATGCATCTGAGCTAGTAGTGAGACCCTGAACACCCTGTAGACCTTTCCTTAAAATACAAAAAATAAATAAATAAAACAAAGTTAAATTGCAAAATAAAAACTTAAAATTTTAAGTAAATTTATACAATTCAGTTTTACATCACGTATTGTTCTCTGCAATATATTTAATATGATAAGTGGTATTCCAAAACTAAAAGTATCTAAAAGCTAAAAACAAAAAAACAAAAAAAATTAAGTCATGCAAGTTCTCTAACTCTGGGTCCTATAACCTAGCAATTACAAGGGAAGTATTCCTTTCCTATTTTTTTCCCCTGAACAAAGTATCAGTCAAGTATAAAGGCTGTAATAAAAATATATTAAGATATGGAAGTTTTAAATTGCAGTTGGGACTTGACTGTAAGAATCAATTATATTTTTCACTCATTCCCCAAGTTAGTAACTATTAAGAAATAGATACAAAGAACTAAATGATCAATAACTATCTTTTTATGATGCTGCTAGTGACATGGACCTGTAGCCCTTTGGAATCCCTCACTAAACTCCAGATGAATTCTAAGTCTGGAGATTGGGATGAGTGACCTGAGTGAGGAACTGGAGAACAGAAGATCCTTCCAAATCACTGCCTCAACTCCACTGGGTCTAGGAAAGGCCTCAGCTATGCAGTAAAGACAGGGCTGCCCCTGCTCTGTGTGTTCTTCCTACCTAAAATAGGTTCAGAAGGGCAATAACTATTGAAGGCCAACTCAACACAAAAGTTCCAGAGGTATTTGAGTGGCAGGTTTTGATGAAGACCTTCAGGAAAAGAGAATTTGATTGGAACAAAATAGTTAATGTAATTGAAAAAGGAAATAAAATACAAGGTGAAGAAGGGAGGAAGGGAAAGAGATGAAGGAAAGATGGAATGGATGGAAAGAAGGGAGAATGAAGGAAAAAAAGATAGCAGGGAAAGAAAGAAGAGAGGACAAGAAGTGCCAAAAGTAATAATGAGGAAAGAATAAGTAGATGATCAGGAGCTTCAAGAAAAGCAAAAATACTTTATAAAGACTAGTATGAATCAAATTAAATCTGGCATGAATCTGAGCAATTAGGGTTGAGTTAATATCAAAGAAAATTCCATTCCCTCAAGAGTGCAACAAGGATGGAGATATTAGAACTTTAGGTGCACAATATTTGTTTCTGTGGAATAATAATAATGACAATGTTATTGTTCTCCAAGGTTCACAATTAATACACAGGCAATGCACAGTGAGCCATTGTGCATTAAAATTAAAATACGAACATTAAAAAATTGTACACAGAGCTGGAGATGTAGCGCATGTAGAACCCTCGCTTAACATACCCAAGGCCTGGCTTCAATTCCTAGCTCTGAAATAAATGGGGTCAGTCTTCATGGCATACAAAGCAAGACACAAACAAGAAAGGCTTTGGGGGGTGAGAGTCTGAAGCAAAAACTAGCTTGAGACAAATAGGACTGTGCTTTGCTTATCATTCAAAGTGGAATCAGATACCAGGACCTATGCAAAAGTAGATACCTTGGGGCAAAAGACAACAGTGAGGACAAAACTCCTTCAGAAGGGGTGGGACAAGAAATGGGCAGCAATATATTACCACACAGAAGGCAAATTTAATATTGTTAAGTTTGACAAGTTTGACATCAAGGATTTTTCTGTCTTTCAAAGACTGGTGCGTTACTGAGAGAAGACCTAAGTTATTTCCCATGGGTTTCATATATAGCAATCACTTAATTATAAAGGTTAACTTATTTCTTGTAAATTGTCTATCATGTTAAGAGATGTCAATGATACTATTTTTGTGAGTTTCCATTAATGCTTTTGGCATATTAAGGTGACAAGGTAGCACTCTGAGCTTGTGTGTCCTTTCATCCAGATAATCTATGTTAGGGACGTACATGATGACATTCCCAAGGAAGCTACAATCCTGGGGTGTAGGTCTGGATCTGCTAATGGTATAAAGAGTGCTTGTCCAGGCAATTCAATGAGTATAAAGCCCTGAGTGGCTCACTGTGCAAAGAGCAGAGTTATAAGTGGTCTAGGGGACTGAATAGAGTAGGAATTGGTTGATAAATAAAAGAGACTACTCAAAATCATTGAGTGGTACATTTGAATCAAGCCAATGTTATGGTATGTAAATTATATCACAATATGGCTCCTTAAAGCAAAGCAGATGGTGTGGGTCAAGAAAAGCTTGTTTGTGTAAAAAGGTGGGGGAATTAAAAATCTTGGGCAAGTATCTGTTGCAGTCAAAATAGTTATATCAATAGCTTTTTATTTTACTTAAAATATATGCATTATATTTTTATTTGAAAAATTAAATTTTCCAAATAGGAAATTATGCTTTGTTTCCAAGAAAAGCTTAACTAAAACCATTTTGTGTGAAGATTTTACAAGGGGAAATAGCATTGTTGGATTTCATTGGAGAATCAGCAAATGTTGTATCTTAAATTTCTTCCATCAGTGGAAACCAAAGGTATGTCTCTCCTTTGCACTTAGCACAGGTATTTTGTGTCCTCTAGGCAGGCCTCTATTTTTCCCTCCTTCATCTGGAAAGGTAGTAATGTGATGTGTTTTCTACAGTCGTTCTCAAGAAGCCTTCTCAGGGTAGGCAACTACCACCCTTGAAGCAGAAAACATGGGGTGATGAAAATTGGGGCCTCCCTGTACTGATACATGTGCATGTGCAGAGTCTATTATAATCTGTGAATCTCACCCAGGGAACACATTTGGAAGAGAATAGGTTGAAGAGAAACGAACCAAGCTGCAACCAAACATATGAGAGGCTGGGTCTTGGGGAACACATTTAAGGGAAAATTTTCTGAAAACACTGGTCAAGGAAGAGGAATAGAACATCAGACAGCTATTTAACAAGACCTTTCAACCTCTAGATCACAAACTGCTCCCTCCTTTCTCTAGTGATGGTGGACTATGTCCTTTTGACTTCAGTAGCCTCCAAAAGTTTTCCATCCTTATGACTATACTTGCCCTCCTGGGCATGGGAATGTTACTCAAAAAGTAATTTGTGACTTCCCATGAACACTTGCTCCTTGCCTTAAACATGTTTGACAATCTTAAAAATATGTAATATTCAATTAATATACTATTGTATTATTCTCTGAAAAGTCAAATATATGGGCATTTTAAATCATGAAAGAGGTATCTTTGTCATTCTCTTTTACTCCCTCTAATCATAGGACCCTCTAGATTTAGGAATTATCAATTTGCTGTTTATTTTTCCATACCAATTTCTATGTTCTCATGCACATAAATATAGAAGTATAGGGTTTTGTTTCATATACTAATTTTTTTTCAATAACAGTGAGAGACCCTACACATTCTTACAGAATTTGCCCTTAAATATGAAAAGCAGTGTTAGAGATTTTCTGCCCTGTGGTCTATACATCCATCAAATAGGTATGCCATTATTTATTTTACCTTTTCCTTAACTGTGCAAAATTGATCTCCATTTCCATTATTATAAATAAATCTTCAGTGAAAATTCTTATACAGGCTATTAAGCATATAATTTTCTTATGGGATAAACTAAAATACAAAGATCTTGGGCTACAGGGTAAGCACACTGTTAATTTTAATGGACATTGTCAAAATGCCATTTTAAAAGACTGTATCAAATTATACTTCCACCACAGTCTTAACCTATTCTGGGAAAACCATTTTAGATGGTAAGAAATTTTAGACTCCTAAGTCTCAGTTCTTGGCTTCAGAGGCTTTAGGCCATAGAAGCTCAGATGTCTGTGGAAACCTTCTTCCTGAGGTGCTGTCTCAAGACCCACTACACTTTGTATAAGTCTGCAAAACTAGTGCCAAGAATTGGGGTCCTTCACCAGAATCTATCGAGGGAATTGGATTCACAAGCTTTTCTCTATGTTCTTCCCAGGTAAATCATGACCAAAAGCAAAATCTGGACTCAAACCAGGCTCTTCTCTTGATGCTTAAAATAAAAAAAGAATTAAGATCTGATCCTGGGTGGGAAGAAATGAGCAAAATCTGAAAATAAAGTTTAGCTCATCTATGGTTAGAAAAGATGAGGAAGGTCGAGTGGCTCATCTCTTTTGCTTTTGCTAAAATTGTTGCCGTTTCAATGCCAAGAGAAATGAACCTTGGTCACAAGGACCGTTCGTCTCTTGGGATTAAGTTTGGGGAATATATTTAGGATATTGGAATTAGTATGAGTTTGTCTAGATTCACATCCTTGCTCTAAATATGTTGCCACATGACCTTGAGCCAAAAGCCTCATCCATTTCAGAAGTTTTGCAGCAGCTGAACTCTCATTATGAAACTCTTCTTGCAGCTTTTTCAGGAGCTAACTTCCCCTCATTATTCAAAGCTCTCTAAGTCAAAGCTCTCAGTTTTCAGGAAGTCTCCTTTTGGTAATATATTTAAAGTAAATTTCAAGAATTATGCCTGAACTATTAGGAAAGAAATGTATATTCTTATTGAACTCCATGGACCAAAGTATACTTCCTAGAAGGAAAAACAAGCATGATTACAAACCCAATACAAGATGCAAAGGCACGCAGATTTGTAATACTACCATCTGAGTAATCATATCTTTAAGAACATCTTTTCATGTCTACCTATTCTTGGTTACTCTTAGAGAATAAAAAATAGAAATAATTCTAGGTAGAGCAATGATTTTCAAGTTAGACTACTCTTGATAATCACCTAGGACAGTTTATAAAAACCAGATCCTAAGATGTATTCCTACTGAATTTGATTTAATTTACTCAGGGTGTGTTATGAGCAACAGGAATTTTAAAGCTGCCCAGGTGACTCTATGATACAGAACTTTAAGCTTCTTTGGCATCAAAGTCAGGTGTCCAGATAAGTTGGGTTGGAATCACAAGTGAAAATACCAATATAAATCGATAGGCTTTGCCTACAACCTGCTGAGTCAGATACTCTCAGTGGGGCTTAACTAACCAGTGGGTTTTAGCAAACCCAGCTGTAGCTGATGTGTGCTCAGGGTTAAGGTTCTCAGGTTCTCTGAACTAAAGGCACGATTTGGAACCTTTTGCCACTGAAAGGTTTTGTGTTACTATCAGAGGTTTTCTACTTTAGGATGAGAAGTGGATGAAACTTCTCGAGTTCTAACCATGCTGTGAAGCTAGTAAGGTGGAAGAGTTCATGGTGCATGTCCTGCTCCCTGCTACAATGAGAAAGGGCAATGTAAGTCTATCTCCAAGTGGGGCCATTTCAAGGAAAAAAGAAAAACACAAAGGTTTGTCCTCTTGAAGCAAGCTGAGCATCACAGCCAAAGTGACACTTGAGAAGTGTAGGAGAAGAGCTGTGAGCAGTGGGGGGAACCCAGGTGGAGGAATGTCCTCTGGGGTGTAAGACGCAGACAGCTTGGGAGGATCTTCAGAAGGTGTCTCCATAGGGTACCACCTATGAATGGTCTGCAGAACCCTCCTGCTGCTGCAGGAAAGGACAAAGGACAGTGTGTTCATTTCAAGGGTGTGACTGCATCACAAACTCTTTGCCATCTGTACTGCATCAGGGAACCACAGGTTAGGTGAGAAGCAGTACATTAGAGGAGAACCATCATGTAACGGGGGACAAACACTATCCTGTAGGCTCAAGCTCACTTGAGTTTGAATCCCAGTCTGCTGCTACCTAACTGTGAAAATGGCTAATTTGCAGAGCTCATTGCAAATTCACGGTCTCATCTATAAATGGAGGGTAATAAAACCTACCATGTTGATTTGTGTAAGGATTAGAAATAGTGCTTAGCACAGGCCTGGCAACTATTAGACCCTTTGTAAGTAGTAGCTTCTATATTATAATTATTACCATTATTCAGCTAGTGAGTTAACAAATATTTATTAGGTGCTTGCTGTGTGCCAGACACTAGTAAAGACTCTAAAAATAAAATGGTGAAGGAGAACAGACATAGTTATTTTACTTGCTTCTACAAGCCCTGTGGAGGAGATACATATTCAAAAAATCTGTTACATAAATAAATCCAAAATGTATTATATAGCAAGTGATATATAAGATAGGCACACAAATATAGAGTATAGATGACAGGAATGAGGTATTATCCCAGAAAAGGGAAGCAAGTGCCACAGAAAAGGTGTGTATGAGGTGCCATTTAAACTGACATCTGAAGTATAAACAGAACTTGAGTAGGTATGGGGAGCACAAGCTGTAACATTTGTAACAGCTTGTGCAAAAGTCCTGTATTCATATGAACTTGCATAGAACTGAAAGTGATCGATGGGTTCTGAGTACAAACAGCAAAGGGGAATGTGAGTTAAGATTCATTGGACAGGATAAAAAGAGACAGAAAAACCAGTCATTCTTTCCTTCAGGGTCACGTATGCTGGTGACCGTGTTGTGTGTTTGCTGATATATTCCATTCCAAATTTCTGCTCCTGCTTTATGGGACTTTGTCAAGATGTGTACCCAGCTACATGAAGTATGAAGGCACAAGGGAGGCCCAGGGGCTGCCCTGGTTATGCCCTGAGATGGTTCTGATGATAGCATTGTGGGAAGCACTGCCTTGCTAAGGGGCAAAAGCATAGCCCCATTGAACCTCACGAGCCCATGCACATTTCTCATTTACTTTCTCACGTGGGTTTCAATAGTGTGTTTGGAAGTTAAATCAACAAAGCCCTTTTCTGGCCAAAGCCATGCCCTGAAAGACTCTGGATTTAGAAGAGAGATGAATTCAATCCTTACTGTTTTGCATAAAGTGTTCCATATATTTACATATTCATGAGAGCTCATTCTTCCAACATCCACAATGACTGCTATTGGTGGGTGTGCTTTTTTCCTAGATTATTTTTTACTGCCAGAGTCCATTGTTGTTGGAAGACTTTCCAGGACACAGTATGCATAGGGTTTTGGATGGAAAAATGCCTCCCTGGGCACCTCTTTGTAGGAGCCACATATATCAAAGCATAGCGCCTACATCACCCTTCCAGCCAGAATTCATAAATGCCCGGGATGGAAGAAACTTATGCAGGAAGACAATATCTCTTAATAAAATCTTGAGAGAGTTTTCATTGCATTTCTAATAAATCCTCTGTGAGAGTCATACAATCCTTTCTTAAGAGGTAAAATAGCTCCACATTTTTTTCCTGGATCAGGACCACAGAATCATTTGTACCCATTCAGCACATCATAATTTATCTCTGGCTTGACAATAATAGACACAACTTTTAAAACATTCATTATATTATTATTCAAACTCATTTAAAGCAAATAAGCTTTCACTGAGCACATCTTAATATAAAAGTGTAGTGAAGTTTAGTATAAATGTCCTAACCCTTTTTTTTTGGTAAGGATCTACAGGGTGTACAGGGGCTCACTGCATAGATCGGACTTACAGTGATTCTCCTGTTTTCAGCCTCCCAAGCACTGGGATTACAGGTGCGTGCCACCATGCTCAGTCTCAATCACTGTCTAGTGCTCCCCAGGGGCGGGGCTGACACAGTATGCCTGGGATCGAACCCCAGCTGCTGTGTCTGCCCTAAGCAAGTGCTTTAATCCGCTGCTATGTGGCAGGCACCCCTGTCCTACCTTTTTATAATATACTCGTATTAGAAGCCTCAGTTCAGTATTTTTGTTTCTAAAAAAAAAGAGGAAGAATTTGAGGGATTTGACATAGCATTGTGGGTAGCAATATAAATTCTGAAGTTTGCAGATCCAAGCATCTGTGTGATTTAGAGCAAGGAGCTTTACCTCTCTGAGTATACTCTATTTTCCTTATCTATAGAGTGGGGGGTAATTAGAGATCACTCTAGGAATTAGAGGGGATAATGACCTATGAGCTTAAAGCAGTGCCTGGCACATCATGTACACTCTATATGCTTTATTTTACTACTTTTTCATAGCTTCTAATCCAACAATAGCTCCTGGTCTTTCTAGCTAATTATAGTAATAGTTGCATTTTTTTGAGCACATACTATATATTGTCTACCACCAAGTACTTTATGTGAATAATCTCATTAGACATTTCCACTAGCCCTTAAAAATCTACTATTATCATTGCCATTTTACAGATGAAGAAATTGAGAGGCAGACAGATTAAGCTCAGATGCAGGGTCACGTGGCTGGCAAGCAGTAAAATTCTTGTTGAATTGCAGGGTATTTTTTTTCTTCTACTGTTTGCTTTATACTGCCCATAATCAGGTTAGGTAGCAAGTCCAAAGCTCTTTTGTTAAGAACGGAGGCAGAAGAAACTCTTTGCGACACTGGGTGGTCCTCCTCAAGGGCATGCAGTGTATCACAGACACTGGAGCTCAGGGTTGGCAGCTGGACCAGGGCTTCCCCAGGAAAATCATTTTATGAGGCAGTGAAATATTAGAACCTGCCTGGAATTCTGACTCTGGTAAATCTGTGCTCAAATAGGCTGAGAGGTGCATGACTCTTTGATTGTTTTGAATGGCCAGTTTCTTTATTTGTAAAATGGAGAAAAGAATAGTAACTGGCTCTCAGGGATCTTCTGGGTAGGCTGTTCTCTATGACACCTGGTAAGCCTGGAATACAGGATCCTCAATCTGCCTGCCTGAAGTTCACCCACCTCTTTAGTTATGTGATCTTGAGGAAGCTGATCTTTTAGTTTCAGTTATTTCAGCATAACCATTACTCTTAGTAGTAATAGAGAATTGATGATGTGGTTATAATAACATCAGCAGAAGAAATGACTGAAATGAGACATATTTATACCTTTTTCCTTTTGTGAGAAATTCTTCATGATGCTCTAGTTGCATGCTATCATTTTCGGGGAATTGTATGAAAAGGGCTGAAGTATATTGTTAGTTACAGTGTCTGTAAATAGCAATTATGGAGGCAGCCCCAGTAGCAAGATGGGAGCACTAGAGGGTGAATACGGAGATCTGACTTTTTGGTTCACAAATATACACATGACCTCTTGCGTCCTCAGGCAAAGCAGTTGGGAATCTAGCCTATAACACCTCTCAGTAAAGCTAGAGCTTTAGGTCATTGTACTCAATCAGAAATCTGCTATTTTTTATACAGGGCCAAATACTAGATATATTTAGTTTTGATAAGTCAAGAGGCAATGTCTTCCTTTTACCCACCTGATGTTTGCAATAAAGGGCTGACAGTCTTTTTTACATTTAGAATTTACATTGTAATAGGTGATAGAAATATATAGGCGATAGATAGACAGACAGAGATTGTGATAAATTCATAGCTTGCCCAGTATAACAAAAACAGGAACCAGACCATTTTTGGTTTGTGAATCATAACTTACCAACTCCTATCCCAGAATATTGTCTTTAAAGTTATAGATTCTGGAAACAGAGCACCTGGATTTGAAATCTGGATTCATGACTATGAAACAGAGTAACCTTGGGGAAATTATTTAAATTCTCTGTGTTTCAGATTCCTCATCTGTATGAAAGGTGTAACAATGTCATAGACATGGGCATGGAAACCCCATGCAATGGTGTTTTCCTGTGACTAGTATTAATTGTTTGCATTTGTTTTCCTTCTTCTTGCCTAGCTTTCTCAGTTTCTCCTAGTTTGTAAAACTTATCTAGTATCAGCCATTCTTTACATTGCAGTGTTCTAGTTCTCTGGATACAGATTCTTTTAAGTGTATTCTCTCTATTCTTTTTCCAGGAAACTTGTTATACATGAAGATTCCTGGGCTTGCTGAATGATGCTCTGGTAATGAACATTTAATACTTGTTGTGGGTGGTTTTCCCACACATGGATTTAGGATCAACTGGCCCAAGAGTTCTGTAAATCTTCCCTTTTCATCAGGATTCCAGGTTGGAAGATGGATGAAAATGACAGATACAAGCCAGTGAATTAACTGTAAGTTTGACCCATCAGCAACCCTGTGTAAGCCTCAAAATCCAGTGGTTAAATGCACACTTTCCAATTTCCTTCAAGACCAGAAGGGAAAGAAGTAACTGATGACTAGGAAAACCAAGCACTGCCCCTGTCCAGACTGTGTGGTTGGACTCGGAGAAGCTAATTCTATGCTGAAGATGAACTCAGTTGAACTTTGTGGATTTGGAAATAAGCATGGAAAGGTTGACCTTATAGTGGTCCAGGCTTCCCGCCAGAGCAAGAAGGTTTGGGAGATGCGCAAGCAAGCACCTCTGGACTCTCGAGTCTCCACAATAAAAAGTGAATGCCCCAAAATGCAACCGCTAGAAGAGATCCTTTAGGATTTACTTTTCCTAAGTGCATGAATTATCATTTGTGTTTTGATGCATAAAATAAGAGTAAATATGTTTAGGTAGAGGTTTTTTAAGATTAAAAACTCTGAACGTACCAATTTGTGAAAGAAAAAAGTTAACACCACTTTTCTGTTCCAAGTGGCTCTCATCAAAGATAAACATAAATAGGTGGGGGAGATAGCTCAGTAGAATAAGCACCTGCCTGGCAAGCACAGAGTCCTGAGTTCAATCCCTAGTACCAGAAAAAAAGAAACATTTTTACAATGATATGCAATGTATTAATTATTAAAACTGTCCTACTAATCTGTTTTGAAACTCTCATTGCTATTTGTTTCTCAATAAAATTAATTTAAAAAACAAAAACCCCAAAGATAAACATAATTATTATTTCTTCTGTGCTGTTGTAGACATCTCCTAAGCACCTACAGAGAAATTTGCTTGATGTGGTGACTAGAGACATATTTTGTTGTGCTAAGAGAGTCATATGATACTGGCTTTTGGCAACTACCTCTTTTGACATAAATTATACCTTGAACTAAATGTTCTCTTTTAATCCCAGATGCTCCCTTGTATAATTTTATTATTTTCAAATACCCAAATCCTTCTCCTTTCTATTCTGATAATATCATTCTCTGTACTTAAAAATCAGTAATGTATACCACCTTATAATCATCAAAATAGGGCTGAATGCCTACAGACAGAGAGATTCGCCCTAACACAAGAAACACAGGATCATAACTCTCCATCTGTACTCTAATCCAATCACTCCCCAGACTCTATTGGCACACATTCCTTCATCGTTTTTTTATACCTACTTTCTCTTTCCTTTATGGACAGCTTCCAGACTCAGTGATTCATTTATTAACCAAGAAATGTCAAGATAGTTGCTTCAAGATATGCCCAGACAGCCTGAAATTTGAAAAGGCTGTGAGGTAGGGTAGCAAAGCATCAGTTCAATCAAAGAATCTGCTCCATCCCAGATGCCACTGTTGATTTTTTTAATTAATTATTTTTTATTTGTGGGGGGGCAGCTCAGCCCACCAGGGGGCGGGCCTGGCTGGCATGTGGTGCTGGGGGATTGAACCGCGGTCCCTGTGCTTTGCTAAGCTTGTTGTAAGTAGGTGCTTTAGACCACTAAGCCATCCCACCAGCCCCACCACTATTGATTTTGAGAGTGGTATAGACACATCATTAATAGTTATTAAGAGAGCATCTAAAGGACTGAAGATGCAAAGGATGTTTTGGTTCATACAAAAAGGAAAAAGGTAGAATCTTTGATCACAGATCAATAGAAGAACTTGACAATGTGCAACTGAAATGACACATGAGCATTTAGTAGAGTGGAATCAGTATGAGGTCCCTGAGACAACACCATCCTTCAATGCTCTCAAAAACCACACATTATTTCAAGATGTCATTGCCAAACTAAAAAATCAGGAAAATACCATGAAAGTAGGAGAACAAGAATTCAGAAAACAGCTTTACAAAGTACCTTCTGAATGTAGTATGTATTTCCCGTGGTTGAGTTCATTCTCAGAGGATAGTGACTACAAGTTAGTAGTGGAGCCCCCAAGAGTTACTAGGATGCTTTTGTGGCCTTCAGGGATGACATAATCTCAGAAAAAGGCTACCAGTGATTCTACTTCTGCAGGGATGTAAAAGCCCTAAAAAGGTTGTGACAGTGGGTCACTGTGCATGCTCATTGTTGCTAATACAGACCAACAAAACCAAGAAATTCTGCAAGTGATGATGGAAAACTTTCAGATACTGTAAAAACCCATTGTAAATGTTTAAGAATAGAGTCTGTTCACTAGGAAGGGGAAATAGTCTTTTTGTATCTTCAAAAGTCCTCTACAAAAAATGGTCCAGTCAACTGGGCCCTAAAAAATCAAGTGGGACTTAGATGCCCCCTGTACACTTGACCTCTTGCTTGTCTTTCAATAATCCTTGGGTGGGTGAAAGAGTTGCAGGAACGTTTCCTCAACTCAGTATCAGCAAGTATCTGTTTACTCTGGATCTATCCTTGAGACTCATGCTGGACAAAAAGTGACATAAGAACCAACTCTTGTACTCACAGCCAAGACAATGTTTCCCAAGGAATAGTGCACAGATCCCTTAATCAAGATTAAGTGAAAGCTTGTGTCAAAAGCACAGATTTCTGAAGCACACTCTGTATTCATTTAGTCTACATTTTATTGATTCTGGTGGTCATGATTGTGAATCGAAAGTTTAACATCCAATTTGAAGGGGGCATGTGACAATCTGGCTGTGGGCATAGGAGTGATCACATGTGTATGGTAATGGATGATAATATGTATGTGCACCTTACACAGCTGCACAGGCATGCTGTGTGGGCTCATGGGCATGTGTGTAGTGCAAGGAGAGCATGTGCTGCATCAAGCATGGTTGTACATTGTGCACAATGACCCAGTCACACAGAAGTCTATGCCCCAAGTTTCTAAAGCCTAAAAAAGACTTGTCACTTCCAAAAACGCTCATAGGTCAGAAGGATAAGACAACTCTCTTCACAGTTCAGTCTATGCTCCATTAAGCATTTTTGAGACTTAATGTGTTATAGCAACAGCAGGTTTTGGACTCACACAGATCTTGCCTTCAACTTGGATCTGGATGATAATGCTTATCACTTGTCAAGCATTACATTGGTCAAGAGGTATGCTTTCCGAGCCTTAGAATTCTGGTCTAGAGAATGGATGCAGTGGTACCAAATCTACAGTATACATAGTCTTATGTCACTGCATGTGTTGGAGTCCCATCAATCAGATTCAGAAAACATAAGGGAGTAGAAGACAACATGATTGGAGATATAATACTCAAAAGACAGGAGGTCAGCATCATGAATTCACAATGAAGTTGTCCCTTCTTCTGATGAAAAAGTGTGACTTTTCCTCACCAGAGGGATTCCTCAAATCACAGACTTCTAAAAGAGATGTTGCATCTTTGTCAAAAGACGCATTGAATGGAAACTGGACCATGGAGATGCATGCCCCAGTACAACAGGGCTTTGACTGACTTTCAGTGTATATCAACTCTTATTATTGGGATCCTTAATCCTATGATCTTGGGTTTCTATAGTCAGCCAACACCTTATATATCAGCTGAGTTGTGATGACACACTTGGCATCTACTGCAGAATCTTGATCTCGCCCACTTGCACCACTCAGAATAGCTCCTTGGGGTCAATCAGAGGTCACTAGGAGAAGGTCACAAATGTAACCACAGGGATACACCCAGCTCCCCTCCCCAGTAAATGTGCCACATTAGGTTGGAAGAGAAATGGTCTCACCACAGGGCCCTTTCCAAATGCACCCCAGAACACGATGGGGGCAGTGTTCAGCTCTGCTTACCATTTCCATTGGCTTCCTACCTACCAGGCTGCCATATGTTCAAGATCATTCCATTGCCAGATGTATGTCAAAGTTTTCCTTTTTAAAATGTAATTTTCCCTAGAATTTATTGGCATCCTACAATGCTGCTTCTTGGCTGAAGAAACGGCTTTGCTGCCATTTGGGCCTAAAATAGAAACCACACGCAACCTTGACAGTCATCACGACCAAGGAGAGAGAATACACACGTATTTATAAGACACCTGAAGGTGAGTTTTTCCGCTGTGCTGCTTTGAGGACCTGATCAAAAGAGCTGGAAATAGCATTCTTGTTGACTGTGTAATTTCCTTAAAAAAATAAAATCTCAAATCTAGGAAAAGTGCAAAAATGTTGGATGCCATATATGAAGTTTATTACTTTGAGCCTTTAAAAATTTTGAAATTTGCTAGGTTTGACTTTTGCTTAAACATCAAAATCTCTGTTCATTGCCTTCTACTTTGTTCCTTACTGTTAGTGTTGTGGATAGGGAGAGCTGAGCTCCAGAAAAATGGACACACACTGCAGTATCTAGGCACTGCTCCTGTGGATCAGTGTGCTGTGTGGATTGAAAGAGAACTCTCAGGAATTCTATTCAACAAAAATCTACTTATTCAAAATTATAGCTTTGGTATCCAGAAATCACTTTTTGGAATGGAAATCACAATCATATTTAAAAATTTTACTCATTTTCATCTGAAGGATTTGAACAAATAATATGTTTTTGTTTTCCCTGTCATACCCCAGACCTTCTTCACTGTTGGTGGGAGTGCAGAGCGTCCCGGAAGTTGGAATCGCAGCTCTCGCGAGACTGGCCAGGAGTCAGCAGTGCTCTGAGAGAGAGAGTGTCCTCAGTTCCAGAATCCTCGTGTCTAGCTTCACCTCACTGGTTGCTTTCAGCCTCTAGTTATCTCACTGCAGTCTAGGACTCTTTCTTTGTTAGCTGGCATATGTGTTCAAGTGGTATTAGATGAGAAAACATACCGTTCTCTCAAATCTACAGAAAAATAAAAAATCATACTGTGCTCCCAGGAGTATCTGCTGGAAAATTCAAGACTTTGAGACTATATTGATGCCAAATTTGAGCACAATGAAGAAGCACTTGTGCCTAGCAACACTTTGGACCTTAAGCTAATGTCACATATTCTGTCTCTGCTGAGAATTTTGCTGGAGATGAATTCGGGGGCTCTAGGGCAGGGTCTGGCTGCCAGCTGGTGTTGGGATAGAGTTTTCCCTCCAGAGTAATCAATTATAGTTTCCCAAGACGAGCTAGTGGAATGCAGCCAGCACAGTGGGTTGAGGAATCTGGGAGCTGGAACTCTTTCCCAGATGTAGGGGTCATCCTATGTACGTGTGGTGACAGTGAACCAGAGAGGTACAGGAAAGAAACATAGACTATTGAAAATAGGCCATGTATTTTAGAAAGTTGTAAGAAAGATAACAAGGATATCGCACATAAATTGTTAACAGAGTGATGTGGAAGAAATCATATGCAGATTTCAGGGGAAAACATAGATCCTACATATAATCTGTCTTAATCCTACAATTAGTGGGCACCAGCTTTGATGGAGAAATGTTTCTGTGCAAAACACCATACCACTGAGGAAAGACACAAAAGCAACAACCCAGACTCTTGCCTTAAGGAGTCCTTAAGGACATAACAAACATTTTAAGGAAAGAGCATATTGACACATAATAAAATGAAGAGGCACCTTATGATAGCTTTTCCCATTACTTTTTCTTTTTAATTTTATTTTGCAGCATTTACCATGGTCAGATTTTTCCCATTAATTGTTTCTGAGAAACACCTACAAGGTAGACAATATTATGATCTATATAAATGAAGAAACAGCAGTGCCAAAACTACATAAAGTGAGTAACCTGCTGGGTTTGGATGTAAAATTAAAGGAAACAACAACAATGCCCTTGATCAAGATTCTTAGAAATTGAAAATTGAAAAACCGACTTCCCAATGAATTTTCAAAAATAAAGTACCAGTGTTTTAAATAAAGATGGTACAGCCGGCTGGCTTTTGCCTTTTGCCTCAGGCTCCAGTGTGGCTTGGCACAGCGCTAGTTCAGAACATTTACAAAACTTGGAAGTCAGCTCCTGGTGCTTCTAGCCCAAGAGATTTGATTTGATTTTATGGCTTGAACTTTTGACCAATGCCCTGCAAGGGGAAATGTCAAGGGTTGCACCTCACTGCTGTGGGCCCTGAGCAGGCGCATGGCAGGGAAAGCCTCTGTTCCCCAGATCTGCTTCAGTAGGTTAAGAAGCAGCAGATGTGCAGGAGAATGGTGGCGAGGGGCCAACTTCCACACACTGGAGAGGAAAATCCAGCTGAGCTTGGGGAACTGATTGTGAAATAGTGAGATTGAAAACCTATTGTGGAGCACAAGAAAACAGCAGCTAAGTAGGATAGTAGGAGTCAGGACTGAATGCATTCTTAATGTAGAAAAGCATTTTTATGAAGTCCAAGAAAAATGATATGCAGCTGGGCAAGCTGATCCGTGAAAGACTCAAGGATGAAGGAGATAGGTATCTTGGACTATGCAGCCTTGGCTAACAATCACCCAGATTGGCAATAAATAAAGTCAGGACTTACAACTTAGCACTACCACTGTAACCTTTCACCTCTTCAGAAAAGGATGATTGCTGATCCACTTACATAATTCTACCCACACTTCTGCCCCTACAAATATTTGATCACTGGAATGGAGCAGGATGGGTTGATAGCTCCCTGTGGATGGGGTGGATCTTGGCTTCTAGACACACAAAGATCTTTTCTCTGCTGAAACTTTGACAGAGTAGTTCACTAATTACAGCTCCTTATGTACTTTTTCTTTTGTTTGACCAGCCTCAATTCTTCATGAGTGCTCCATCAATTGGGCTTGTCTTCAGAGAAGCAAACTTTATTGCTCAGAACTCAGACCCAGTGAGGGCTTGTGGTTGGGGGTGAAGGCAGGAGTTGGATTTCCAATGGAGGAAATATGTAATTTCACTTATAAACCAGCAGAATGCAAAAGCTGTTGGAATTTCATACCAGAGAGCGCTCCAGTAGGTCCTCCCCAAGCATCTTAACATTACTGCCTGTTGAAGGAAAATCCAGACTAATCCAAGAGATGGTTCCCCAGACAACCAGGTAATCTAGAAAACATGTTATTTTGATTTCAAAGGGAATTCACTTAACCTGCCTGGAGATATGTTTTAGTTTTCTGCTTTTCTCACTCATCCACTGACAATTACAAAATAGATAACTTCAATGAGAAATGTTCATGAATTACATGAAGCCCTGGTAGCTACTTTTCCCATGGCTTACCTCCCGCATATAAGAGCTTAGGTATGGCACCAGGTGACTTACTTGGCTATTGGCACCTTGGTATGGAAATACACCCCTACTCCTCTGATTTATTATTTCATATTCTTCAAAGATTGGGAACGGCAGCAATGCTCAAAGTTTTTAAGAAGTTATTCACTGTACAAATCCATTTTTGTCTCACTCCCAATTCAGGGGTAATTTTTTTTTTTCCCCAGTGAGTTACATAAGGTATGATAGAAAGCATTCCATAAACCTGTCTACTTTAGGACTGATTTCTTGTGGTAAACCTCTAGAAAATCCTTCCCAGTTTCTAAAATAAGTACCCAGGCTTTGCAAATAGGTCTTCCAGTCTGAGCAGGCCGTCACTTCCTTTCTTTCTATCACTTCGCTGTCTTCATTTTCAACACCATTCCAACCAAATCACAGGTGAAGCTGGATGAGTTGGCATAAACAAAACTGTGTTTCAGACCTGGGGATTTTTACTGCTACAGCTCAATGTTAAGTCAAAAAGCAAAACACCATGGGAATGAGGTTAAATTTAATGTGAGTTGGACAATTTCACAATTAGCCCGAGTACTGAACTCATTACCAAATGGAATTTCCCTAACAGACATTGCCCTAGCTGAACAAAGCAGCTAGTAATGATGTTAATCCCCTGAGGTTTTATCCATATTTATGCATGTGTGCAAGAGTATGCTGTCACTAAATGACCCAGGAGTATACACAAAACCAAGACCAATTAGCATAGCTGTGACTTAGTCCTACGTAACGCTTGTGCCACTGAAGGTGATGCTTCTTCAGTTGAAGGTAGTCTTTGTTCTTGTGGCTCTTAGTCTCCAGCAGATGCTTAGGGAAAGGAACCATGATCCACTGGCCTGTGAAAGACAGAGCTGTCAGAAAGGTGAATATCCTTCTATTTTACCTTTCCCCTCTCTATTTTGACCCTTAAATCAGTTGGTACACATGCCTTTAATCTATTTCTCATTGGGTTATCTCTTGGCTTGTTTGGTCTTTGGATATCAGAATTTAAAGCTATGATTCGCAGCTGGGAGCTTTCAGCTGAACTTATTTTTCTACTGTTTATCTCCTATAATGAGCAACTTTTCAGTTTCTATCTTCACTGTTTCCTTGTGCCCTTTCCTCAGATCTACCTCCTACTTTTGGAAATGCCATTTGTTGATAGAAGATTCAGTTATGCCCAATCTATGGCTACTCCGGTTATAAATACCCACACACACTAATAAATATCAGAATGTCTTAAAGGAGAGTGTAGTATATATATATATATATATATATATATATATATATATATACACACACACACATATACACATACACACTGTGTACTTATTATAAGCAGAGCATACCTGGGCATTGCTAAGTGGAGATATATTTTCTTCTGCACATCCAGAGTTGTAGCCCTTTGGTTTGTGAATCAACATCTTCTAATATTCATCTAATAAAACCCACTTAGTAAGCATCCTAATACTCTAGAAATATGATTTATTTTGCCTTTGAATCTGGAAACAACAAATTGCAAAGCTACTGAGCACTTGGGATTCTCTTCGAATCTATTCAATTTCTAGTCTGCCAAGAACCTTTTTGTCTTACTCTAATCTTGGAAAAAACCCTGTAAGAGATGAAGATCATCTACTACCTGGACTTCATCCCTGACAGCTTGGGATTCCAGAGACACCTGGATGTCCAGATTGTACCTCTGCCAATGGCTCTGGATATCTTGCTGGATGATCCAGACTGTGTTCGTTGGATTTTTTGTTCCTACGATCAGGTATCACCAATACTTTTCTAGCACTGCTTCTACCACACATTATTAACAACTTTGCCCTCTTGGGCAGATGGAGGAGAAAATGTGTTTTATGCTCCACAGGAGAGAAACAAACAAAATATTAGCTATTATGTTTCCTTCCATCTTTCCATACTGTCTCCTTCCCTCCCTCCCTCTCTCCCCCCTCCCTCCATTCCTCCCTATGACTACTCAGGTTATAAATACCCAAACACACTATACTCCCCTTCTTCCCTCTTTCCTTCCCTTCATTTTATTTAGTAAGCATACCGTGTTAACTAAACTTTCTTGGAATTTGCAAAGCTGACTAGAAGGATCTTCACCTACACTGTTACCTCCAACCAACTCTCTCTCTCTCTCTCTCTCTCTCTCTCTCTCTCTCTCTCTCTCTTTCTCTCTCCTCTCCCCCTCTCTTTTTTCTCTCTCTCTAAGAAACTGCTAGAAGATGCATATAATAAGTACCAAAATGAATGATAAGGCAGGAAAAAAACACTAAGAGTTTTAAATAAAAGAAAGTAAACTAGCATCTGAGTTAGTCTTAGAGTAGATTAATCATGTAAGTACAAATGTATTTTAGTTGTTGAGTCCTTCTATAGTCCCATAAGACCCACTGAAATAAGCCTCCACAGTAGAGTATGCAACAATCACTACTCAAGCATTTTCAGTTCAACAAATAGAAGTTGCAGGTCCCCATGGTGTGTGTGTGTGTGTGTGTGTGTGTGTGTGTGTGTGTGTGTGTGTATACGTACAAGTGCCTGGTATCATTTCCTTTAAGATTTCTCTAAAACTCAAATCACAATGTGTCATAATTCAGGGGTTTTGTACCAGAACAATACATTGCAGGACACATTTTATAAGATTATTTTATGGTTACCCAAAGAGTCATATACAAAGGGTGCAAGAAACCTGTCTACACACTAAAGACCAAAGAACCTAGCTGAGGGCTTGGGTCCTACTATCCCGCATGAGTCTGGCTGAAAACCTAGAGCCAGTAACAATGCCTCTCACCAGTCCAACTGGAAGTGTAGAGCCCACAACAATGTCTTATACAGGCCTGCTTTACAAATCTGCGCTAGAGGTTCACTACAGTAGTAGAAGCTAGAGAGTCTGCGCCAGCAGGTGAAGGATCTGTGCTAGCAGGCTGAGGGATCTGAATGGGGCCGAGGAAACAACACTCAAGGTCATAACCAGAGCTTCCCACAAAATCACCACAGCCCTCCTCAGCAACAGTGGTGTCCTGAGCTCCTGAGAAATGAGGAAACCTGAGTTCACATCAGGAAAGTCGTCCTGACAAGCTTCTCCATGAGGTTGAGCTATGCACCATCTTCCCTGCTGGAGCCAGGAAGTGATTCTCAAGATGAGGACCAGAGCTCCCCCAAAGTAAACTGTAGTCATTTTCAGTGACAATGGGGTCCCAAGCTCCTCTTCTCACAAGAACGGTCAAGCTCATCAGGAAAGACTGGAAGACTATGTTACCCAACAGCACCAGGTCACCCAGCAGAACAGCCCGAGAGAACCAGCAGCTTCCAACAGCTCCAACGGCTTCTCCAACTAGCTTCTCCAGTTCTGCATCTTATGCTGCTGGAAAACAATCCTCAGGCAGGCCTCCAAAATCCAGATCCACACTAGTTCAGTTCAGCCAGGTGTAACAAGTCGATCACAGTTAGCTATACACTACACTATGTAATAAGACTCATTTTCAGTTTATCAACAATGGAAACAAGAGCTCAAAGATATAAAATAGCATATGTGACCAGTAAATAGTAAGTCTAAATTTCTTACCCTTTAGTTTACATTTCTTAACAAAATTAAGATTTTCACATGGAGGTGAGCCTTAATTATGACCTAGAGAAACATGTAGTATTTTAAATTTATTTATCTATTTATTTATTTGGTACAGGATCTCACTATGCAGCATGGACTTATAGTGATCCTCCTGTCTCAGCCTCCCTAGCTCTGGGATTACAGGTGTGCACTACCATGCCTGCTTTTGGTGGCCAACACAGCAGCATTGCTTGTGGTACCAGAATCAAACCCAGGTCCTTGAGCTTGCCAGGCAGACGCTTGAGACTACTGAGCTATCTCTCCAACCCAACATGTAATATTTTAATTGCAAAAAATACAGGGAGCATAAAATGGAGGTAAGACATATGTTGAAGCTTGAAATTAAGACAAATTGCAAGAGGAAAAATTGGTCAATATGAAGCCACGTAACAAAGCAGGCAGGTATAAAAATCACTGAACAATGAATGACCCTAGGAAGTAAGTCAGGAACATGTGTGGGAGTTTGTTAATGCTCGAGTGAAGGATGTGAGCTTGAATCAAAATCAGGAGAGATCCACAGAAAGCGTTTCGTGGACAAGTAACCCAATGACCTCAGTTTTGAAGCCAATGCATTCACCCAGAGCCATGATGGAGAAACCACAAAGACATGTAGTGAGTGATCACGAGCATCCATTCCAACGTGGAAAGTCTTGGCCCACATACATTTTTCTAAGACACATTTTGTTTTCTTTCTCCAGTCATTTACCACCAAATCAATGTTTCTAAAGTGATTTGATTTGTTACCTCCAATCCTAACGATAAAGAAACATTATCCATGAGAAAGAAGGGCAGGAGAGAGAGAGAGAGAGAGAGAGAGAGAGAGAGAGAGAGAGAGAGAGAGAGAGAGGAATGAAGAAGAAAAGAGGAGAGGAGAGGAGGGGAGAGGACAGGCAAGGGACAAAGGGAGAGAGATCAAATCAAATAACAGCTATCTTTTGATTTCATACTGTGTAAGAAGGGACTTGGTACTAACAAAGTAAAATGTACAGTCTCACTCATAGCTTCTGAAGATAGAATATGTCTAGGAGTTGCCAAGTGATTGAGATGCCTTAATATTCTAAAGGAGATTTCAACTAAGGTGTTAGAGCTCTTCCTTTCTGCTCAGGCTCTTTTATGAAATCCTAGAATGGGTTTCCAAGAAAAAGAATGAATGGGCTTGTCTCCTTGGAGACCAGTGGCCTCTGCAGAAACCTTTAGCCAGTGGTCTCTTTCGGAAAAGGAAACACATGAGCCAGGGATGGATAAGCCTGCTGACAAATCTATATAATCTTTGCCCCAGGAGGTGGAGAATTTGAAATCATTTATTTATAATTAGAGATGCAATGGACTGTGTGACTTAAAATTTCACAATTCAATACTCTTGGTGAAAATACTCAATAATGAAGAAAACAGCCAAATGCCTGGGAAAGAAATATTCAAATTAATATCAGATACCCTCTTCTCAAGTAAGACAAATTCAAATCTTATGATAGCTCCTACTTCCAAGACTAAGGTAAGCATAACTTTCAAAATCTTCTCTGTGGGACTTCTGCTTTCCTTAGTATTGGCATCACGAAGGCGGGGGCTTCCAGGCTTTGGTGCAGAAAGGGAAGGAAGGCCAGACTGCTAGGGCTCCCTGCGAGCACTCAGAGTGAGTGAATATGTTCTCTGAGATTACAGAAAATGGAAACAAAAATGTAACATATTTTACTGACTAGTTTACTACTTAATATCAGAAAGCATTTCTGAACATTTGGTCCAAACTCTTGATTAAAAAACAAGAAAACACACTTTCAAAATGATGCTACATCAAAGAATACAAGAAATGTGAACCTCACAGTTTTAAGTGCTATGGACAGGACTTGGATAGATTTTCAAAAAATGAAAACAAGTACAGTTTCAGCAATGACAAAGAAATAGTTTCTCCTTGGAATGCTATCACTTAGTGTCACTGTTCTATTGATTTTACATTTTATAAAAAGGGTCAACAAACTATCAGTTATATAGAACTTCTTTATCATTAGTGAACTGGTTTTCAGAGAGCTAGGTATGACTATCCTGCACTAGAATCTCACTGTAAAGGAGGAGTTAACACAGGTAAAACAGTTAGCATAGCTCTAGGTACCCAGTGGGCCAGCTTATTGCTTTCATATATTAGTGGGAGAAATCCATATCTCAAGTAGAGCCTGCGCTTCTGTCCCTGACTTAGTTTCCTCAGTGAGAGTCAGCTATTGCCCTGGGTTTTCCTTCTTTCATTACTAAATCCCTGTTGCCTTGCAATAGCTCACTTGTGTGTAAGTTGACAAATCTGACCACTTTTAGTGCAGCATGTGGTCAATATGAACTGAGGTCTTATTAAATAGTACTGTGAGTTCCATAGAAATAAGATAAATATCCTGAGAAAACATGTACTGTTCACAAGTATCCACCTCTGCTGCTGTCTCATATGTTCAAAATATTTGAACAAAAGGGCTGGCCAGATAGCTCAGTGGACTAAAGTGTCTGCTTAGGCAGACACAAGGACTGGGGTTTGATTCCCAGCATACGATGCTGGTCCTGCCCCTGGGGACACACTGAGATGATGAATGAGACTGAGTGTGGTGGTGCACACCTGTAAACATCTCAGCCCTTGGGAGGCTGAAAACAGGAGGCTCACTATGAGTCTGACCTGTATAGTGAGACCCTGTAGACACTGTAATATATATATATATATATATATATATATATATATATATATTCACAGATTCTGCTAATTACTGTAATGGCTGCTGTTATGAAGAAGTCCTTCAGTCTTCCAACCTCCACAGCAAAGGGCCTTTTGTAGCCCTTATTTGATTGATGTCTCCTGCAGGAAAAATCCTCAGTGTAAGGCCATGGTTCACTGGTAAATATTTCCCTTGGCCTCCAAACTTTTTCATTCTATCCATCAAAAATTAAACCTAATTAAATGTTCTCCCCTATCTTCTTCAAAATCCAAGTATCACACTGAGCACTGCCAGAGCACCCTGGAATCAGAACAGCTTCCTGCTGTTGGGGCTGGTGGCAGATGGGGCTGGAGCCCATTCAACATGTCCAAAGGAGCACAGTCCCGGATGGTTCCATGCCTTTCCATCACTAAGGTCATGGCCCTTGGCATACTGTAAATGCACTCGGTCAGTGCCCTGATTCTGGTGTCCTATGCTGCAATCTGAGATGTGAACTTCCAATTAGCATTGTCACCAGTCACTCATAATTCAACACACATTTATTGGTCATCGCTATGTTTAAACTCACCCTTAGACATAATTGTGTTTGCTTACTGGCTTCACATTAAAACATCTCTTAGTTGAGATATTCATGGAAGCCAGGCAACAAATGGGCATTCTTGTTTCTGCCTGTGCATGGCAATTAAAATTTTGAGAACCAGTGTCAGTGACTTGGGAAAAAAATCTCAAGGCAAGCATTGAGCCTCTTTATAATAAGCATTTCTTTACCATTACCTTTTAAAGCATAGTGGACAATTGTTTAGGAACACCTGGAAACAGAGATTTGAAGTCAAAGAGTGATTGTATAAGCCACAGACTCAAGCATAAAAAGATTTAAGAAACCCTCAACAAATTAA
>NW_004524613.1:10910735-10914116 GCF_000260255.1 Octodon degus
TGAAAGCAATTTGAAAATAAGAAAAATTGAAGGCTGGCTGGATAGCTCAGCAGACTAAAGCACCTGCTTAGGTAGGCTCAGTGACCAGGGGTTCGATCCCCAGCATGCTGTGCCTGCCTCACCCTGAAGGTGCACTGAGATGGTGAGTAAGACTGGGTGTGGTGGCACGCACCTGTAATCCCAGCACTTGGGAGGCTGAAAACACGAGAATTACTATGAGTCTGAACAGTGTAGTGAGATCCTATAGACCCTGTACTAAAAATACAAAAGAAGACAAAAAAGAAAGAAAAATTGGTTCTACAACAGTCTGTTTTCATATTCTCCTATAACATATACCACAGTCTGCTCTTAGTTTTAAGGGTCTCAAAAGTCAATGGCATCAAAATAAGCATGCATATTTGTAGTGGATTGTTAGCTGGTTGTAAGCTTGTTACACTCAGCTGAATTGAGCTAGCATGATGCTGGGTATAAGAGGCCCACCTGAGGACTATAGCCGGCAGCATGAGGCACAACTGGAGAAGCTGTGGAGAGGCTGTTAGGGAACCTGTTCAGAGATGCTATTGGAAGCTGCTAGTTCTCTTTGGCTATTCTGTTGGGAGACCTTGTCATGCTGGATTTCCTAATGAACTTGGCTATTCTTGTCAGAGGAGGAGTTTGGGACCTCATAGTCACTGAGAATGGCTGTGGCTCATTTTGTGAGAGCTCTGGTCCTCATCTTGAGTGTCACTTCCTATCTCCAGAGGGGAAGATGGTGCACTGTTCAGCCTCATGCAGAAGTTTGACATGTTGGCTTTCCTTCTGCTTTCCTCATCACTGGAGGAGCTCAGGGCTTCACTGTTACTGAGGAGGGCTGTAGTGCTTTTTGAGGAGCTCTGGTGCTTACTTTGAGTGTAGCTTCAGATCCCTCAACCTGCTAGCACAGACCCTTCATCTCACTGGCATAGACTACCAAGCTTCCACCACTAACTGTTGGGCCTTACCAGGGCAGATCCATGAAGCAGGCCTGCATGAGAAATTATCATGGGCTCTAGGCCTCCAGCTGGACTTGTGAGAGGCATTGTTATGGGCTCTAGGTTTTCAGCTGGGCTCATGCAAGATATTAGTAACCAGGTCCTCAGATGGAGTCTTTTGTCTTTAGTATGTGGACAGATTTCTTGTACTGTTTGTATATGATTCTTTGGGTGATTACAAAATGATCTTATAAAATATGTTATGTGTTACATTGTTCCCTTGTAAAACCCCAAACCATGAAAAAATGCATTTTATTAATTGTTCAGAGATCAGCAGATTCACCAATAAAGTGGTGCACCTTTAAATACCTGTATACTTGAGAAAAGATGACTGATTCTACAATCTGATGAGTCTCCTACATGATTTGAGAGCAGCAATCTCTTCTCAGATAAGCTTTGGAGCAATGCAATGTAAATCAGCCAGCAGCAATCATGAACTCAAAATGTGTCAAGCAAAAGGAGGGGCAGATCAGAAAGGTGTTGCACGCACTGGACATGTAGACATCGAGGTAGGCATTTGGTACTAATTAGTTCATTTAATCCTAGTAAGAAATCTATGAGAGTGATGTCCGTATCCCAATATTGCGTATGAAAAACTGATGAGAAGAGCCTTCTACTTCCTCCAAATCTCACAGTTGGCAAACACATATTGGGTTTAAACTCTGAACACTATGTGATTTACTATTTATTCTTAATACAAAGTATTGAATGATCCCTTAATCAATCTATGCCAAGAGTCATCCCAAACAAAAACACACAAACTAAATTGCCAACCCCAAAAACTATAAGAGGTAATGAAATGTTTGTATAAGTCAAAAGAAATATTGAGCCAAGTAATCACTTATTTCATCAGAGAATGCATTTAAAACATAAAATGATTGATGATGATGTAAAAGAAAGTGATCAGTCGACCTTAGGATCTTGACATTGTGTGATACATGAGCCAAACTTATTATGGGAAGTCCTGAAATTGTTTAACCTGGTATGAGTTAGGGGTAGGAGGTCATGTTTCCAGGTTGGTGACAACTTTTTCCATTAACAAAGAAACTATATATATATATATATTCCTCCCAACATAAGTTCAAGATTCATTGAGAGGGAAACACTTTCAAACTGTTAACTTAACCTCCATCAGAATGTATTCTGATACAAGGTTTTAAAACTTAAACTAGGCAGTACATAAAGTAGCTCACATTTTAAACACCAAGAACAATTAGTGCATCAGGAAAACCTGATCTATACCACAATTATGAGCCCAATAGACAGAAGGAAATATTTGAATAGAAAAATAAATCATTCCATGCTTCTTTAAAAGAACTTCCTAAATGTTGCACAGCCTTTGTCTACCAATGAAGAAATAAGAAACTACAAAAATTAAAACTGTTAATACATAGTGCATGCCAAATTATGGTGAAGCTTATATGCCACTATTTTAAGTTAAAGAGTATATCACATTCTTTATAAATATTATTGCTAAAATTTAAATATAGACTTTCTAGACTCCTGCTATCAGCATCAAAATACACTGTCAACTCCAGAACACTGAACAAATTTCTTTTATAGATCTGTATAGCCAACAATTTTCTACATATTAAGTAAAAATCATTTTTGTATTCAGAGTTACTTCAGATTGGCATGAACCAAAAGAGAAAGTTAAAACAATGATCCAGGTGGGCACATATTAGTGAATTTGTTAGGAAATGTCTCAGTAATCCCAGTAAAGAAATTCATGACACCAAGATATGGTTCCATGGTTTACTTTATAAACAAACTTGTGTAGATTCTTTTCCTAAAAAATGTATTTGGTATAGAGTCTTACCTTGCAGCTTGGACTCATAGTGATCCTCCTGTTTCAGACTCTCCAGTGCTGGGATTACAGGTGTGTGCCACCATATCTGGACTCGGTGGTTGGGTCAGTGTGCCCAGGGGTTGGGGCTGGTGCAGCATGTAGTGCCTGGGATTGAGCCCTGGTCCTTGTGCTTGTCTGAGCAGGTGCTTAGTCCACTGAACTATCTCACCAGCCCTAAACTTGTACAGATTTGTTTTGGAAAGATGTAAATAACCAGGCAGAGAAATAGGAGGTTGCTAAGTAGGTCAGAATCTCAGAGGAGAAATGCAAAGGACATATATTCAGAAGTCTTAACTTCAGAGGCTGGGTCAAAACAACGGAGGCTTGCAGAAAAGGGTCAGTGGAGCCCAGCTACAAGCTTCTAGGCCAAAGGCAAGAAGACTGAACCTCAACTCTAACATGCCTTGCTTTATATAAAGATGAGCACCTGGCAGTTTGGAGTTGAAGTTCAGGACTGTCATTGTTCCAAGTGAAAAGCCTGTTGTTGAAGAGCATTGAATTCCATGTTTCAGAAATGCATAT
>NW_004524613.1:10914216-10930982 GCF_000260255.1 Octodon degus
TATTCAGTTTGTCTCTGCTGTACTGAAAGAAGACCTCATAATACAAAAATCAGAATGAAGGAGCGACTATGGCAAATGCTGTAAGGGAGCAAGGGAAGAAATTTTGTTTTTATTTATGTGTGTATTTATTTATTCATTTTTCCTTTGTGTTTCTATCAGTGAGTATGCTAGCATCTGGGACTATCCTTCTTCTTAGGCACTGTTATTTTCCATGAAATTTCATACCTGTCATTATATACCCACTGTTCTTTACAACTTTTATCCCATCAAATCTGCATTGACCTTGCAATAATGTCCAAGAAACATGATGTCTTTAGCCAACACATATGATTTTCAAATTGCACAGGGATGATTTATTTTATGAAAAGAAATAAAATACATGAAAGTCAAGCTTTTAAAAAAGAAGACATAATAAGAGCATGAAACTTCCAAATGAGATTGGGAGGGCTGGGGAGATAGCTCAGCTGTCTAAGCACTGACCTGGCATGCATAAGGCCCTGGGTTCCAGTCCGTACTGCATGTCCTGCCAGCCATTAAAGCTTGGAACCGAGCACAAGCTATGCCAGCCACAGAAACTGGGCATGATAGTACACACCTGCAGTCCCAGAGCTGGGGAGGCTGAGACAGGAGGATCAGGATGAATTTGAGCTGGTTAACGAGACCCTGTTCCAAACAAATAAAATGAAAGATTTAAAAAGATTTTAATAAAAGAAAAATAAAATGAGATGGGGGAGAGAAATAACTACTGTGTTATTTGGTAGAGTTGTAGGAACAGTGAAAACATTGTGCAGATCCTGAATTTTCTGGCTTGGGTACCATTTATCAAGTAACTATTCTATTGTGTTCAAGGCAATGTGTCAACTGCTTTATATGTAAGATTTCACGGACAACTCTCTCAAGTAGTTGTGAGTTTCTTTGTTTTAAACACAATAGATTGAGGATCCAAGAGCCTAACTAGTTACTGAATATGAAATGAAGTCAATGTTCTAACCAAGTTGTTCTGTGTTCCAGAACTCTTTCTCTTTCTTGTTTTCTTCTCTCACAGAACATCTCCAAAGACTCCTGTTGCTCTAGTGAATCACAAATAACAGCTCTTAAAACAAAGTTTTGATCCTTCCCTCCCAGTTCCTCCCATTTTATGGATGAGACCAGAAAAGTAAGGTGAATCGCATGCTAAGTCCTTTGCCTCAGAAAGAAATCAGCCGTCCTCTCTTCTACTCAAAACTTCTCTAGGTTCTAAGGGTCTCAAAGGAAGAGTTGTACTATAAAATAAGGTACACTTGAAAGACCTACCAAGATTTTTCATGACATCTTTCTATGATGGCATGCAGAGATTAAGTCATCACCTTTAGGGACATACTGTTCAAATATTTTCTTTTTTTAAATATTTTTTAAATATTCTTTTTTCAAATATTTTTAAAGGAAGTACAAAAATTAGTATTAAAACAGAAAAATTACAAGTGATACAGAATTTCACCTAACAAAATAATAGGCATTTCACAGAATTTGTTGTAATGCAAAGTGTTACCTTTCAACTAGTTGTTCATATTACCAGATATATACATGCAAAATTGGAAGAAGAAAGAAAAAAATAAATAAATGTATAAGAAATCAAGAAGAGAAAAAGGACAAACTACTGAAAAAAGGAAACAAAACAAGTTGAACATTAACTGCTCCTTTCCCTAGACCAGCAGAAATCTACAATACAGTTGAGAACTTATTTCTTTCTGACATCTTCATACTTCTGCACTTATATGTAGGAATGTATATTCTAATTCTATTTTGCACTATAAAAAATACTGGAAAAATATTGAATGTGCACAAAACAAATAGTCAGAAAGCAGCCATCATATCCAAAAAGCTATTTGATTGTGTTTCTTCTACTCTTGCTTTCTCCTTGTTTTTAAGTCTGTGATCTCACTAGTCAGTTATTCTTAAACTCAAAAAATTAGTTGCTTTAAACTTTAAAAGTTTGCTCATAAGTGCTCTGAATATGTTTACTGGGATGAAATTTAAATAAAAACCATTGTTCAGATGTCACTCACATCAATCATTCTTCCACAATAGCAGCAGAGTAGAAATAATTGCAATCTCATGCCCCGTACTTGAAGGAGGCATGGAGAAAAGCAAAGCAAAGCAGAATGTATTATTTTAACAAGAGCTGAAAATGTCCAGAATTTCCAAAGACCATCTTCTGTCCATCTAGTTTTTAAGCAATCTGAATGACTGTTCTTCCAACCATGTTTCTCATTATGTAAGATATGCAACTCTAGTGATGGTGTTCTCCCGTTATCCGTAGAAGCAGGCCTGCACAATCTGACTCAGAGATCATTTTACCAATTCTATTCTTAGGCCAGAAACCCACACTGGAAGAAGGATGAGGCTAAAGCAAAAGGAATTGAGGGCAAAGTCACCCATGCCACACCTTATCTGCATCAAAGCCATAGCAAGCATGGGTCTGACTTTTCATGAGCATGCTGATTTTGCAACTGTCCTTAACATTTTTATCCTGCACAAACTTTATTCATACAAAACAATAAGGTTCTAAGAAACTAACACTGTTTGAAAAGAAAATAACTAAGTTGGAAATGGGACCCTGAGACTTCAATCATAAGGTTTTATGCCAGGTTGAAAAAGCGGACATATAGCCACTCAAAACCTTTGCTAACTTCAACAACTCGGTCACTTGCTGTAGCACTCAGAATCGAAAAACCTCGGACTATCAGCTTATCTTAGTCCATTTTCTTTTGAGACAACAAAATAGCTGAGTCTAATGTGTAAAGGCAAAAGATCTATTTAGCTCACAGTTCTGGAGACTGAAAACTGAAGATTAACCAGAATTTAGTTCGGGCTCTGGTGAGGATCCTCAGCTATATCCCATTATGGGAGATGGCATTATGATGGGAAATTGTGAGAGAAAGGGTAAATAGTGAGACAAGAGCTCTCTCACATCAAACTAGCCAGGGTCCACAGAACTGCACTGATCCTTAAGTGCTATGCCCCCACCACCTACTTGTGTTCCCACAGGCTCCACTTCCTAAGTTTCCGGCACCTTTCAATTTTGTCACACTTAGGACCACATTTTCTGTCTATGTATTTTTGGAAGACACTCTCATACTATATCCAAAGGATAGCATTCATTTTCTTGGTAAGTATTTTGCCCAAATGCAAAAGAAAATCATCCATCCTTCCTCTCTCTTCTCCATTTCTTCCATATACCCAAAAGGGCCAATGTGCCAAGAAACTCAAAATTTTTGTCTTTGTTGAGCTGAGTTCTTTCCCTGCAGGTGGAGGCAAGCTCTGTGGTATTTGAGAAGCATTTTGGGAGGTTAATATTAGACTTTTCATTGAAATCCATTTTTATACTTTATGACACACGCTACTGAGAGGTGATTTCAATAATCCAAACCTATTGCCCCTCTGAATGGAACCAGTATAAGACAGAAATTTTTCACTTACCTTTATAAATATGGTTTTTGCAATATCCCATTATAGAAATGAAGAAACTACTCAGAGAGCTTCCCAAGCCTTACATAGAAAAGCCTTTAATCATTCACTTCTTTGATGCTTACTACAGCCTCAAAGGTGCTCTACCCGCATCACTCTTCAAAGAGAGACTTTTTGTCTGACTGCAGAGAATACACTCAGTACAGTGCTTCCAGCTTCCTCCTTTTCAGAGCTTCCCTCAGCTACAAGCCACCTTGCCCAGAGCTCTCTGCTTCTCATAGCAGCCATATCCACATTAAGTAAACTTGAAAGATAAAGCCTTGACCTTTCAAGTCCTGTGCCCTATGATACTTCGCCTTCCCCCTCTGTTAAATCCTGTGCATCCTCTTTTCTCTCACTGGTATTGATTTCTAGCTAATATCCTGTGTCCCAGACCCTCCCTTGGTATCTCCTTATGAATGCAAATTACTGACACCAGCATAACTGTATTTATCTTTCTCTTTGTTCATACTCTGCCAGGTCTGTGACTCAGCTTTCCCCTCTGAAGGGACATACTAATAGTACCTACGTGATGTTTGCTTTTCAAACATCAGGGTCTCAGATCCAAGAGAGCAAGCACTGACATTTGTGCCAGTGACTCCATTCTACTGAGTTCCTTGATTCTAAACTCAGATTTTGCCCTTAAATGAGTGTCCAACAACTACTCAGTTCATACTTATAGCATTGGCTGTCTTTTATCAAGAGTCTCTAACTCAAAAGCCTGCTGAGGATTCTCCAAAATTAAATCTCAAAACTGGTCAGTTTAAAGACAGATACTAAACTTGTTATTTTGCAACTCAACACGACAATGACTTCTCGTGTCGCTCCCCATTCCCTTGCTCAGTCCTGTGCTAAGCAAAGACTTCCACCCCATTGCTCAAGGTAGAAATTTTCTAGTTTCCATGCCTTTATGTTTGCCCCTGGAATGTCCTTTCCCTTGTTATTTCTCATTCCTGTGATATTAACTTGAAAGTCCCTGCCTCCTAGACCTTTGTGCAGTCATTCTCTCTAAAATAAGTTTTTTACTTTCTTTTTGGTTCACTTCTCATAGACGCATATTGTTTTTTTCCACATAACTATTTATTTGCTTATTAATAACTGTGTTTACCTAAAATGAAATCTTAACCATGTCATTTTGAATGAATGAATTACTTGTTCCTCAAACCATCTTTTTCTAGATCTCCATCATATTTCAAGGTGTCATTGTCTTGTCTTGTTCAATCCATTCTTCTGGGCTATAGTTTTGTCTTCTTACTATTGTCCACTTCAGCCCCCCTGTCTCCATTCCCAAGCTGCTGTCTTAATTCAAACACTCATCATGTGACACTTAGACAACTACCACACACCACTTTCTCACCCTATCTATCCTCTAGATACTGTGAGGGTGACCTTTCCAATATGCAAATCACTCTCGGGCTTAAAATTTTTTAATGGCTCCCTGTTGTCCACAGGATAAAGTTCAACATTCTTAACATGACAGGCAGGCTCTGACTCCATCTCCCCTTCTGTTTTATCTCTAATTCTTCTCCAATAAGTCCCATGTCTACAACCTCTGAATTATCTACCTACTTCTTGATGTTCCGTCTTCTTTATGTCCTGAATTCTTCCCAATTCATTTCTACATCCACCAAGTTCCTTCATACTTGAACTGGGCAAACAACAACCTTCTTCTAATTGCACATTGTCTTGTCCAGTTTGATTTCTCCGTAGCAGCAAGTGAGGATTTACTTTCTTCATTTTAATCATGAGAACACCTACCTTCACCCCTCTTTGTTTCAAATCCCTCCATGGACAGAAGAGGTTCTAGAAAAACCTGGCCTATGAGAATTCCTCTAACCCCAGGAACACTGTTTCATGTGTTCTCACTCATACTGCAACACTTCTGACTACAGGTATTTTGCTTCTGTTTTCCCATTGACCTAAAATATGCATGAATATTGTCTCAGTTACTCTTCTCTTGGTACTGGGACAAATGCCCGACACCAAAAATGAAGGAAGGAAATGTTTAGCTCACAGTTACTGGAGGTTTCAGTCCATACTTAGCTGGCTCCAAGGCAGAGTTTCACAGGGCAGAGAGCAACCTTTCATGGTAGCAGCAAGAAGCAGAGATCAAAGGGGAGTGGCAGCAGTTCAGGCAGCTACTGAGCCTCTCTCTCTCCTTACATTGTGATGCAAATTCCCTGCCCCAGGGTAGGTGCAGAATCCACACTCACAATAATCAATCACAAACTCCAGAAGCTGCCCCATGACTGCATGAGGCTTTGGGGGCACAACTAGACACAAACTATAACATATATGTGCTTCCTATAGCTTACCACTATCTTATCTTATAGCCCAGTTTTCTTCCCTAAGGTAGGCCAAGATTTTGAGAATTCCTTCCTTTGTCTTCAAAATTCTTATCCACCCCAACATGTCCAGGATATGGGAAAAAGTACAAGTTTTCAGAATGTATGCAATGAACCTTAGATTGAATTTTAGGGTGAAAGATAGGACTGGGTCACTGGAGGCAACATTTATGAAAACTAGTCTTTAGCTATCAGCATTATTCATTCTTCTGGAAGTATTCTTGAGGTTTTTGCATAATTATTTTCTTTTTTGCCATCATTTGTAAGGATTTGATATGTTAGAGGGGGACTGTAGCATGTGCTTAATTCAAACTCTAGAAGGAATTTAAAACATGGTTTTCTTTTTGTAAGATGTATTTTATAATATTTTCATTATAACTGTCATCAATGTAGGGCTATTAACTTCATAGATTTCCCATTAACCTTTATTCATTCATACAGTTGTTCATTTGCCTAGTAGATACTCATTGGAAGCCATATCTTTTCTTAGTGTCTGGAAAAGAGGAAGGGTTAGGAGCAGAGTGTCATCCTAGGACTCTTTGACTGTGAAATACAGAGGCAAGAAAAACTATTTGCATCTTGGATTTCAGAAAGATTAGGAAGCAAATGAAGACCAAAGTTTCCAAAGCCTCAGCAAAACATAATAAGTAAGAGCCACATTTGAAGGGGAAGTTTGGGAGAAGCACAAGGCCAGGAGGCCCAGGGACAGAAATGTGTACCTGGCTAGACTGTTCTACAGCTATTTCAGTCTCATCAGTGATTAGAAAAGTGTCTCTTTGATAGCTTTTCAGGTTCTTATAAAGCAAGGCATGAGTTCAAGGCCTGTCTTGAAGGGAGGGAGTGGCATTTTTGTCCAGGTGAGTGTTATATTTCCAGCAGAACAAAATTCACTAGCCAAGAATATTAATACCTAAGACCTGAGAAGGAATGCAGGCAAGGGCTAGCCGAGGGTTGGCATCCCTGCAAAGTCATCACTGTAACAGAAGACAAAAGTACCTTGCAGTGGCACTGAAATATCATCAAAGCTTTTGGATTTAATCAGCAGGACTTTCATCTGCCAGTAATACCTCAAACTGGATGGATTGTTTTTGTTAGCCCAAGCCCCAATACAAGCAAGCTGAGAGTATGGATCAGATGCAGGAGTCTGAGCAGAGCCAGCTGTCGCTGAGGCTGCAGAGGAAAATGGAGTTGGATACTGTCCTTATCTCACTACCTCCTAACTCCCTGATTTCCTGCAGAGATCCCAGAGGGGAAAGGGATCATCACTGTGAATCAGGGACTCCTGCCTCAATTTGTTAAGACCTTCCTTCTGTCCTTTTTAAATATCACTGTTAATATCCCCTCGTGGCACTGTCTCAGTTCTTTACCCTTTCATGCAGATATTATTAAAAACTAGTGTCAGAAATGAAATTCTCCAAAGACCTTGTAAAAGTCAGCTATGAAGCCATGTTATACAGGAGCACAGCTGCTGTGTTAGGAGCCACTTCCTAGCTATGATTTTCCCATCTCTCATGTAGGCTTTTCAATCCCGTGATAGAACTACCTAGAGCTGACTCCTGTCCACTATTCCATTCCACCCGTCCTGGATTGGAAATCCTCTTAAAAGACTCTACTCTATTTGCAACACTCTAGAAGCTTCACACCTACTCCTTCTGTAGTTTTACGCAGAAAATCCTCCCACTCTCTGTGCCCTGAACCTCTTCACCCCACCCACCCCCCGGTATAATACTCTTTTTCTACAGACAGTTTTGGAACTTCAGGCATGTGCCTTGGCCTGGGACAGTGATGAATGAACCTTTTAAAGCTCAGTAAATAAAGCATTTTAGTATACGGCTCACAATGTTTTCAGAGAGCAATTTTATTTCAGGAGTTTGATGTGGAGGCAAAAATATATAAAATGGTGTTATATTGTTAGGTAATATGTTGTAGTGTCATGAATTTAATCCACACTAGCCAAGTTCAAAACAGCATGACATGTGTGCTTTTCTCAAATTAAATTAAATTGACTTCAATATGGTTACAAGAGAAGTCAATTCCAGTTACATTCACTGACCCCTCTATTTCCCTAAGATCACAAAGTACTAACAATAATTTTTATTCTAATAATGATTGATTAAATATAAGAAGCCTGTTTCCTGTGTTTCAGTCACTATCTCTATAAATTCACTTATAAGCACAACAGCCCTAAAAGTTCTCTACTGTTCTTTTTAATCCATTTTACAAAAGAACATATTGAAGCAGAGAAATCTTCAGCTCAAGCCCACAGAGGGAACACAAAAACTAGCATTAGAACACAAGAAATACCTTGTTCTAGAATCTGTACTCTTAATCATCGAGAGCAGAACTCTTAGCACTTATAGGTAAGCTAGAAAAAAAGGGTTTATCCTTAACCTGCATCTCCAATGGCATCTGCCCTTGTTAAGCTGACTTCCCAGTCCCTGGATGGCTACTCTGCCTGAATGCTCTGACATTTGGAGGCTTCCAATCCTTCATGGTGGCCTGCTGAACCGACGAGCTCAATAGAAATGATTGGACCACTTCATTTAAAGTTGTTGGGCTTGGTGTCCAAGTTTCCCTACTATCACTATGATCCCCAGCACAGGACACTGGATTTGTGTGCAAGAGAGTGTGGATGTCCAGTTCTCATGAAAATCCTCTATCACCAGCCTTCCCATATTCTTCTATTAACCTTCTACACTGAAAGTTAGAACCCACCTCTACTCAACTCCAAACACCAGCAGCTGGCCTGCATCTCTCTCTTTTTTAAAAAATAATATAAAATAGAGATATAAAGAAAAAACGGCATTAGAAATAATAACAGATTTCACCAAACAAAGTAATAGAAATCCAACAATGGTTGCTGTATTCCATGATGCTATCTTCAAATTAGTTGTTCATATTACCAGCTAAACATGTAAGAATCATTTAAAAAACAATAACAAAGAAGTTATAAGAAATTCAAAAGAGGGAAAAAATCAAAGTTAAAAAAAAATTTAAGCATTAGCTTCTCCTTTCAAAAAACCATCAGAAATCGACAATACAGCTATCCAAATTATTCTGCATATATACCCAAATATATCTTTCTCCCTTCTTACATTTGTCTTTTTCCTCATCCCAGTTTTCCTTCCTCTCTTTGTGACAATCCATACTCTAGAAATGCTCCCTGAAAGGATAGCCTTTGTTTGTGACCATCCAGAACAACTTCCCAAGGAAGCCTCAGGCACAGGACAATTCTTTCCTCCTAGTTGTGGATTTGAGTGTGGGGAGTGATGATACTTCACCACCCTGGAATGGGATGGGGAACATGCCTGATTTGCACAACCCTGGTGAATGCACAGTAGCTATTCCTCACTGTTAGCACGGATAGATGTGAGTAGTCCTAAAGGAGCTCCACCAGGCTCTCTCCCACTGGCAGTGTTGCTCAGTTCTCACCTGCATTGTAGTCCTACCTTGTCATCACTGTGATTTCTGTCACTCATTGCTTTCATCTTCTTCACCTCCACCCCAACCCATGTATGTACCCCACAAAGAAGAAGAGCTGCAAAACTCACCTGCAGTTGAAAGCTACAGAATAAAGGAAATGGATTGAACATTGTTTTTTCAATACAAACTGTTCACTCAGTTAACTAAATAGTTGAGTATGGAAAGTAATTACTTAGGTGTTCCACATACTTTGTGGACAATAAAATGTCACCTCAACCCATGATCTAATGCACTAAGGGATTTAATCACTGTGAATGGCTGTCAAAATTGCCAAAGAGGGTCAAGCTTGCATCCCTTACTTTCTGACCACACAAACAAACCACAAATGTTAAATCAAGAATATAAATCTGTGCTGGTCAATACCAGCTACACGATGCTATTGGATACTTGCAATGTGGCAACTCCTAAGATGTGCTACAAGTGTAATATTCACATCATATTTCTATTTAGTACCAAAAATGTAAAAAACAAAACAAAACAAACAAATAAAAAACCCTCCATGATGGTTTTTGTCATATGTTGAGATGTTACAAATTTGAATACATTGAGTTAATAAAATATATTATTTTCAAAGTTCGTTTATAAACTTCAACCTGCTCATCCTTTGTATCTGACTCTAGATCCAAATTCCGCTTCAAAGGCATTGATACAGTTGGCATTATGATAGTAATGTAAACCTTGCTAACAACATAAGTCCAAGGTTTTCTCAAATGTGAATAATACATCAGGCTCTGACACATTTTCCATGCTTGAAAGGGAAATATACAGACAACACATACACAAGGGTCTTGTGATAGGAAGAGATAGAAGTAGAAAGGAATCTTCAAGAAATGTGCCCAATCAGAAAAGACCAGTAGTAGTGGCCTGGACTGTGCTGACTGCAGTGGTATCCAGTCTTGTCTTCTACTGGCTTTGGTCTTAAATCTGTTTTAAGAGTGTCATCTTGCTTCTTCTCCAGCTATGTTTCTGGGACTCTGCCTCATCCCCACCTCTGTGATAGAGACTACTGTCTGGATATTTTGTTCTAAGACACCTGTAAAATTCAGAGTGGCCCAAAGAAAATTATTTCTTTGCCTGAATATGGTATTAATCGCCAGCCTCAACTCTGAGTTGTAGATCTGTGGAAGAGTACAGTGGCTATGCTGTAGAATTACCCAGCCTGCCTCTGAATTCCTGCTGCATCACTTATCCAGCCTCCCCACACCTGTATAGCTGGTGATCATAATGATATTCTCAGGATGCCTCCCACAGTTTCTGGTAGAAGAGGATCTGTGTTGCTCATGAGGCCAACTTGTGATCTTGATGAGTTGTGTCTCCTTCCTAAGTCTTGATATGGGACTTAACATGTTTGATTTCGCATTCTCCTAGCAGTATTCAAAAATTGGCTTAAGCTCAGCTCTCACAAAAAGTATATCTGACTGCTTTCACCCATTTTAATGCTGAAAAAGTATGGCTCTGTCACCTGTCCTTCCTCCAAACTATCTTTTAATCTTACTCTTGTGTGCTTGCCTGTGGGGCCTATCTATACCTGTCCTTCCAACTTGCACTAGGTATGGTTTAGGTAATAATAATGGGCCACAAGGATGCTCAGATCTTAACCCTTAGAAAATCCGAATGTGTTAGCTTACATGGCAGAAGAGATGTTGCAGGTATGATTAAATTAATAATATTTTCTTCAAATTTTATATTTATTAGCTCATGTTGCAGTATGCAATGATTGCATTCATCACGAGGGTGGGTACATGTGCATACGACATTTAGTTCTTTTTAATTTCCTTCTCCTTCCCCTTTGCATCCCACTGCTTCTCTTCCTTGGTCCTCCACCCATTTTCATCAAGTCTATTTTTATCTTTTATTTTGCTCTTTGAATACTCCAGAGGTGGGAGATTTTCCAGGTAGGCCCAATCTAATCATGTGATTGGCTGGATGCTGCCAAAGAGAGAAGCACTATTGCTGGCTTTAAAGATGGAGAAAGTGGCCATGAGCCAGAGGATATGGGCAAACTCTAGAAGCTGGGAAAGGACAGGAAAGGTATCCTCCCTAAAGCCTGCAGAAGGAACACAGCCCTACTGAGAACTTCATTTCATCCCAAGGAGACTCTTGCCAGACTTCTGACTCCCAGAACTGTAAGTTAATTAATGCATGTTGTTCTAAGCCATTTCATACATAATAATCAGTTGCAACAATAAGAGATAAATACAACATAAATGCCTGCCTTTCTCTTTACTTTTTCTGTGTGGTGGACTCTCTTGTTTTATTTGCTTATCACCTGGCAATCCTCCCTTTTCTTTTGAGTCAGGCGTGGAGCCAAGCCTCTTCCCTGTGCTACTCCCTTCACGTAATTTGTGAGAGTCCTCCTCCAAAAAAGGATTGGCTCAAATTCCAGTTTTACTGCATTTGGTACCTTGGTATCTTAAAAACCCATTATAATAAGGCAGTTTTTATTTAGGATGATATTCCCCAATCTTAGTAATATCCTTAGGGATTCAGTCTCAAAATTTGCATTGTCTACTCATATGACCAGTAGTAACTTAACTAGCCTCTCTGGGCTCTATATTTTGTCACAACACAAGGCCCATGGGGATTTTATTCCCTTGACTATGAATTTTATGATGATACCTGTCTACCCAGTGAATACGAACAATTTAGCATTTTATAAGACCCTGAATTTTTAAAACCTGATTTGTGTTTCCATTTCTTGTTTATATCTTGCTTGATAAGTTGGTCTTAAGTGTTCTTGTAAGGATTTTGTAGATACTAATGGAGAGCGATGAGGGTCACGGACTATTTAGTAAGGCATGTTTTCCTAGAAGCTCTGAGTTGAATCTAATTAAAGTTTGACACCTCACAGTGGTGGTGACCTAAGGGTTAGATAACCATATATGTGTCACCAAGTTGTTGCAAAAAAATAAATGGGGTCACTCAGGGAAATTACAGGCCTGCACATGGAAGGCTCTAAGCGATAGAGTTGCAAGACAAAGAGCAAGCACATCATGCTCTTTTTCAGAAACTTAAATGTATTTAAATATTTACAAAGTCACCCCTTTGCTTTTGTATTGGCAAAACGAATTATCTGAGTCCTCTTAGTGGATGCTCTAAGTGAGAGTCTGTATATAAAAGCACTTTGGGAAGGTAACAAATGCTAAATGTTACTGTAAATTCAATTTTTAAATTATATATTCATTATTGTAAATCTTTCATTCCCAGAATAGAGGCACCCTATTAGTAGAGTGTGACATGAAATGACATGACATATTGGGAAGATAGATGTTTATTTTTGTTGATCAATTTCTCTTCCTCCCTATCCCCATATCTGAAGTTCACTGCTGGCAAGCCATGAAAGCTTTAGAGAAAAGTTTAGCTGAATTTGTTTTCTTTTTCTTTCTTTTTTTTAAAGAGAGTATAAAATCGTCTTAAAACAGAAAATATTAAAACTGATACAAAATTTTACTAAACAAATAATATGAATTTGACAGTATTTATTGTATTGCTTAGTGTTGTCTTCAAACCTAAATTTGTTTTTGTGTTTTGTTTTTGTTAAATGCAGGCAGACACACAATCTTGTTTGTGTATGTGTGTTGTCATTTTTCTTGTTTTGCTTTCATTGAACAGTCTGTGACTATTAGCGTTAATGTCAAAGCAATTGTGAATATTAACTATAGGTGAACCTAAAATTACATCCCCGACCTATCTTTTGAAAGATAGGGGAATTTGGGGCTTTCATTCATATAAAATTTGAATGATAGATTTTTCAAAGGCTGTGTGAGAGTGAAATATTTTCTGTGGAGAAAGGTAGTGTATTGCCCTCACAGGAGGGTCCAATGGATTCCGTTTTCTTTTTCATTTGGTCTATCTAGCCAAATTATTTAAGCAATTAAATTATTTATGAAGCTTAAAGATGAAGTTAATAATATACAGTTCCCTAACTCTGATACTACAAGTTCCAAAGACTGATTCTCTTACAATGAATTCCAAGGTTATCAGAGATACCATCTTGGCACTGATTTTTCTGGTCTTAGCATCATTATCTTTTCAACAAGGTTAGAATTACTTGGAGAAAAGATAGGAAATTATTCTCAAACTTGACCCCATTCCCTAAATCATAATTTCTCAAATTTTGTTGCCCACCTATTTCTTTCAAGAGACTATATTATAAATGTGACTCCCTGAGTCCTAATGCTGAAGATTAGATCCAGCGGTTCACGACGTTTTTCTGGCACCTGAGATTTTTGACACTCGTCCCAGGTGATACTAAAACTAAGAAAATATGAGAGAGTTTGCCCTGAATTCTACAATGCAGATATGTCAAGTGCTTTCACAGCCTACACAGACAGTGCAACAGCCCATGTCTCCTCCAGCCATTTGTAAGACAAGCGTCCTTCACATTCCACGGGCAACCCTAGATTCACCTTTGCTGAAGAGCCTTTTGTGACTGGGTCAGATATAAGGATTCTTCAGCTGCGCTAAAAGTTCTCAGTGTTTACGAACATTTTCCAACTACAGTGGAGTTTCTGCAGGTACATGTGATGCTATGCACCAATGTGTATATTTCTCTGGCTGTACACAAAGCCATGTAGCTACATGCAGTTCTCATCAGATATGGTCAAGCTTTTCAGCACCTGGGTAGGTCTTCAACTGGTATTTTTCTTCTAATCAGGAGATTTTCTCACTTGGGTTTAGCAACAAATATGGCAGTTTCTTTTGTCCCTACTCTCTCTCTCTCCTGTACCTGTATTTCCCTATCTGGTTTGCCTCCTTTTAGAGAACAACATAGTTCTTATTCCCTCCAGAAAGATTAAGTGAGCCCACTGCCTTGCTCAGCCTCGGTACAGATGAGCTCACCTCTGAATTTCTCTGAGAATGCTGCTTTCAGGTGTGTGTATACAAAAGCAGAAAGGAAAGCTTTAAAATTAAGAGAACCCCCACTGGTCTGAAACTATTTGAGCTGACCTCAACCCATGGCAAAAGGAAAATTGAAGTTTTGGCTGGGTCTGGGTCACCTTTGATCACTAATTTGTGGAGAAAGAAGGATTACTCTTCCTGCCCCTGAACTGTGGCGGGGAGGGGGGAGAGGCAGCTAGGCACTGGTTGGAAAAGCTTTCTGGAAACAGAGATCAGAGGCCTTTATCCTGGCAGCAGTTTGGCAGCACAGTGCATGCTCAGCTGAAGAGTTGGGGCTGCATTCAGACACATTTATCTTCCAGTGTTGAAACGGTCTTCTAATAGGATGGGGGAGAATCTGGAGTCAGGAAAAATTGTAAATAAAAGTAGCAAACAAAAAAGGTAATAAATGGCCAAATCTTTTTTAGATGGGAACACTACGTTAGCACATCAATCCCCCTGGCACTGCTGAGAACTCCTGGCTCCTGCACTGTAGTAGGCAAAGCTCAGCTTTCTCCAACGAGTCTGAAACAACACGCAGACAGGAGGGCAGGAAAAGAAAGTAGTCACCCTCCTTAGGAGAACCTATGAGCTGTCATGGGATAAAGATCTAGCAGACTTCTCTGTTCAGTGCTGAGAAGCCACAGGAACAGTGGGGAGTTGAAATCATGGATGCCATTTGGTTTTTGTAGGCAGAGCCTGTTGCTTTCATCCCAGGATTTCAAAGCACCTCCCAGCCATTAATTAGCTGTAAGCAATTCAGGCCTGTCAACTTTTCACACCTAATCAAGGGCTGATATATGTCACCCCAAGAGATTTAATCAATAATTCCTCTGCTCGGTCTCCCTCCTGTTCCTCTCCTCCCAGGTTAAATTTTCATTTTAGGACCCTGCACCTTTTTTCTCTTATAGTTTTTGCTTCCTTCTACTTTATCTTACGTTTTTTCTCTTGCCTTTTTCCAAAGTTTTCTTTTCCTTGCCCTTGAATGAAGTTGGGTGAACTTGCAAACCAAAGGGTTTAAGAGTCCCTGAGCCCCAGGTTTTCAGAAAGAAAAGACTCACATGAAGAGAAGCTCATGCCATGAATCTCCATTTCTTATGAAAGACTTTTGGCCACAAGAAAATAACTTAAATGCTTACACCTCTGACAGATTTTCCACTGCCAGTGGGTGAATTTGGTAAATTTATTCAGGGTCCTGATTAAGAAGAATGCTAAAAAGTATAGCTCCATTTTTAACATGTTCCAGTCCTTTCCATATCACTCATAAAGACAAAGCTCCATTCGATTGGATAACTGACTTCCTACACGAGTGACCTCTCTTCTGTCCATGTTCTATCACCTATCACTGTTATGTCCACGCCCACACTGTTAGCATGTGTAGAGTGAGTGCCTGAGCCCCTGCAACCACTCAGACTCAGGATTTCTCTCAACAAAAGAAATCTTGCTGTCTCTAATGGAAGGTCTTCCTTACATCATTGTTTGTCACACTCAGGCCATTCGCTTGTTTGCAAGTTTACTATTTTTACATATTTTATTATAACTTATAGCATACTTTAACATAAATTTTAATACAAAATTGATGACTTTTAGAAGTCATGAATCATAATCATAAAATGAATACCTCATCAACTTATTAAGCTAAGTAAGAATCAGAATATTGCTACCAATTTTACTGAAAGGTTTCTCTTCTTCCCACAGCATTGCTTTTTTCCTGGGAATTAATTGAATTTTGCTTATGATGTCTTATAAATGTGTTACATGTGTACATGTGTATGTATGTGTGTAGATATACTTCCTGTATGTACACAGCCATATGTGTGTATGCGATTTTATTACATATAAGTCTGGGCATATATAATTTTATCATACAAATATATGCTACTTTTTAAGATTGAAATGTAGTATCACAATGAATTTAATCTTCTATTAGTCTGTGACCCTGAGGGAAACTGCACAGAAATGAATTTATTTTCCACCCAGGAAATGCAGGTGGGATATGCCTATCCTGACTGGCACAGGGCTTGTCACAGCACACTAATTGAATCACTTCTTTCTTTCTCAGGGATATGGAATAGCTCTTGTCTTATAAATTAGCTATGCAGATATGGCTCTGTTAATGGGATCTCACTTGGTTCTGCTGGCCATATTGTCTGACCTTGCAGCAATATTATGCTACCTTCTTTATTATGACTTGATATCACACACAGAAAATCCTTCCCTAAATCCTTTTTCAAGAATTACCAAGTCTTGTCCTTTTGTTCTCCAAAATAAACTTCATAATGAGTTTGCCAAATTACATGACAAACCATTAAATTTAATAAAGATACCTATATAACATTTATTTATTTGTTTATTTTTCCTTTTTGTTAATTATATTGAGAAACAAATAGCAATGAGACAGTTTTAAAACAGGTTAGTAGGACAGTTACAATAATACATTGCATATTATTGTCTTCGTAGTAGTTATTCATAGTATAAGATACAGACCTGATATCCCATCCAAACACTATTAGTACAAATCTTTCTTCTCATTGAATTAAGAGAAAGTAGCTGTATATCTATCCTATTTTG
>NW_004524613.1:10937345-10937948 GCF_000260255.1 Octodon degus
GTCTTTGGGCTCTGGGTTTAGTTTGCTCTTCCTTTTCTAGTTGTTGAAGGTGCAGCATTAGGGTATTTATTTGTGCCCATTCTGTTTTCCTAATGTGTGAGTTCACAGCTATGAATTTCCCTCTGAGAACTGCTTTCATCGTATCCCTTAAATTCCGATTAGTTGTTCTTGAATTTTCATTGAATTGTAGATATTGTTGAATTTCTTCTTTAATTAAATCTGTGGCCCATTGTTTGCTGAGTAGGGTGTCATTTAATTTCCATGAATTTAAGTTTTTTTTTCTGGTTTCTTTTGTCATTTATTTCCAGTTTCATTGCACTGTGAACAGATAATGTACATGAGATAATTTCTGTTTTCTTACATATACTTAAGCATGACCTATGTACCACTACATGGTCTATTTTAGAAAATGACCCATGTGCAGCTGAGAAAAATGTGTATTCAGCTGTGTTTGGGTGGAACACTCTGTATATGTCTTCCAAGTGCATTCATTTCAAGCTCCAATTCAGTTCTGTTATTTCTTTGCTAAGTTTTTGTCTGGTTGACCTATCTTTCGGGGATAAGGGTGTGTTAAGGTCTCCTATTAAATTGTGGTATTGGATA
>NW_004524613.1:10938048-10953926 GCF_000260255.1 Octodon degus
TATCTATCTATCATCTATCTATATATATATATTTCAATACAAAGTGATCCTTCATTTATATCTCCCCTTTTTGTTTAGTTTGGTCAGAGGTGGGTATTCCATTGCCATTTAAATATTGTAGGTATGTAAATTCAGAGAACAATGCAATACAGTCCAGTAGTCCATCTTAGTAGTGGGTTATCCGTAGGACTGGCAATGTTAGAAGTTTTTTACTTGAGCCTTTTACAGCTCAGCATATTAACATGGCTTTACTTTTTATACCTCATTTTTATACTTTTCTGCTGGATGGTTAAGACCAAGATAAAGCAAGACTTACATAAAAAGAAATGTAACTTTTGTATCTGATAAGGTCAGTCAAATCCCTCAGGATTTACCCTGAAACTCTGTACCGCAGTTTGTAGGTCCTTTGTCAATGTCAGCCATGTGGATGAGTCACAGTCATTGCTTGACCAATTTGCTCTCTGTGAAAGCCTGAGAGAATGATTTCTGTCTATATATCTGTATATACAAAATAGTGAGGATAGTTATGCAGCTACTTTCTCTTAATTCAATGAGAAGAAAGAGTTGTACTAATAGTGTTTGGACAGGATATCAGGTGTGCATCTTGTACTATGAATACAACAATATGCAATGTATTAATTATTGTAATCTTCCTACTAACCTGTTTTGAAGCTGTCTCATTGCTATTTGTTTCTCAATAAAATTAATTTTTTAAAAAAGGAGAGTCATCTATTTTTGTCTTTTTGAGACAGAGTTTCACTATGCAATTAAGGCTGGACTTGAACTCACTTTGTAGCCCACGCTGTCCTTGAACTTACAGCAAACCTCCTGCCTCAACCTCCCAAGTGCTGGAGTTACAGGCATTTACCACCACACCCAGTTATATAGTAGTTTTAAATAAAACTGACATCTTTTTAATGATCATTTCTATTCAAAACTAAAGTAGTATTCTCCATCTTGTTATTTATTTTTAATTAGTCCAATAAACAGTAATTTCCAATAAAGGTATATAATTTGTCATAATTATTGCTATGTAGTTTTAGTCTTGGTTTACTTCCAATTTCAGCTATAAGTAAAACTTTTAAAAATCAGATTTTCCAATAGTTTATTTTTGATGTGTGGAACTGTAAATACATTTTCTTTCTAATTTAGAGCCAACTGCATTATCAGCTCTCCTCTAATAATTTGTGATTTGTTTTGAATTTTCCAAACAGTTATATCACCGACCAATGGCAGTGGTTTGTACCTTTATGTTGACTGCTTGTGTCTTAATTTTTCTTTCTGCTCTCACAGCCTTAGCTAGGACTCTGGAGTCGTGTCCAGCAGAAGCAATAGCATTGAATTATTCATTTTTTCCCTAATGTAAAGAAAGTGATTCTCATGCTTCACTATTAAGAAAGTTCCTTTAATTAACAAAAGGAAAAGCAAAGACAAGAACTAGAATAGCTCTCGTTCTCATCTATAATGAGCTAATAAGGAAAGGCACTGGACATCTGTGACTATTACCATGACAGAAAAGACAGACTGAGCATTAGAGAGAAAGCCGAGAATCCTTCCTGTCAAAAAGATTTAACTCGGACCTCATGTAAACTCTGGATTCAGTTGCCAATATTTAGCGAATATAAAAGGTAAGGAAAATGCTAAGTTGTTGTGAGAACTCAGATGGCAAAAACTGGCATGTGGAAAATTCTTATAGAACATGTTGAGTTCTTCAAGAAACAAATTATAAGGTACAGAAAAGATAGAGGTAAAAACTGTGGTATTAAAGAAAGGCAAGTGATATAGTTATTATAAACTCTGCTGCTATAAACATGGGTACACCTATATCATTGCAATTTGATGCTTGTAATTGCTTCAGGAAGGTACCAAATGCCCATCAACCACAGAATATACAATGTCATACTACTCAGCTATAAGTAAGGATAAACGAGACATTTCTAGGTAAAAGGATGCACCTTGAGACCATACTCTTAGGTGAAATAAACCAGACACATGTACAAATACTACGTGGTTTCTCTAGTGTGAGAAACTGAAAGGGTAAATAAGGCCCAAAACGTACAATAGATATTGGGAAATAGGAAGAAAATATTCAAATGGGGAGGGGAGCTAGGAAAAGGGGAGAAGAACACAAGGAAGGGAGAAGAAAGGAAGGAAAATCTAGAGACAAAACTTTTGTACATAAGGAGAGGGAAAGGCATTGAAGGGAGGGTAGGGAAATGGATAAAAAGAGGAATCAGGATTATCATGTGTGGTCACAAATACCCTATGGTGAATGTGATCATTCCATGTATATAAAATATAATAATAAGCTTAATTGGTTATATAAAAAGACAAATGATGTGTTTTAAGCCTTTGTAAAAGTAAGTAAGACAATTGTGATGTCTCAGACAATATAATTAATGAAAAGTAAAGATGGGGAGGGTTACAAAAGTGAGAAAGGGAGTTATCTTTGCGAACACAGCCAATATTGTTCTACAAGTGGCATACAGGTTGGACTTTCCAATCACTGTGACTGGCAGTATGCTGTACCTCACCATATGGTAGTCACAGACCTGTTTAGCTCCAAACCACTAAATTATATATTGCATAGTTTACATATTCATATTTATTCTAAGATAAAAATTACAATTATTTAATCACATAGATCTGTTAGGTTCCTTACATCAAGTTAAGGAAGTTTTCTCCATTCCTAATTATACAAATGGCTTTTATTAATAAGGAAGCATTTAGAAATTGATCAACAGCTCTCTTTGCGTCGATTGCAATGGGTGTGACCCTTTGACGTGCTATTCCTTGGTAAGGCTGCTACAGTATTGTGTTGAATTGCATTACAATTCACAAATGTGGCAAACCATTTTACATACCCAGAATAAGGAAAGATGGTCATATTTCATTATATACTGTATTAGTTAACTGCTGCAAGATTCTCTTTACTAAAATTTACATCAGTGTTCATGAATGAGATTACCCTTTATTGGCTTTGGCAAAAAGGTAGCAACAGCTGTACAAAATGAGTTGAGAATAGTTCTCCAGTTTTTCTGAGATGGGAATGGTTTGTTTCTTGCAAGATTGGAAAACTCAGATGGTGAGACAGCTCAGCGGACTAAGTGCTTAAATGGCAAGTGCAGAGACCAGGGCTCTATCCCCGGTCCCAGATGCAACACTGGCCCCCACCCCAGGATGCACTGAGCCTGCCACTGAGTCCAGGCATAGTGGCGCATGCCTGTAATCCCAGTGCTGGGGAGGTTGAAAGCAGGAGGAACACTATGAGTCTGAGCTGCATAGTGAGACCCTGTACCAAATATATAAAATGAAAAAAAAAATATATAGGAAACTCACTTTAAAATATCTCAGCCAGGTATTTTCATCATAGACAGATTTTATTTTTAGTTTTTCTCTTTTTGTGACACCAGGAATCAAACTCAGGACCTTGGGCTTGACAGGAAGGTGCTCATGACCCTGAGCTATCTCCCCAGCCCTCATCATAGACAGATTTTAATTTGAAGTACTTCTTTGTCATATGTGAACTTATATGGTATAAGTAAACCTTTTCACTTCCTCCTGAGTTGATTCTGGTATTATGTTTTCCTAGAAATTTATCTTATGCTGCTCATTATATACCATTTACAGTGTTATATGGCTTTTTTCAAAGTTTCTTCTCCTCTGACAGTCTTTTCTACTTTTTGGTGACCAATGATGTTCATTTATACTTTCTCTTTTTCTCACTACCAACAATTTGGGCTATAATTAGGACAATAAAAGCATATAATGTATAATGCTTTATTGTAGTGAAAAATTTTACGTTTTATTTCAGTTTTGTTTCTTTTCTGTGCTTACCTTCTTTGGACCTAATTTTATTCAACTCTGTTGTACTTGTCCATACAACTTTTTTTCATTACTGGAGAATGAACCAAGGACTTTCGCAGTCAGTGGCATCTTGGCATTTACCCCACATACTGGCATCCTTTATGAGACAGTATCTCACTAAGTCACAGCACTGGCTGGCGGTGGGGGCTGAAATTGAAATTCTCCAGTCTCATCCTCCCAGAAAGGAGATTATATGTGTGTACCATTACATTAGATGTATAAATTTTTGAGCTAAACGTTCACCTCATTTATTTCAAGCAATTCTCATTTTTAAAATGAAAGTTTTAATCTTTTATTAGTACGTGCTTACTTTATATAATGTTTATACTGTTGTATGGTGTAGGTATGTGTACATAATACATCTTAAGTGTTTTTTTTCATCCCATTTCTCTCCTCTTCCCCATCTCTTAATTTTCTTCTCATTAAAAAAAATCTACATCATGTACTAATAGTGTTTGGACAGGATATCATGTCTGCTTCATGTACTATTATAACTACTAAGAAGACAACAATATGCAATGTATTAAATATTGTAACTATCCTACTAACCTGTTTTTTAAATATTTTTACTGAGAAAAAGATAGTAATGAGACAGTTTCACAACCAATTGCTAGTACATTTTTAATAATTGATACATTGTATATTGTTGTCTTAGTGGTTATTCATCATGCAAGATGCATACTTGATATCTCAAACACTATTAGAACAAACATCTCTATTCATTGAATTAAGAGAATGGAGCTGTATATCTATCCTAACTATCTTGAGTATACAGATACAAAATGGTCATTCATTTGTACCTCCCTTTTTTGGTTAGGTTTGTCAGAGAAGGGAATTCCATTTGCATTTAAATACTGTAGATGAATGAATTCAGCAAAATATCCCAATATAGTCCAATAGTCCATAATAGTGGGTTTTCCAAAAGGCTGTCATGTCCAAAGTTGTTGACTTGAGCATTTTACAGCTCATCATATTAATATGGCTTTACTTTTTATACTTTTCTTCGGGACAGTTAAGACCAGGATAAAGCAAGACCAATATAACAAGAAATATAGCTTTTGTATCTGACAAGGTCAGTCAAATCTCCTCAGGATTTAACCCGAAACCCTGTGCTGCAGTTTGTAGGTCCTTTGTCAGTGTCAGCCATGTGGGATGAGTCACGGCCATTGCTTGACCAATTTGCTCTCTGTAAAAGTTTGAGAGAATATTTTCTCTCCATGTGACTCTCCTTTGGCACATGCTACATTATCGATCACTATCCTCTGTGGCCCCAAAATCTCCTTGATTAGAAAAGTTGGGACAAAATTGAGATACACAATGTTACAGTGCAAGTTCTACTATTTCCTGAGTCCTTACTGACCTTGAAAGACTAGGTCCAAAATGTTGGCTGGCCTTTCAGCCCTTCTTTTTGTTTAATTTTTGGTCTGCAAACTTAAGTTGTTAACCCTCCAGAAAAGAAGCTTAATGATACTATTACCCTATTACACAGGCAGTTGAGCTTAACCTCACTATCTTTCTGAATATCAAACGTCATAGACATAACATGGGACAGGTATTTTCCATCAAGTACTGATATATTAAACTGTGAATCCCTCCAGAATATGAAGAAAAAAGATTTAAAAATTTAAAAAATTAAAAAAAATAAGAAAAAGCATTTACATATATACATATAACTGTCCTTGTAGCAGGACAGTTCTGTGACTTTTTTGTCTCATATTTTCATTTATTACCTTTTTTTAAACAAATCTTTACTTGAGAGACTGTATGGCCATAATTGGTATGTCATTACAAGCATTACATAATTAGAAGACCAGAATGACAGGCATTCCAAGCATGACCCTACCATTACACATTGCTTTCTTCAGTGCAGTTGCTTCGTTCCCAGGTATCAACATATATAGTCAGGGTGAGAAACCTACCAATTGACTGTCATTTTCAAAAATATGCTGAAGATTCTCACGACCATTGTCTTTCCCATCTTGTGCATATAAATGTATGACTTTGCCCCTGTAACATTTCTAGCTTTACTCCTTGCCCTCTCTTCATTAACTAATCCTCAATTTCTTGCTTTCCTTTTAATTGTGTTATGCCTTTCTATTTTTATTTCTTCTTTGAGTTCTTACAGTACGGAGACTATATGATATTTACACATGTGGTTCTGGTTTATTTCACTTATGAGTACATGTTAAAGTGGCATCCACTTATATATAAAGGTTTTGTGTTTATAATTCTTTATAGCTGAGTAGTACTCCATTCTATTAAAATACCACATCATTTTCATCCATTCCTCAGGTGATGGGCAACTTGGTTGTTTCCAAGATTTGGCTATCACAAATTGTGTTGCTATAAACATTGATAGACATATATCACTATGATATGAAGTTTTCAGTTCCTCTGGGAAAATTCCCAGTGGGGAATAGCTGGTTTGAATGGGATTTCCAGTCCTAATTTTTTAAGAAGTCTCCATACTGATTTCCATAATGGTTGCACCAGTCTACATTCCCACCAGCAGTAGAGAAGGGTTCCTTTTTCCCTTACAGCCTCTCCAACATTTGTTGCTGGGTGATTTCTTTATGGTAGCCATTTTTCCTGGGGTAAAATAATATCTCAATATAGTTTTAATTTGCATTTCATGGATGGTTAGTGATGTGGAGCATCTTTTCATATATTTATTTGCATCTTTAATTGCATCCTCTGAGAAGTGTGTATTCATCTTGGATGCCTATTTCTGGATTGGGTCTTTAAATTTGAAGGCCTTTTTTTTTTTAGTTCTTTATACGTTCTAGAGAGCAGACCTTTGTCTGAGTGCTTATTAGTCAAGATTTTTTCCAAATTTGTGGGTTTTCTTTTCCCTTTGTTGGTAATTTATTTTGATGTGCAAAAACTTCTCAATAAGAGGAGGTCCCAGTTGTTTATTCTTTCAAATGTTACCCATGCAATTTGATTTTTGTTCATGAAATCTTTGTCTACCCCTATGTCTTCAATAGTTCCTCCCACTTTCTCTTCCAGGAGATTTACTGTTTCTGTTTTAATGTTTAAATCTTTAATCCATTTCGAATTTAGCTAAGTGCATGGTGATAGACCTGGTTCAAATTTTAGTTTTTGGCATGTAGAGAGCCAGTTTTTCCAGCACCATTTGTTAAAGAGGCTATCTTTCTTCCAGTTAGCATGTTTGGGCACTTTATCGCAAAAAAGATGGCTGAATGTGTTCACAGAGGCTTCTGCGTCTTCTAATTGATTCCACTGATGCTCAGGTCTATTTTGTTGCCAGTACCATGCTAATTTTATCACAGTAGCTTTGTAGTATAATTTTAAGTCAGGAATTGTAATGCCTCCTGTCTTTTCTTTGTTACCCAGGATAGCTTTTGCTATTCTAGGTCTTTTCAGGCTTCAAATAAATTTTAGGAATGATTTCTTTAGGTCTGTGAGGTATTTTGGTGATAGTTTGATAGGGATTGCATTAAATCTGTACAGCAATTTTGGGAGTATGGCCATCTTCACAGTATTCATTCTTCCTATCCAGTAGCAGGGAATATCTTTCCATTTTCTGAAATCTTCTATGATCTCTTTTTTCAGAGTATTGTAATTTTTTTAGAAAATAACTTTAACTTCCTTAGCTAGATTATTTCCAAGATATTTCATTTTCTGCGGTGCTAAAGGTATTGTTTCTCTAACTTCCCTCTCAGTGTGCTTGTTAGGATTTGTGTATCAATTCTAGTAGCTTCTTGGTGGAGTTTTTGGGTCTTCCAAGTAAAGTATCATGTCATCTGCAAATAATGATAATTTAACTTTTTACCTATTTTTATACCTTTTATTTCTCTCTCTCTCTCTCTCTCTAATGGCTCTAGCTAGTGAATCCAAAATTATATTGAATAGGAATGGTGATAGAGGACATCCTTGTCTTGTACCAGACCTGAGAGTGAAAGATTTCAATTTTTCCCCAGTTAGAATTATGGTAGCCATTGGGTTTTCATAAATGGCTTTTATCAGATTGAAATAGAGGCCATCTATTCCAATGTTCTGTAGGACTTTGAACATGAATGTGTTTTGGACTTTGTCAAAAGCCTTTATGCATCAATTGAGATGATCATGTGGTTTTTATATTTCACTGTATTGATACAATATACTATATTTTTAGATTTCCATATATTGAACCATTCTTTCATGCTGGGATGAATCCTTCTGGTCATGGTGTATAATGTTCTTGATGATTTGCTGTATTCTCTTTGCTAGGATTTTACTGAGGATTTTTGCTTCTATGTTCATGAGGGAGATTGGCCTGTAGTTCTCTTTTTTAGTTGCGTCTTTCCCTGGTTTTGGTATCAGTATAATACTTGCCTCCAGAAATGTTTTTGGGAGGATTACTTCCTTTTCAATTTCATTGAAGAGTTTGAGAAGTATAGAGATTATAACTTCCATAAATTTTTTGTAGAATTCAGCTCTGAATCCATCAGACCCTGGACTTTTCTTTGTCAGTAGGTTTTTTATTACATTTTGTATTTTATTGGCTGTTATTAGGTTATTGAGAGCTGGTATATCTTCTTGATTCTGTTTTGATAATTTGTACCTTTATAGAAATCTGTCTATTTCCTCTGTGTCTTCTGTTGTGTGAGAGTAAAGATTCTCAAAGTAGCTATTGATAATCATCTGAGTTTCCACTGTGTTTGTGGTGATTACACCCTTTTCATTCCTTATTGCTTGTATTTGAATTTTTCCTTTCCTCTTTTTGATGAGGTTAGCTAGGGGTTTATCAATCTTATTTAATCTTTCAAAGGACCAGCTTTTCGTTAATTCTTTGAACTGTTTTGTCTCAATTGAATTAATTTCTGCTCTAATCTTTATGATTTCTTCCCGTCTTTGGGCTCTGGTTTTGGTTTGCTTTTTCCTTTTCTTGATGTTGGAGGTGCAACATTAGGGTGTTTATTTATTGCCGTTCTGTTTTCTTAATGCATGAGTTCACAGTTTCAAATTTCCCTCTGAGAACTGCTTTCATCGCATCCCATAAGTTCTGATATGCTATGCTTGAATTTTCATAGAATTGTAGATATTGTTCAATTATTTGTTTAATTTACTCTGTGACCCATTGTTTACTGAGTAGTGTTGTTTAATTTCCATGTATTTATGGGGTTTTTTTTGTTTCTTTTGTCATTTATTTCCAGTTTCACTGCACTGTGGTCAGATAATATGCATGGGATAATTTCTGTTTTCTAGCACATACTTAAGCATGACCTATGGACTACTTTGTGGTCTATTTTAGAAAATGACCCATGTACAGCTTTAAAAAATGTTTATTCAGCTGTTTTTGGATGGAACACGCTGTATATGTCCACCAAATCCATTTGTTTCTAGCTCTGGTTCAATTCTGCTACTTCTTTGCTATTTTTTTTTTTGTCTGCCTGACCTGTCTCTTTGGGATAAAAGGGTGTTAAGGTATCCTGTTAAGATTGTGGCACTGGATATTAGATTTTTCATGTCCATTAAGATTTATTTTATATAGCTGGGTGCTCCTGTGTTTGGTTCATAAATATTTATGAGTGATACCTCTTTCTCTTGAATTTTTCCCCTAACCAGTATATAGTGGCCTTCTTTAATTCGCTTGATCATTCTTGGTTTGAATTTGAGGCTGTCTGAGAACAGGATTGCTACCCTTGCTTTTATCTGAGGTGCTGGGCATGTAGTATTGTTTTCTATCCTTTGAATTTAATCCTATGAATTTCTTTATGAGTTCAGTGCATTTCTTGTATACAGCATATTGTTAGATTTTGTTTCCTAATCCACTTTGCCAGTTTGTTTCTTTTAATTGGTGAACTGAGTCCATTTACATTAATGGTTATAATTGAGATATATTGACTTATGATCTACATATTATGTACCTGTGCTGTTTACTCCTTTTTCCTTTTTCTTCTGTGTTTAATTGTTTGCCATATTTAGTGGGTTCCTTCTGATCTCGTTTGTGGAGTTCTGATCATTTTGGTCCCTCTTTAGAACATGTTTCAGTAGTCTGTGTAGGGTTGGCTTTGTCATAATGAAATTCTTTAGTTGTTCTTTGTCATATAAGTATTTCACTTCTCCATCAAATTTGAAAGAGAGTTTTGCAGGGTACATTAGTCTGGGCTGGAATTTGTTTGCATAGAGGACTTGAAGTACTCCTCTCCATGCTCTTCTTGCCTTCATGGTTTGTGAAGAGAAGTCGGCCATAATTCTAATGGGTTTTCCTTTGAATTTAATCTGTTTCTTTTCTCTAGCAACTTTCAGTATATTATTCTTGTGCTGGATTTTTGGGATATTGACTATTATATGTCTCGGTGTGTTTTTATTTGGGTTGAAGTTATTTGGCACTCTGTATGCTTCGGTTACCTGAATGTCAGATTGTTTCCTCATATTTGGAAAGATTTCTGCTATTACTTCTGCCCATATTTTTTTAATATCATTTGTATTGACATTGGTGCCTCTTAGTCTCACATTGTTTACTTTGCATCATCTTGCTGGTAACGAATTATTTTTTCATGCATCCTAGTTGTTTTTAAGAGATCTTTTCTTCCCTTTTCACTAGATGCACCAGTGTCTTCAAGATCTGAAACTCTGTCTTCACTTTCACTTAAATGGTTTTGCAACTTGTGATTGTGATTTTAAGCTCCTCTATAAATCTTTGACTGTGCTTCATGCAATCTATTTCTTTCCTCTTTTGCTCATTCAAGGAATCCGTCATTTTTCTAATCTCTTTTTTAAATCAATATCTTATTTAGAAGCAGTTATTAATTCTTTTAGTGCAAAGTTTTTTTCAGATAAGGTTTCTTCCATATGCTTCTGCATTTGATTCTTTACTTCAGATGTTAGTAATTCAGAGATTTCTTTTTCATTTCTGATCTGAGCTCTTCTATACCTTTCTGCAGTTGTTTCTTTATTTCAGATGCTATTGATTTATTGATTTCAGCTGTGTGCTCCCCAATTTGTTCTGTGCTAGTGTCCTCTGCTCTTGTTATGGGTGGGCTTGGGGTCTGAGATTGCACTCTGCTCCTTCTCATTGTCATTTTGTATAGCACTGTCCTCTGACCTTTGTTGTAGAGCTTTGGTGCTGTTATAACCTTAGCACCTACTGGAATTGGGGTGCAGATCTACAAAGTTTTAAATTATCCAGTAATGTCTGGCTTGGGTCTGGCTGCTGTACTCAGCTCTTTCCTGTTGCAGCCCTTGGGAGTGAACCTGTTGTGCCCCTCTTGCAAGATGTTGTGCTCCTGGACTAGCTGGGTGGTTCTGTACCCTACTTTCTCTGCAGGGACTGCAGCTGCAGAGTTTTACCTCAGGCCTGCCTACCAGGCCTGTGCTTGGTCTGAATAGGAAAAGGGGGTGTAGGCGAGAGGGGAAGCTCTCCCACAAACTCACTGGGCCTTGGCTTTGGCTGGATCTCGGGGTCCCATTAACATGGCAGAAGTTCTCACTCACTGGGCAAGTGTGGGAGTGGCACTCTGGAGGGGTGGTGGGGGTCCCGAGGACACAGCCTAGGGTCCTACTCATGCAGCATGCCTAGGTTTGGACCAGAGAGGTCCAGTGGGCACAGGGTAGCCAGAAGCTCTCCCACACACTCACCCAGCCTGGGCTTGTGCTGGATCTCACTAACCTGTTTTGAAACTGTCTCATTGCTATTTCTTTCTCAATAAAATTAATTTTAAAAATCTACATCCCTTCTTTCTATTACCAAACTTTCATTTTTGCTCTTTATTTTTTTTTTAATTTTAAATTTTAAATTTTTTTGGGGGGGTACCAGTGCTTAAACTCAGGATCTTGCACTTTCCAGGCAGGCATTTATTCTACAGAGCTGATATCTCCTGCCCTTTGCTCTTTATGTATAAATTGTGTTTCTCATAAAAAAAAAAAGAAGTCATGTGTCTGGCTTTCTTTTGCACTTAGCATTATGGTCTCAAATTGCACCCATTTCCTATGAATGGCCATTTGTCTTTCTTTATGGCAGAGTAGTACTCCATTGCATGATAAGACCATATTTTCTTCCTCACATATGGTCGATGGACATGTAGGGTCCTTCCAAGATTTACTTATCACAAATGGTGCTACCAAAAACATGGGTATGCTGGTATCACTAAAATATGGTGTTTTTAATTCTTTTGGGAAGATACCTAGAAAAGTAATTACTGAGTCAAACGGAATCTCAAGTTTTAATTTTATGAAGAGTCTCTACATTGATTCCCACAGTGGTCATACAAGTTCACATCCCCATCAACAATTAGAAGGGTCCCTTTTCCTCCACAGCTTCACCAGCTTTTGCTATTAGTTGATATCGTGATGTTGGCCATTATTTCTGGGGTAAGATGAATTCTCAGTGTGGTTTTAATTTCCATTTTTCTGATTCCAGAGATGTTGGCATTTTTTTACATATTTATTGGCCATTTTCTCTTCTTTTGAAAAGTGTCTGTTCATTTCACTTGCCTATTGTTTGATTGGCTCTTTTATTTTGGGGGAACCAAATTTTTTAGCTCTTTATATATTCTAAGTATATAGTGCTCTGAGGAATAACTGGCAAACTGTTTTCCTAACTCTGAAGTTTTCTTTTCACTCTGTTGATTGCTTCTTTTTCCATGGAGAAGCTTTTTGCTATGATCCCATTTGCAGATTCTTAATACTGTTTCCTGCCTATGACTTTTTCTAATGTAATTACATTTTGTCTAAAGAAAATAACAATTCTTTAAATGTTTTAAGTTGAGCTTAGGGCATAGGTCATTTTGATCCATGATTTCTGTGTATTCCACTAGTGTTGAGGCTCTGTGTGTGAACATTGAAACTAGCTTATAGACTTAATTTGCCAAAAATTCTGTAATTTTGCTACAGTTCTTTCCACTTTGTCTATTTAAAATTGAATTTAAATTTTGCACTATAGTGATTGACTTGACAATGTATTTCTCAGATTTTGAAAAACGTATATATTTAAGACTCTTTCATAATGTCTATACTAGTTCAGAAATTATAATACTACATAATTTGAATCTAGTGTCATTCTTGTATAACCTCTTATATTTTTAGCAGTGCTTTGTCTTAAAATTGTGTCTTATCTCATAATTATTACTCCAAGGCCTGGGGAGATAGCTCAGTAGAATAAGCACTTGCCTGGGAAGTGCAGGGTCCTGAGTTCAATCCCTGGTGCTGAAAAAAAAAAAAGAAAAAAAAATAATTATTACTCCACTTTTCTTTTGGTCAGTCTACCTTACTTGAAATCATTCTGTCTTAAATCTTTTCTGTGAATAATGATGCAGGATTTTAAAACAAGATAATAGAAAAATAACAATGGTTATTATATTGTATAATGTTATCTTCAAAAGAGTTGATCAGATTCCAAATATAGGCATGTAAAATTGATCAAACATTATAAGCACTAACTTTTTCCTTTCAATGAACTAGTATAAATGAGTAATAGAAATATATATATATATCCTTCCTTCTGTTGTCCTAGTTGTTCCTTCCTTTTGAACAATTTCTTTCCCTTTTACAATAAATATCTACTGTGACTTTGGATCTTATTTACTCTTTCCATTTCTTACTAACCTTAATATTAACAGGGTTTTTAATATATTTAATTCAATACAAGTATTATTATATTCATTTTGTTTCCCATAGTTTTATTGATAAACAAATAGCAATGAGACAATTTCAAATCAAATTGGTAGGACATTTTCAATAATTAACACATTGCATACATTCTTCCTAGTGGCTAATTGCTGTATAAGATGTGAACATGATATCCTATTTACAAACACCATTAGAACAAATCACTCTTTTCATTATGAGAATGTAACTACATACCTATCCTAACCATTTTGAATACACAGATACAAAAAGGACATTCATCTGTATCTCCTTTTTTTGTTAAGTTCTGTTATTTGAATATTATAGGTGTGTAAACTCAGCAAAATATTCTAAAAGAGTCCAGTAGCCCATAATAGTATTGGGTCTTCCGCTTGACTGGCAATGTAAGAAGTTGTTGACCTGAGTCCCCTACAGCTCAACATAATAGCATGGCTTTACTTCTTATATTTCAATTTATACTTTTCTGCTGGATGGTTAAGACCAAGGTAAAGCAGGACCTATACAACAAGAGTTGTAGCTTTTGGGTCTGAAAAGGTCAGTGAAATCCCCTCAGGATTTATCCTGAGATCCTGTACCTCAAATTGTAGAACCTTTGTCAGTGTCAGCCATGTGGATGAGGCATGACCATTACTTGGCCAATGTGCTCTCTGTGAAAGTCTCAGAGAATGTTTCCTCTCTATGTGACCCTCCTTAGGCACACTCCACATCATCGATCACTTTCCTCTTTGGTCCCATAATCTTGATCAGAAAATTTGGGAAACTACTGAGTTACATGACGTTACAGTATAAGTTCTCATATGTCATGAGTCTTAATTGACCTTGGAAGGCTAGGGCCAAAGTGTTGGCTTTCCTTGTGGCCCTCCTTTTTCTCTAATTTTGGTCTGCAAAATTAAGTTGTTAACCATCCAGAAGACAAGCTTATTGTTATTACCATACAATTTAGGCTGTTAAGCTTAACCTCACTATCTGTCTGAATATCAAACATAGTATACATTACATGGAACAGGTATTTCGCATCAAGTATTGATATGTTAAACTTTAAGTCCCTACAGAACATGATAAAAAACATTTAAAAATTAGAATATATTTTAAAAATAGGCATAAATATTTACATACTTCTTATGTTTACACATATGTCCAAAAATCTTACCATATACAACCTTGAAGCAGGACAGTCCCACAATATTCCTTTTCCTGTCTCTTTCTTTCATTCACCACCCCTTTCTTTTTGAACAACAATCTACCTGAGAGACATTATAGCAGCAACAGGCATGTCATGACAAGCAGCCCATTTTCAGTAGACCAGAATGACAGGCATTCCAAGCATGAAACTACTATTACATATTACCATCTGCAGTGCAGTAGCTTAGTTCACAGGTATCAATATATATAGTTAGTCAGGGTGAGAATTTTCCAATTAACTGCTAGACTAAAAAATCTTCTGAAGATTCTCAGGATTATTGCGATGCCCATCTTCTACATATAATTGTATGGCTTGACATATTCATGATTCCTAGTTCTTCTCCTTTCCCTCTCTTGATTAGTTAGTCCTTGAGTTCCTGCTTTCCTTTTACTTTTACTATACCATCCTATTTGTATTTCTTCTTTTGAGTTCCTATACTAGGGAAACTATAAGATATTTACACATATGTGTCTGGTTTATTTCACTTATGAGTATATGTTCAAGTGGCATCCACTTCAATATAAAGGCTTCGAATTTATCATTCTTAATAGCTGAATAATACCCCATTATGTAAAAATACCACAACTTTTTCAACCATTCCTCAGGTGATGGGCATCTTGGTTGTTTCCAAGATTTGGCTATCACAAATTGTGCTGCTATAAACATAGGCACACATATGTCACTATGATATAATGTTTTCAAATCCTCTGGGAAAATTCCCAGGAGAGGAATAGCTGATTTAAATGGGATTTCCAGTTCAAATTTTTAAGGAGTCTCCACACTGATTTCCATAATGGTTGCACCAGTCTACATTCCCACCAGCAGTAGAGAAGGGTTCCTTTTTCCCCAGAGAATCTCCAACATTTGTCATTGGTTGAATTCTTTATGATAGCCATTCTATCTGGATTGAGATGATATCTCAATGTTGTTTTAATTTGCATTTCGTGGATGGCTAGTGATGTGGTGCATTTTTTCATGTATTTATTTCCTTCTTTAATTTCATCCTCTGAAAGTGTGTGTTCATCTCTGATGCCCATTGCTGGATTGGGTCTTTAAATTTTGGGGCCCTAGTGTTTTTTAGTTCTTTATAAATTGTAGAGAGCAGACTTTTGTCTGAATACTTATTTGTCATGATTTTTTCCAATTTGTGGGTTGCCTTTTCACTTTGTTGGTAATTTCTTTTGACATGAAAAAACTTCTCAGTTAGACCAGGTCCCAGTTGTTAATTCTTTCA
>NW_004524613.1:10956919-10968062 GCF_000260255.1 Octodon degus
CCTATTTAGTTGGTTGTTTCTGATCTCATTCATGGAGTTCTGATAATTTTGGTCCCTCTCTAGAACATCTTTCAGTAGCCTGTGTAGTATTGGCTTTGTTATCATGAAATTCGTTACCTGTTCTTTATCATGAAAGTATTTCACTTCTCCATCAAACTTGAGAGAGAGTTTTGCAGGGTATAGTAGTCTGAGCTTGAGTTTGTTTTCATAGAGGACTTGAAGTACTCTACTCCATGCTCTTCTTGCCTTCATGGTTTGTGAAGAGAAGCCAGCCATAATTCTAATGGGTTTTCCTTTGAATGTGATCTGCTTCTTTTTTCTAGCAGCTTTCAGTAGACTATTCTTGTGCTGAATTTCTGGAATCTTGACGATTATATGTCTCGGTGTGTTTTTCATTTGGTTGAGCTTACTTGGCATTCTGTATGCTTCAGTTACCTGAATATCAGATTCTTTCCTCATATTTGGGATGTTTTCTGCTTTTGCCATATTTTTTTAATGTCATTTGTATTGACTCCTTTTTTCTCATTGATGCCTATTAGTCTCACATTGTTCATCTTTGTATCATCTTGGTGGTGATAGATTATTCTTTCCTGCATCCTTGTTGTTTTTAAGAGATCCTTTCTTACCTTTTCACTAGCTGCAGCAGGATCTTCAAGATCTGCCACTCTGCCTTCACTTTCATTTAAATGGTTTTGCAGCTTGTGATTGAGATTTTAATTTCCTCTATATCTCTTTGACTCTGCTTCATGCGATCTGTTTCTTTCCTGTATTGCTCATTCAAGAAATCCATCATTTTTCTAATCTCCTCTATTTTTTTTTATCAATGTCTTGTTTAGAAACAGTTATAAATTCTTTTACTGCAGTGCTTTTTTCAGCTTGGGTTTCCTCCCTATGTTTCTTTAGTTGCTTCTTTACTTCAGATACTATGAGTTCTGAGAATTCTTTTTTATTTCTGAAAAGAATTGCGCTCTGAGTTCCTCTATAACTTTCTGCTGTTGCTTATTTACTGTCTATGTTATTAATTCATACATTTGAGCCGAGTTAGTGTCCTCTGCACTTGTTCTGGGTGGGCATTGGGTTTCCTCCATATCTTTCTGCATTTGATTCTTTACTGAAGATGTTATTAATTCAGGGATTTCTTTTTTCATTTCCAATCTGAGTTCCTCTATACCTTTCTGCAGCTGTTTCTTTGTTTCAGAAGCCATTGATTCATTGCTTTCAGCTGTGTGATTCCCAAGTTTGCTCTGTGTTAGTGTCTTCTGCACTTGTTATGGGTGGGCTTGGGTTTTGTGATTGCATTTTGTTCCTTCTCATCATTTTGTGTAGCACTGTCTTCTGACCTTTGTTGTAGATTTTTGTTGCAGTTATAACCTTAGCACGTACTGAAGTTCTGGTTCAGATCTACAAAGTTTGGATTTATCCAGCTCTGCCTGGCTTGGTTTTGACTGCTGTGCTGAGCTCCTTCCTGCTGCTGCCCTTGGGGGTGAACTCTTTGTGCCCCTCTGGCAAGATTTTCTGCTCCTGGACTAGCTGGGTGTTTCTATCCTCTACAATCTCTGCAGGAATTGCAGCTGCAGTGTTTCACCCCAGGCCTGTATGCCAGGCCTGAGCTGAGCCTGGAGGGGACAAGGTGGTGTAGAGAGGTTAGGCAGCTCTCCCACACATTCACTGGGCCTGGGCTAGGCCTGGGTCTGTGGGTTCCCGGAACTGGGCAGAAATTCCTACTCAGTGGGTGGGGTGGGGTGGTGCTGCGGAGTGGTGGGGGGCATCCCAAGGGGGTGCAAGAGTGTCTCACCCATGCTACACCTGGACTAGGAGCAGTAATAGGTCCCACCAGTGCAGGTTAGCAGGAAGCTCTCCCACACACTCACTGGGCCTGGGCTAGGGCTGGGTCTGGGGGTTCCCGGAATGTGGCAGAAATTCCTACTCGGTGGACGGGGTGGGGGAGGTGCGGCAAAGTAGTGGGGGGTGTCCCAAGGGGGTGGAAGAGGGTCTCACCCACGCTGTGCCTGGGACCAGTAGTAGTTCCCACCAGTGCAGGGTAGCGGGAAGCTCTCCCACACACTCACCGGGCCTTGGCTAGGACTGGGTCTAGTACTACTATATTTGAACTGTTTTATATTGACTTTATTCCTCATGGGTTTACTTTTATTATTTTTTAATTTTCAATTATTACTTTAATTTTCTTAAGCTGTATGTGTTTTGCTGTTTTTCAAATGTTCTCATTTTGTTTTTATGTTGTTTTAAAATTTATTTGTATCACTTTAGTAAATTTCATACTTAAATATACATCTATTTAAATATAGTTAAATCTATAAATATTAAAGATATTCTGTATATTAAGCCTTGTAGCCAATAAAAAAATCTGAGAAGCCTTATAGCTCAGCAGTTGCCAATCAGTTTAAATGCTACACTTGCTACTATATGAAACCCTCCCTTTTAAACAAGGTAGATATTATTTTATTATTACTGCATAGGGGTAATTATTGTTTATATTTATATGCATATTTGCCATTTTATTTGTTCATTAACTCTTACTTCTCAGAATGTTCTCTGGAATATACATTTTACCTAAAGTATGTTATTTATCAGTTGCCTTTTTTATTGTCTCTCAGTGAGACTATTGGCAATCTATCTTCTTCAGCTGTGTGAAAATGTATGCATTTGTGCATGTACATGTTCTTGAAACTAGCTTTATTTCATATTCATTAGTATCTGGAGGAAATGCAAACACATGCTCAAATTCAAAAAGCAAAAATCAGGGCAAGGCTTAATATTCAAACAAGAGAATAAGGTATAATAAAAATAATACAATTTTAAATAAGAGGACAGGGTAAGGTTTAATTTTTTCTGGTGGCCTTGAATAAATTATTCAGTAATATTCATTAATTTATGTGTGAAATAAACATATGGTGTATATCTGCTAATTGCTTGGCTCCGTCTTCAGTATTGATGATTAAAAATGTAAGGCATGCTTTCCAGCTACAGTGAGCTCAACTTATAAAGAGATTCAGACAGTAATCAGACAGTCAAAAGATATGGTGTAGCAGGAATACCTATGGATAATGTCAAGAAAATGCCCACGAGGACATCTTTCTGAGTTTAGGGTGGGGAGGGTTGGGAAAGGTTGGTTTCCTGGAGGCCACATAAGTAGAGGTGAAAAAAGTTTTCATAGAAAAAAAATGAAAAGAAAAAAGAAGAAAAGAAGAAGAAAGAAAAGGTATCACAACAAAAACCGGAATGATATAGATAGCTCATAACATGTAGATGGGGCATAAGCTGGAGGTCAGAAGTTGCTAGAGACCAGGTTGGAGTTTTAAGCATGGACCAGGTCATGAAGGGTCATACATGCTGTGCCAAAGTGTTTAGACTTTATTGCATGGGTCATGAAAACACATTAAAGAGGTGAAATGGTAACGACAAGGTCGTATTTGTGTTTCAGATGGTTGACTCCAGTAAGTGTAAAGGGGTCAGGTGGGGGCTGGGGAGTGAAGGCTAGCATCCCAGCTGGCTCTGAAATCATTTCATTGTCAAGCAAGAGCTGATGCCAACTTTAAATGAAACAGAGATATCACTAACAGACAAGAAATGTTCTAAGAAACAAAGTCCAAGAACATAAATGCCAAGAGCATATGAGTGATAAGTGAAGGAGAGGAGTAAATGATTATTTGCTGGTCTATAGTACTGGCATTGGGTGGACAGGTATAGCTACCAGCTCATCAATAAAATGATTTTAGAAGGAAGTACAATATTACAACAAAAAGCAGAGTTTACTTCAACACTGAATTTTAGATGTCAAAGGACATTAAGGTTGAAATAGTTTGAATATGAAATTCTGGTGTCCACACTTTAGTTTTCTGACTCAGGGAGCCATACTGAAACCCAACCCAAGGACATAGCTATAACACATAATTAGAAGGTAATTGTGGGATTTAAAATTCTATACAATTCCCCATTATCTTCTCTAGGATAGCAAAAACCTCTGAAATTTTAGGATCCATAAGGCAAGGAAGGAGACATCATGTGACAAAAACACATTTAATACTTTTCCCCCATAGTCTGCCTATATGAATTGGAGTTCATTTGATCTGGAGGACTCATTTTAAATTTTTTCCATCGCATATATTCGAGTGCAAAGTTATGCATGCTTTATCAATTGATTTTTAGGACTTCATATAAGTGGTATAATCAGCCATCATGATGACCCCTTACCTAACTGCTTGGGAGTTGTGTGGGGCCATAAAGATAGACAAGAAACTAGTTTAAATGCTTTTTTCGGTAGCCTCTGCAATGAATATAATCCCTTGCTGCAAAAACAAATCAGGTCATCCTGAGATGTGCATCACAATCACTAAACCAAGGGATATATCTATCCCTGTTCATCTATACAGTAGAAATTATGCAGTACCTTTTAAATTATATTGACTCTATCAAGACTTCCCTTAAAGCTTTCCCCCATTCAAATTTCTTTCTCATTGAGTTATCCAAGAATCAAGAAGATGGGGCTTTCTGTTTTCTCAATAGTAGGAATTAAAGTGTGTAGACTATGGTTCTTCATTCCAACAAAGAATTGCTTCTGAAAAAAGTTTTGTGTCTCCACGTTGGCTCCAAAATCATTTTTAGCAGAACCAACCATCACACTCATTCTTTACCTTTTTTAAACCAGAGGAGTCAGTAGAAATGGCAAATTTGATGCCCCAACAAATCTCTCATTAGATCTGCCTTCAAGCCACTATTTATCTATTAAATGCTGTTCTTTGATAAAGTTCTGCTGATATTTTTTGATTATTGGAATTTTTATGGTGTACTTAATAAACCATTACTTAAAACAGTAATTATCCAATATTTCTATTAGCAGACTCTCTTGTACTAATTAAATTAACACTGAAAATTGCTAGTCTCATTGATTAAGAGCCCAAAGCAATTTGTATCTGTAACAATTAGGACATTTTTATTAGGGATCCAAATCTGCCCTTCCCTTATCTCAGAAGACTATCATCTTTTCCTAATAATTAAAGCTGTTGCATGAAATAAAGATTGTTTTGATTTGGCTCCATTTGGACCCCTGTGTATAGAACCAGATTTTGAGATGGTTGTCCCTACATTCATGGAGTGGTTCAGATGAACAAATCTGACTTCAGATTGGGTTAAATTCATTCAAACCTGATCCCTGCCATTTAACAAATACATAATAATCTTGAGCAAAAGATGCTCTCTTACTGGGCTAAGTTTCCTTTGCCACAGTATGTTGATAAAGAGCTGTGATGTTTTCTCTCCATGTGACTCTACTTAGGCACACTCTACATTATCGATCACTTTCTTTGTGGCCCCATAATATCCTTGATCAGAGGCTTTCACAGAGAACAAACTGGTCAAGCAATGGCTGTGACTCATCCATATGGCTGACACTGACAAAGGATCTACAAACCACAGTACAGAGTTTCAGGATAAATCCTGAGGGGATTTGACTGACCTTATCAGATACAAAAGTTACATTTCTTGCTATATAGATCTTGCTTTATCTTGGTCTTACCATCTAGCAGAAAAGTATAAAACTGAACTATAAAAAGTAAAGCCATATTAATATGCTGAGCTATAAAAGGCTCAAGTCAACAACTTCTGACATTGCCAGTCCTACAGATAACCTACTACTATTATGGACTACTGGACTATATTGGATTATTTTGCTGAATTCACACACCTACAATATTTAAATGACAATGGAATACCCATCTCTGACAAAACTAAACAAAAAGGGGATACAAATGGAGAACCATTTTGTATCTGTATATACAAAATAGTTAGGATAGATATACAGCTACTTTCTCTTAATTCAATGAACATAAAGATTTGTACTAATAGTGCTGATGGTCAGGATATCATGTCTGCACCTTGTACTATGAATAACCACTAAGAAAAAAAACAATATGCGATGTATTAATTATTGAAACTGTCCTACTAATCAGTTTTGAAACTGTCTCATTGCTGTTTCTCAATAAAATTATTTTAAAAGGAGCTGTGATGATCATTAAATGAGAAAGATTTTGCAAAAAAAAGTTAATTTTCAGTTTGACACATAAAAAAGGCTAGTAAGTGGTGGATGTCATCATTGTCAAGTGTTCCTCCTGATAATGTAAGACACTTCCAGTATGTCTCTCTTGAGCCTTAAAGTTGGAAGGGGATATTGAGAGGATTGCCTTAGATAATCCTTAACTTTACCAAAAGGCAAATTATTGACATTAACAGCATCCCAAAGACACTCTAGGCTACTTCCTTTCTTGTTCTCTGTTGAGGGCGCTGAATAACAAATAACTATGAAATTCAGAATCAAGGATTTTCCAAAGATTTCCCACAGCTAGAAAGGAAAGGGGAAAACATACAGTAGCCACTTTTAGCCTTGACCTGCTCTAAAATTTCTCATATTCTTTGAGAAACTTTGCTCACAGGGCTGGGGAGATAGCTCAGTAGAATAAGTGCTTGCTTGGCAAGCACAGAGTCCTGAGTTTAATCCCCAGTAATGCAAAAAAAGAAAGAAAGAAGAAAGGAAGAAACTTTGCTCACAAATAGGAAGTATACCTTGAGATAATCTGTAGACATCAATTTTGAGAATCACTTTTATGACAGCATCAGTTTAAAAAACTGTTTGCTGAGTCTAATCTTTCACTATTTTCATGCCAGCCACTGCGCTAAGCATCATCACACTCGGTCCTAATCAGGGGAAGGTGCCATTGTTACATCCAACTAAGAATAATTATCACCATTCTACAGATGAACAAACTGAGACTCAGGGTGCATGTAACTTCCCCAAGGCCATCCTGCTAGTATATGAGTAGGATGAGAATTAATCCTCATTCCTCATTTCAGGCCCCTTGCCTTTAACTCTTGTGCATACTGCCTCTCTATGCGAAAGGCCCCTTTTATTTCCTGTGAACATCTTTGGAAGACAAGACTTGCAGGAGCTCCTGAGAATCATTTCCTTGGTTATTCTGCTGCCCAGAGTCTTTAGAGGTTGTTCAGTCACTCCTGTTCAGTGGTTGTTCAAATCAGTTTGACATTTTTCACATAATTGTCAGCAGCTCCAATGGAAAACATCACAAAAACAATTGTTTAAATTCTCTTGTCTACCCTGGCCATCGCTTAGGATTCGACTGTGGGGAAGCAGTCAGGATGGACTCTGATGTTTGCAAATCACTGAATAACCTTTTCCAATTTTTCTTTCCACGAGAAGCTTTGAATCTCTTTCTCACCCAGCCTCCTCTAAATGGACCTGGCCCTAACACACCTCCTGTCATTCCTGCACCCGACCCCTTACAGATCTCGTCTTTCTTATATTCTTTCTTGGTGCCTACATTCCACTTGCCCATTCCAGCTCAGCCTCTTTCAAGGACTCCCCCTCCACCCCTCCCACATGCTCAGGCCCTAGATCTAAGCACTCCAACTAATGGACCTTCTTACTCAGCCTCAATATTTGCTTTCCGATACATTGGATTTATAGAGTGTTTGCCTGAATTAAAATGAGAAATTTTAGAGCAAACGGAGGCTTCTTGGCTGCTAAGCTCCAGCATGTACTTTAAATAAGCAGAGGGGGGAGTGTGTGTGGAGGGCTGCCTGACACATCCACCCACCCCTGAATTACCATTTAGTTCCAGGCAGCTCACCTTCCAACCCAGCTGGTGCCTACCTGGCCCTGCTCACCTCCCCCAGCTAAGTTAACAAAGCAGTTACTGCTCATCTGCAGAGCTCCCTCTAATCGACTCTCAGTGAAATAATATTTGCTTTCCATGCCTACTTTGAATCCCACTCACTTTGTTAAAAGATTGCCTAGGGCTGTCTCTGCTGGCCTAATCTAATAGTTCGTAGTTTGTACAAGCAAAACGTTTTCAACTACCTATATAAATAACTTAAGCAGGAGAGAACACTTGCACAGCCCCAGTGCAGGGCTATAGGACATGACATCCCAAAGTGACACCTTGGCCACGCTCCTGAGGGCCATCGCCAGCTGAGCATGAGCAATTACCATGTTGTACCGGCTTGAAAGGACACTCTGTCTTCCCATGGACAGGATGATGGGAGGACGTGGGTAGGTTTCTCCAGTATAGGGGACCATCCCAAGTGCCTCTGTTTGTAAGGGCCATATCCGTGCTGCCCGCATCCATTGTAGCAGAGGCAGCCTGCTCAAGGTGTGGTGAGTCAAAAAGAACCAAATCCAACTCAAGATACTTTTGGCTGGAAAATTTTCAAACTAACCAGTTTTACTATCCTAAAAAAAATCTACAATAAGCTACATATAAGACATTAACAACCTTAGTTATTTTCATTTACATAGTTAACAGTGCTACATATACTTACACTATTGGTCGTCTGTCCTCCAGAACATGTTTCTTCTTGCATACCTGAAACTTTCCATGCATCAAACAACAGCTCCTTGGTCTTCCCTCCCTACAGTCTCTGGGAACCATCATTCTAGTTTTTCTCTCTATGGTCATAGTTTGACTAATATAGATGACTTGTATAAATTGCATCATGTGGTAATTGTCTTTGTGTCAGGTTTATTTTGTTTAGTGTAACATTCTCCAGGTTCACTCATGCTGTCAGAACGGCAGGATTACCTTTCTCTCCTCAGACTGGTTAATATTCCATTCCATATGTGTACTTTGTTTATCTATTCACTGGTGGACACTTGTTGCTCTGCATTTTAGCTGTTGTTAAAAATACTGCTACAGGGCCAGGGAGATGGCTCAGTGGAATAAGCACTTCCCTGACAAGCGCAAGAGCCTGCATTCAATATCCCTGGTTCTGCAAAAGAAAAGAAAGAAAGAAAGAAAGAAAGAAAGAAAGAAAGAAAGAAAGAAAGAAAGAAAGAAAGAAAAAATACTACTACAAAAGTGGGTGCACAAGTGCTGGCTGAATAGTTCAGTGGATTAAAGAGCCTGCAAGCAGGCACAGGGGTTGGGGTTTGATCCCTGGGCCTGCTGTGTGCCAGCCACACCCCTGGGGCATGTTGAGACAGCAATTGAGACTGGGCATGGTGTCATGCACCTGTAATCCCAGCTCTTGGGAGGCTGTAAACAGGCAGATCACTATGAGTCAGATCTAGTAGTGAGACCCTGAACACCATGTAAACCCTTCCCTAAAATACAAAAAAGAAAGAAAAAAGTGGGTGCCCAAAGATTTTTGAGAGCCTAATATCAGTTCTTTATGTGCACCCAGAAATAGAACTCTTAGATCATATGGCAATTCTATTTCAATTTTAGGGGACCCGCCACACAGTTTTCCCTAGCAGTCACATAATTTTATACTCCCAGGAACAGTACCCAAAGATTGTGATTTCACTACATTCTTGACAGCACTCATTTTTTTTCTTTTATTTTCTTTTGATATTAGCCATCCTGGCAGATACAAACAAAGCTATATTATAAATCTATTTTTCTTTTTCTGGCTGAAATTTAAAAAATAAAAGTAAAAACTGGTTAAATTTGAGGTGGGTTTTCCAATGGAAGCACAGACGTTTCTTCCTTTGCTTTGAATTATCTTCTAAAAGACAGGTTTACAGACTACAGTGTGCAGCAGGCTGTTCTGATAATAAAGTTTTATTTAAACAAAGCCCTGTTTATTTATTTATATATTGTCCATGACTACATTAACACTATCAGGACAGAGCTGAGAAATTGCAACAGAGACTGGATGCCACCCACAAATCCTGAAATATGTAATATATGTGCCTTTACAGGGGAAATTTGTCAATCTCTTAGGAAATAGATAGGATTATATGGTGGGTGCTCTTTTTCTGGACACCCATAATTTCCTATAGTCAGACAGTTAAGACTTGGACACAAGAGCAGGACCAAGACCTCCACATGAATGTGTTTTGGGGTGAAAAGTGGGGCACATCACCAAATCCTGCTAATGATCAGAAGATCCTGCTGGAGACTCTTCCAAGATCCTAGGCAAAGCTAGCAGTGGAAATCAGTGTTAGACTGAGAGGGGTAGAAGAGCTTTCTTAGAGAAGCCAGAACAAGAGAGCAGAGGCTGGGGCTGGGATAGGGTGGAAGAGAAGAGCAGGGAAGTCTTTTGTTGGGGGGTGGAAGCATGGAGGTGGGCAAAGTCAACACGCAGGCATCGCGGGTCTCTGCACAGCACTGAGGCACTGTGGGGAACTTAGCGAGAGTATGTCTGGGCTATTAGTAAGAGACTGCCAAAGAGTAGACCAGAAAGGACAACTAGTGTGGCACTGGGCATTTGGTGCTAGCCTTTAGGGTAAGTGTTTGCAAGATTTTGTGCCTTGTGAGTTAGATGTGACTCCATTTTGGCCTCCACTGCCATACGTTTTTGGCATCAAGAAGAAATTGTTTTAAATCCTTATCAAATGATAGAAGGTCCACAGTCCCTTCCAAAACTTTAAACAGCCCTGGGTTGAAGCTAAGACTCTGTGTGTGTGTGTGTGTGTGTGTGTGTGTGTGTGTGTATGTGTGTCCCGGGATTGAACTCAAGACCCTGTGCTTGCCAGGCAAGTGCTTATTCTACTGAGCTATCTCCCCTAGCCCCCTTTTTTAAAAAAAAAAAAAAATTGGCTGGCTCAAGCTGCCTTAAGGGCAGGTCTGTTAAGGCATGAGGAGCTGGAGATCGAACCACAGTATCCTGTGCCTGACTGCATTTGCATAAGCAGGCACTTCAACAACTGAGTTAACCAGCAGGCCCCTATAAATCTAAGACTTTTCATCTTGACTTTTCAAAGCTGTTTAGATGTTCAGTTCCTGCTTATTCTGAATTAGTTTTCATTTTGATTTTATATACTAGGTATTTAATCCATGTTAAACATGGATTCATGGACAGAGGGCAACATTCCTTTGAACATTCCTCCAATTCTTTCATTCCTTATTACACCATGAATCAACAAAACCTGATAGCAATAGCAATATTACAAATGCTAGTATTCTTAATAGTATGTGCAGGATCTGTTCCAAGGATTTTGCATATCAACTTACTCCTAACAAGCCTTATGTTTCTTTATTGTATTTGTTTAAGCAGCCCCAAAAAACACTTGAAATTAAATGCAAGCCAATAAGATCACATTTTTAAGAGGAAGTTTGCATGCCACACACCTGGCATTTTTCTGAGATCCTTACTCTCTCCTCCTCCTCCT
>NW_004524613.1:10968162-10984511 GCF_000260255.1 Octodon degus
TCCTCCTCCTCCTCCTCCTCCTCTCCTTGTTCCTCCTCCTCCTCCTTTTTCTTCTTTTTTTGTATTTTAAGGAAGGGTCTACAGGGTGTTCAGGGTTACACTACTAGATTGGCCTCATAATGACCCACCTGTTTACAGCCTCCTAAGAGCTGGGATTATAGGTACATGCCACCAATCCCAGTCTCCCTTGCTCTCTTCTGACATCTTCCCCTCTCTGGTTCTCTACCTCAGAGATTCCTAACATCCAGCTAATTTCTCTTTCAGGGATTTTTTTTATATCACAGTCTCTTAGAACATCTTATCTGAGATCTTAAATCTGAATCTGACCTGAGTCTCCCAAGCCCGGAGCCCCCTACCCCTCAAAAAACCAGGATCAGCTGGATGATTACAAATATTTCTTTCTCTTACTCACATAAATAATAAAACTGAGACTGTAGAGGATACATTTTCCAAGACCAAAAGATAGGGCCTTGTGATTTCCATACCCAGAGCTCAGATTCTGCAAATTGAGCGGAGTCTGCAAGAATTAGCAGACCCCAGTATTATTACAGATGATTCAAAGTTTGTTCCAGGTGCAGCTATCTCTGCATGGTCATCCTGTCTTCTTGAAAGCACAAAGAGGCTGGTACTATTAGGCAAACAATACAGCTGAATAAAGTGAGGGTCACAAGGATTAAGCAACCTACCCAAGGTCACTCATTTAGTAACAGGCTGGGGATTTAAATCTCTGTTTTTTCTATTGTATCTGCTGTTCTGTCTAAGTAAATAGAAAAGGTGATTTAAAAACTTACAGGGTGAACTGCAACTTGCAATTGCTAGCACTTGTGACCTTTCAATGGCAAACACTGAGATCTCTTGTCCTCTGTGTCCATATTGTATTTCCACGTACTGGAATGAGTATGGGAACTCTCGCACAGCATTTAATAGCAGTCATTTGCAGTCTCTTTTTTTTTCTAATTTCCCCTATACAAATCTATAAATGGTTAGTGATGCCATCAATGGTGTGAAAGTAGATTTTTCTTTATTATAAGAAATGATATTTGTAACATTTATCACACACACTTGCACAGAGAGAGAGGACAAGAGAGAGAGAGAAGAGTAAAGCCATTGTTCTTTGCTTATGGGATGTTAAATATTAAATGCTTGGTTTTAAATGCTTCAGTGAGACACCATAATGCATAAGAATTCTAGCTCAGGGATCAGAAGATCTTGAGTTCAAGTCTCAGGGACAACTCTTCCCACCTTCCAGAATTAATTTGAAAATAAATATGATGTGGAGTTGATAGCAATCAGTCCCTGGCCACAACCCTCTCCAGTCTGCATTGATTCCCTAACTCACTGTGAGATGTCAAAAAACCCAGTGCCAGTACCCTAATATTCTTCCCTTTCCATATTTATTATTTTACTGTCAAGTGCAACCTAGAAATGATATCACAAGAGAAAAGGAAAATAAAAAAAAAAGAATAGAAGGAAAAAATGAAAATAAAGCTTTTGTAGATAAGAAGAAAAAGAAGAGTTGAAGGGAGAGGAGAGGAATAGAGAGAAAAAGAATCAGGATATATAGTCTTTAATTCCCTGAGATGAATATGATCACTATATGCATCAAAATAGTACCATAAAATCAATTTTGAAAGTAAATATTTACCCAGACATAGTTTCTGAACTGCATCTGCAGCCCTGGTTTGAACATGAGAGGCCTTAATTCCAATACCAAGCAAAGGTAGGGAATGGTTCTGGGTTCCTGGTCCCAGGGAGGCTCAGGACTGCAGTGTGACTGCAGAAGTACATCGATATCTTTGTTGTCAAACTCAACTCATTCCAAGTTCATGTTTGAACACCAAAAAGCTCAAGACCTGAACGTATTTTTCCCATATGAATAGCAGAAAAGCAAATACTTGGTTCTGAGGTTCAAAGATTATGCATACACATTCCTTTCTCCAAAATGAACAAATTTCACCATGATTTCTTTCTTTACCTTGATCATATTCTCAGAGTCTTTCTCTTAGCTGATGGGTGGTGTTAGCTCACTGGCTTTCTGTGGAGTCATGGTTACAATATTTCATGCAAATACAGCAAAAGAAAAATCTACAGTGGCAAATGTTTTAAGCACTATAGACTGTCCAGCCAAGAACAGTGCTTAGACTGAAACCTCACCCCTTTGTATCTGCAGCAAGATGCGATGCATGACTCACTCTCAGCCACACTGGGTATTTTAAGGTGCATTTCAAGCTCAACCGACTATTGAGCAAAGTTACTAACACCACATGATATCCTAGTTCCTGTTTAGATCATACAAATCTTTTTCGTTTTACTGACACCCTGTAGATTTTCTTTTTAACTTTGCTGTTGAGGTAGTGAAAAATTTGAGCTTGGAGACATTCGATAACCAAGTGTCACTGCATTGAGACTCCAACCAATGCTTGATGGTTTTGAAGGACCAATTCTCCCTAATTAAAGAGAGTTTGCCCAAGTATACTGAGTAAGGATACGCAGGTATCAGAATTAGGTCAACCGATAATATCATCCTGGATGACTGGCCACAGGGGTATACAGGATAAAGTATTTCAGAAGCTATAACCTTAAGGAACACTCACTCTGCTGGGATGGAAAGTAAATAAAAAATAATGTTGGCCCCAGAAGAAAAAAAGGACAAGAAGATGAGAGTGCCTTTAAATTTATTGTTTGTTCTAGTTAAAAGGTCTGACATTCTTATCAGAAGTTTCCTTTTTCATACCTCCAAACCAGGATAAAAAACCCTAGAGACCTGGATGTCCAAACGAAGAACCAGTTGTTACACACAGCTTAATTAGATAAAAATATTATTGGTAGACAGGGCTAGGCCCTTAACAGGAACCAGTATGGAAGACAAGATACCTTGCAACTGTGAGAGAGATCGATACTCGCACTGTGGCCAGACCTCAAGACAGAAGATCAAACAAATACATACTGCCTTAAAGATGAGCATCTAGGATTGATAATCACTTCAAAGAAGTCTTGAAGAGTCACTAACCGAACCCCCTACAGGATAAGCCTCTGTTCTGTATTCATGCCCACTTCCTACACGACTCTCTTCCCCACTTGGTCCCGTATTTAATCAATTTTATCTGAGCACTTGTACTTGTTATCTTATTGGTTGACCATAGTTTTAGCCTACCTTATGCCCACCTAGCAGGTTCCCATGTTTTTCGCCTTAGGCCCTCCTCACCTCTTGGTTTTTCTCAATAAAAATTCCTAGAAAAGGTAGATTCCTGGGCAACCCATTTGGGTGCCCTTTCATCCCTCTCTGAAAGAACCTTTCTCTCACCCAAAAAATATATTGCACTCTTAACTTTCTTTGTTTGTAAAATTCATTCTTCAGTTTTAGAGAACACAAACTCAGCCCAGGTATCTTTCAGGTTGGGAGTTTCTTTCCCCTTATCACAGTGACCTCCAGACAAGCCAAAGGGGGCTCTTCTTTTCCAGCCCACAGGCCAGCAAGGAAGGCATTTCTGAGTAACCCCTATGCTCCCAACTGGAGCAAAGTCCTGAAGTAACCACTTTCTTCCCACTCATAATCTGCTGTTTCCTATATGAAGCAAAGGAGATAGGAAAAGAATCTGCTGAGCCCTGCTAGGAGCGTTAGCACACTGGCTGAATTCTTGGGTTGTATATTAAAGATGGTAAACTCTGGAAAATCACCAATCATTAGTGACTACTTATCCCCCAATAGCATCACCTAAAATTCTCAACATATAAGAGGCTCTTTCCCTACATCTTTTCTTCCTGGGATGAAATAACAGTACTAAACTTCCAAGGCCCTTTGACAATGGATAATAGAGGAAGAGGAGGACTTCTGGGGATGAATATGAACAAGCTAAACCCTGGATATGAAGGAATGCTAATGAAGATGCGCAAGCCCAAGAAGAAGAGCATCACAGATATTCACTGGTTAAAGTCCAGAGATATCTGAGCCACCCTCCCTTTCCATACATGAGCAGGTAATTCAAACAAGTCTTATGTCTAAGAATCACTGTATCCTCCTGATCACCTCTGTGCTGTTGCCCAGGAGGTCACTTGTGCAGGCTTTTATGTGTGGACTAAATAAAGGAGCATTATCTTTGCTCTGAAAATCTAAGCCTGGTGATTTGCTCAAATGAATATTGTTAAGGGACTCTAATGATTTGCAACTTATAGCATTCATTGTGGAGAGAAATCTTTCCATGCTATGCTTTGGCCTTTCTCCCAGTAATTTGGGTTTTACTGCAGCTATTTATGCTGATGCTTTCTGAAGCCTTCCCATCACCTCTGCTGGCTTTTGAAAGAGAACTAGCACTGATGGAAAGAACAAAGCCTCTCCTCCACACTCTGAGTCAAGAACTGGCCGAGGTAGGATGAAACCAACACAACCTTTGCTTCAGAGTTCAGTCTAAGTAGAGTTCACAGAATAGTAAGAGTTTCCTCAGTAGGATTAATGATCCCATAAGGGAAGAATGAACAAAAAACATCTGGAGTTAGATTGAGAGGAAGACAGCAGCAAGGAACAACTTCAGGTACTGAGGAGATCTCTGTGTCATTCAACAAATGGATTTGATACCCAATAATGTGGATATTGAGTGATTAGGGTTAGCCAATAGCAAAAGAGAATGAGTGTTTTAGATGGAGCAGAGACATCAAAAGGTAGCACAATAGGCCTGAGGAACAACAAGTATCACTGGGCAGTAGTCTTCCTGGCCACCAGCAGCCCTCAAGGTACCAGAAAGATGAAGTTGGAGAGCTCAATGTGAGCCATATCCACTAGGGCTTTGTAATTCTAGAAAAGGCACATCGATACTATTCTCAGTAAAGCAGATTGATGACAGGGTTAGCACTTGGAAATAGTAAGGGGGCTATATCTGTGAGTGGAAAAGACATATCTGTATGCCAAAAACATTTAGGGGAGTGTGAGCTCCAGGTAAAAAATGATGAGTATGGGCTAAGGACAGAGAGGGTAACTGATAATGGAAAGAAAGAAGTGGAGAAGAGATGTGAAGATTTTTTTTTTAAAAAAATGGGAGTAGAGGAGCTTATATATGGACTTAGAGATGAGAAAGCTGATGGTGTTGGGCAGATTTCTAACTTGGGAGACAGCAGGATGAGACAGAGAGCGGACATGTGTGCAGGTGAGGAGGAGATGTGCAGTGTGCAAGTGTGCAGAAGCTTCCACAGTAGCTTCCAGCTTCCCTTCCTCAGCCTCTGCCTTTTTCATACCATCTTTTTTTTTTTTTTTTGTACCGGGTCTAATGGGGTACAGGGTCCACAGGGTCTCACTATGTAGATCAGACTTGTAGTGATTCTCCTGCTTTCAGCCTTCCAAGTGCTGAGATTAAAGGCGCGTGCCACCAAGTCCAGTGTCAATTCCCATTTCAATGCACCCCAGGGGAGGGGCCGGCACAGCATGTGGGGGATCGCACCCTGGCCCCTGTACCTGTCTAAGGCAGTGCCTTACTCCACTGAACTATTTAGCCAGCCCTTCATACCATCCTCTGAGCAACGACACAGCTTGAGTGAGTTTGCATAACAGATCGTGCTCAGTCTCAGGCAGTCACGGGTTACAGTAACTCCAACGGTGGCTACAAAAACTGAGGAGATTGTTGAACAAGGGAGACTCTCCAGTGAAAGAAGAATTATGCATGGGATCTCTGGGACTCCCAAGGTTTCCAGGCTCAAAAGTTTCCATGGGAGGACACTGGCCCATGATCAGTTAGCTAAGAGCACAGAAGTCTTGAGGCTTTCCCCTCCCACCTACCCCCCCACAACCCCCCCCCCAAGGAAGTCTTGTAGATTGCTAGGTGATTTTTCCCATGATAATGAGACATGGTCTGCTCCAGAAGTCAAGTCTAGAGCTACTGGAGAAAAGAAAGGGGAGATAGAAAATTCCTCTCCATCAAGTCAAGGTCACAGTGCTGAAGATATGGGCACAGCAAATGATCACATCTTCCTCTAGGGTCCCGATCAAGTTTTCAGTCACTAGGGTGACCACAGTATCCTTTGAGATAAAGAAAGGAGTTCTATCTGTGGCCCCTTGGAAGAAGTACAACATAACTGTCTACTTCATTCTGGAGGAGTTCTGTGCCTTGAAGGAAGACTTGCCAAGCCTCCCATGTTTTAAATCTGCAAAAACAGAAATGATGTGATGCCTATGTCTCAGAGGACAGCATAGGAGAAGCGATGATTGCTGTCCAATAAAAATCAGGTATTAAGTATTCATTCAATCATTCACTGAACATATCTTTCTGAACACCTATGTTGTGCCACGCTCTGCTTGAAGTGGAGAAGTACATTCCAAGGATTTTTGGAAAATGAGACCAGGAAAGGGAAGAGGTAGCAGGAGTGACCTTGAATAAATCATTTCATTTGTCTTGCAATTTTGCTCCACTTAAAAAACAGTTACAACTTCTACCTCCCAAAACTGCGGTGATGAGCAAATGAGTCCAGATCACCAGGGATTACGCAGAGGCCTTCTCAGGTGCTTAGCAGTAACGCTTTTTATTGCCACTGCCATCCCTGTGGCAGTAATGTTGGGTCAAAACAGCCCTTATTGAAAAGGAGACATTTGAGCAAAGGTGGAAAGGCGTTGAGGGCATGAGCCACACACAGCATTCCAGGGCCTGGAACTTTCTTGAAGGTTCTAGAAAAAGAGCAATCATACCACAGGGTATGATTGACAGAGTCTGACCTCCACCGATGAGAATGGAAAGGATGCAGAAAATCAGCCCTGCTAGAAGTAACTAAGAAAGGAAAAAAAAAAATGTAGCATAGAGGTTAGGTAGCTCTGGGCTAACAATATGGAAAACATGGATATTGCATTAAGGAAGAGAGAAACAACACATTTCTCTTAGCTACTAAGAATGCAGTGCTGGCAGTTGTTTGAAATGCTGCCTGCTTCATGCTGATGTAGCCAGGATTCTTCTTGGACATATCTGAGGCTGTCTGTGTTTGGTACTGCCTCTCTATGCATGAGGTCACATGAGTGTAAATATAGACAGCTTGGTGTAACACTGTGTCTATTTGCTTGTTATGATATACTCATGGTATGTATGCATGAGTGTTGGATTTGGACTGTGTCTCTGGTGTGTGTGTGTGTGTGTGTGTGTGTGTGTGTATGTCTGTGTTTAAGGATCTGGAGTAAGAAAATTCTCCTTGCTGAAGAGTTGTATATGCCCTGAAAGAAGTAAAGAGTCACCATGCTTTATTTCATGTCCATATGTGGCCTTCAACAATGAAGTTACTTACCTGTGAAGGCTTCATTCGCTATCTTACTATCCTCTCAGACACACAGGATTTGACAAATGCCTAAGGATAATACAGCTTCCAACTTGCCAGAAATTTAAACAATCATATGAGATGGCATTTATGAGACACTGAGGGTAATGAAATCACCCATCTATCCATTCATCATATTGTTAAGCATTAGCAGTGTCAGACCCTATGTTCACTGCTGGGATGCAGAGAAAAGGGGCCATTGAAGGATGCAGGATTGGGAGACAAGCTGGAGTTGGAATTTCAGCTAGCATCCGTTATTGGCTGTGTGACCTTGAACAATTCACTTTAGTTTTTGAGGATTTGATTGGATCTGCTAATCAGATAAAACAATATCACAGGACTATTGTGAGGAATAAGCGTAAATCACAAACTAATCCCTACGGATGCTCGACATCGTCATCACTGTTTCCACAGTCATTTTCGTTGTTCCTGGTGGGACTGTCTGCCCTCACAAGGCATACATATCATCAGAAGTTATGATGTAGCTGGTTAGGTTTCTGATCTCAGGTATTTACACGATTGGCGTCCTAGACTCATCCAGGCCTTTGTTCTTAAAACATTCCTTAAAAGGGATTCCCTGACCACCCACCAATCTTCTTTTTTTATTTTTTTCACTTCATATATCATTTTCTGCAATTATGTGTATGTCTTTCTTATCTGTCTGTTCATCTGTCTTCTTGCATCAAAATAAGATTCAGGGTGCCGAGGAGATAGCTCGGTGATCTAAGCACCTGTTTGGCAAGTGCAAAGTCCTGAGTTCGATCCCTAGCACCACATGCCGTGCCAACCCCAGAATCCTGGGTGAGCTGGTGCATGCCTGTAATCCCAACACTGGGGAAGCTGAGGCAGGAGGATCACTATGAGTCTGACTGTATGCATAAAAAATAAGTAAACAAATGATTATTTAAAAAATAGGATTCAAGGAAGAACAGTGCCTCTGTCTCTCTAGTTTGCTCTGACCACAGGTGAAAACTTTCCTTAGGGTCTACAGAAGGGCCTGGTAGCAATAAATAAGTGAGAATGCATTGAATGGAAGAATGTGTGAGGGAATGAATGAATGAATGAATGAATGAATGAATGAATGAACATGATCAGCAATCATGGGAGTAGCTCTACAGAAACCAAGTCTTGTTTGAGAAAGCCTTCACAAGGAAGACAAAACTGAGTCAGATAAACTGACAGGGTTTTCCAGTGAAAAGCATGAAGGGGCACAACCAAAGGCATCCACATGGGACTGTACCTTTTAAAACAGACCACAAGCATTGGTTGTCCTCCCAGTCACCCTTGCAGATGGCCTGAACCTCTACACTTGCCCTGGAAGACTTTGGAAGGGAAGAAATTCTGCCAAATATGTGACTCCACGTAATCCTCTTCAGTTTTCCAGAAGCATAGGGCCAGCCCTCATTTGCATGTAAATGGTCACAATTTTTTAATCATAGATTAATGCTGTCCTGTTTGCTTATCCTTGGGCCTTCTAGATGGAGAAACAGGAGACTTAAGATTCATGAGTAACAGCAATTAAAATGTATAGGCGCACAACACTTCCTCATTTCTTATATCTCTTAAATTCACCTTCTTCCTCCCCTTTAATGGAAGGAAATGCCTTCTTACCTGAGAGGCAGCAGTTAGATTTAAAGATTCTAGATTCATGTGGTTTATTTTCAAATCCTAGGTCTTTTACTCACTTTTCAAAAGATTTTTTAGTTATTTATCTGACACAGGGTTTTGCTATGGAGTGCAGACTCGTAGTGATCCTCCTGACCCAGTCTCCCCAGTGCTGAGATTACAGGCATGTGCCACCACACCTGGTCTCAGTCACTGGTAGGGTACCACAGTACATGGTACAGGGGATTTAATCCAGGTCTTTGTATTTGTCAGGCAGGCACTTAGATCTATGAACTATCTTCCCACCCCTACATAGACAGAATCTTGATGGTGTTCATACTGAGAAAATTCATACTTCCCCCAATATAAACCTTTACTTGGAAAATAATTTGGCTATCAATGAAGAGACAAGCTTCATCCTGAATCTTGCTAATAACTGATATGTTAACAACTAGATCAGCATTAGATAAGGTAGTCATCAATAAGGCGATAACTATTCGATGCTGTTGATTTATTTATTTATTTATTATTATTATTATTTTTTTTTTATTTTTTTTTTATTTTTTTTATTTTTTTTTGCGGAACCAGGGATTGAACTCAGGCCCTTGTGCTTGCCAGGGAAGCACTTATTCCACTGAGCCATCTCCCTGGCCCCCTAAAGCTGTTGCTTTCTGTCTCAGCATTTCAAGTACTCTTATTCTCAAATAATATGTGGGAAAGGGGGTGGGAAATAGGTGGAGATGGAATGTACAATTATTGGGTCTCACTTGTGGATGTCTTTTTTGCTTTATCTCATTCCACTTTCCTGTTGTACTGTGACACAATCTTTGTTACCCAGTTTACAGATGAGGAATTTGAGGCTAAACAAGAGTAAATAATATGCTCACAACTAGTGAAGGGGAGCCTAAATTTTAAGCCAACTTGACAAAATGATTTAATTCTACATGGAGATGGAACCTGGGATTTTTAGTTCCATTTAGTAGACTTTTTTTTTTTGACAGAAGTCATTTCCTAAGGATATAGAATCATTCACCTGAATGGATATTCAGCCATCTGTAACTATCACATCTCATGGCAATGTGAACTCAACATGTCAGAGACTAAACCCAACATCTTCTCCACCCATCCTCTTACCTTAGACCTGCTCCTTTTCCTTTTGGTACAGATCATTGTCTGCCATCGAGAGTCACTCTTGAGTTTTCCCTCCACCTACCTGTTACAAGTCATTTGGTCTTGTCTACCCTCCTCCGAGGGTAACAAATCCGACCTACTCCAGCTCCACCATTGTCGTATTATCTTCACCAGAGACAGGTAACAGCTGTCCTCTTACTGTCCTCGCCCTGCATTTGTTCTTCCTGTTCTTTCTGCTTTCACAAGGTGATTATCAGAAAAACATAAGTGATATCTTGCCATTACTCACACTCCACATGTTAAGAATCAGACACCTAGTTAAGGTATCCACAATATGACTCAACATTATTTTCTAGTCCCATCTCTTCTCTCACAATACTTCAAAGAAATTTCTAATGAGTTCTCTAAAATGCAATGTCTTTTCATTTTCTTATTTTCTTTTTTACTTTAAAGAGAATACATTTTTAAAAAACATTAAAAACTATACAGAATTTCAAAACAAGATAATAAGAAATTAGCAATGATTGTTATGTTGTGTATTGTTATCTTCAAAGTAGTTGTTCAGATTACCAGATATAAGCATGCCAAATTGGTCAAAATTTTTTTAATTGAAGCATTAACTCTTCTTTTTGATACATGAATAGAAATTAGCAGTTCAATTTTCATTTAAAAAAAATCTTACAGTCCCATAATCTTGATTTACTGTAAACAAGTACTAATAAAGAGAAAAAAGAAATCTCCAATCCAATGTCTTTTCTGTTGACCAACACTTCATTGCCAAAGCCCGCCGTGAATGTCACTATGTTCCCCTCATCAAATTCCCTAGAAAAACCCACCACTTCACATATATTAATAGTAATACACAGTCCAGACCATGATTATTGCTGCATAAACAAACATTACCCAGTAGAAATGAACTTATTAGAGACAGGTAGCTTTTTTATGTTCTTGGTCTTTTAGTACTTACCCTGATGTTTTTAGACAGTGAGAATTATAAAGCAGATATCATTTTGTGTGTTAATGTAAGCATCATAAATATACTCCCACCGAGGTGTGCAGTCTTCTTAATTATCCTTTTAATTGCTGCATAATATTTCTTCCTGCTGATGCTCCATAATTACTTAAATGGTTAACTCAAGTCATTAAATTCAATAAACGTTTGCCCAATTTCCAACATGTGTTAGGTACTATGTGATATGCTGAAGACACTAAGAGGAATCTTCTTTCCCCAAAGACTTCAGGTGCAGTCTAGAGCACATCGTGTCATGGGTGCTATAATAAAGATAGGTCACCAAGAGATCAGTGGATTAGAGACCCTGAGTAAGAAGGAATTTTACTTTTACTGGAGTTTAGGAAAAGTAAAAGTACATGAGACATTGGAGCTTTAAAAGCTGAGTACATGCCTATGAGAAAAGAATAAAGGAGAGAGAAAGGGGCAATAATATAAACATATTATAATAATACCTATTATAGCAAATAGCATACATGATTAAGTCATTTATGCTTCTAAAGGGCAGAGCTATGGTTTCAACACAAATGGTCTGATTCCAAGAACTCTAAGAACACACCATTCTCTCTTCCTGCCAGTGAACCGCTCACTCAACACTGCCTGGCTCTGCCAGCCCCACTCCGCTTCTCTCGCATCTCGCTTCTCCTCACGCACTTCGCAGAGCTGATTCATGCTGGCACATTTTCTTCTGCCCACATTGTACTTAAGTCCAAAGGCTAAAGTTTTACAAAACATGAATTTCTTTGTAATTTCACGAACATGATACACTCTCTTCCGGTGCTTCTGTTTTCCAGAAAAGTTGCGATGTTACCAAGGAAAGATGTATCCAGAGCAAATTCTTGGTGAATATTAAGCTCTCCAAAGATGTAAATGAATACATGGCCAAACAAGGGTTAAATGGTCTAGTGTGGCCGTGTGGACAGTAAAGAAGGAATTGTACAAAGTGCTCACTCAGTGGGTTAACAGCAATGAAATCAAGCCTACCCTGCGACACATGATTTAATCTAAGAAACCCTTTAAAATACGGGAAAACAACAGATATTACATGAACCATTTTCTGTATTAGAAAAAGTCTGGAAACAATCTAAAATGACCACCGATCGAGAATGGTTAAATAAATTAAATATGTGAATTGGAAGGAGTATTATGAAGTCATTAAAATGGTAATTAGAAAGATTATGTAGCCGCATGGAAAAACATTTACTATATAATATTAAGTGGGGAAGAAAGTCAAATACAAAATTGAATCTAGGCCATCACTGCAATTATGTAAAATTGTGAGCACATGAATCAAGACACCAGGAAAGAGGCCCGCATATGACCAGCTGTTTCAAGCTAGTGGTATTCTTCCTTTAAAAACTCCTTTTCATTTGCTGGGTCGCATAGTTTCTAGTGTGGTCTATACTCTCCAGCCTCTAGGGGGAGCGCAAGCCTTCCCTGACCCCAGCCTCCCCCGGCAAAGGGGAGGAGGAGGAGGTCTCCAATGGTGGGGGGGCCAGGGGATCCGGGCGCAGGGAGCTGAGAGCCGGGCTTCTAGCCGACAATACAAAGGGAGAAACGGAACTGCGCCAGTTCGAGCTTTCCTTCGTCCTTTTTTCTCTTGATCTTTTCTGCTCATAACTCTTGATCACTCTTAGAATAATTTGGTTTCTTGGTTGTCACTTTGTTTTTTCTCTCTTCAATCTTTTTTTCTCTTTTGATTGCTATTGAAATTTAGTCTGTCCTTCATTTGGGAAGGAATTATCACCTCTAACTTCCCTAATTAAAAAAAAAAACAAAACAGAAATTATACTGCAAATATATTTACACAAGAAAGTTACACCTCAGCGTTCCATAATTTCTTTTTCTTTTTTTCTTTTTTCTATTTTAGGGAAGGGTCTACAGGATGTTCAGGGTCTCAGTACTAGATCGGACTCCCAGTGATGCGCCTGTTTACAGCCTCCCAAGAGCTGGGATTACAGGTGCGTGACACCACACCCAGTCTCAATTGCTGTCTCAGCACACCGCTGGGGCCCACACCACAGGCCCAGGGATCTAACCCCTGGCCGCTAGCGCCTGCTTGCAGGCACTTTAATCCACTGAGCTATTTGGCCGGCCCCATAATTTCTTTAAAAAAAAAAAAACCTACCAGCTTCCATCAATGGAATATTTGCTGATGTGGGATGTATGCTTTTTATCATTTTAGTTTATTGGTATATGTGTGCAGTACGTACCGTTCAGGTCCCTTGGAGAAGCTGACACATGCACATAGCACATCACCATTCCTTGTTCCATCCCCTTTCACTTCCCTCCTGCCCCCAACAACTCATCTCTTGACTGGATTCCTGTTTTTGTTTGTCTTTGTACATGTTTTTCTTACATGATTAAATACTAGCAAACTGTTGTAAAAGTAAAATAGGCATAGGGGCTGATAAAGTTTTCTAAATTAAAGTTCTTAGTTGGGGGTAGGAGAGAGAGATAGTGTGTGTGTGTGTGTGTGTGTGTGTGTGTGTGTTCCAATGGACGATGAGAAAGATTTGCTTATATAATCTGGGATGAATGGTCATGGATGTAAGAATATGTGAGAAAATTATAACACAATTTAACACATTAATTAGAAATGAAATTGGCAAAAGCACATAAAATCTTGCTTTTTACTCTCTATTCTTTTACATTGTTTTATCTTCTATATACACATACTAGATTTTTACTTTTTAAAGTGAAGTTGAGGTAGGACTCAGGGTGAGGAGGCTGAGATGTAAGCTTAACAGGTTCTGTATCTATTCAACTCCCTACACTGAGGAACTCTCATATGCCCCAAATATACTCCAGCCCAGTTCACTATGATCAGAAACCAGAGAGGGGCCAGGGGAGATGGCTCAATGGACTAAGTGCTTCCCTGGCAAGTGCAAGGGCCTGAGTTCAATCCCTGCTCCACAAAAAAAAAAAAAAAAAAAATTAGACAAAATGAGAGAGAGAGAGAGAGAGAGAGAGAGAGAGAGAGAGAGAGAGAAACCAAAGAGGTCTGGCCAAATAGCTCAGTGGATTAAAGCACCTGCTTAGGCAAACACAGGGATCAGTAGTTCGATCCCCAGGCCTGCCTTGCCAGCCCTGCCTCTAGGGCACACTGAGATGGCGGTGAGACTGGGCGTGGTGTCATGTGCCTGTAATCCCAGCACTTGGGGGGCTATGAAGAGTAGGGTCACTATGAGTTCAATCTACACAGTGAGACCCTATAGACTCTGTAGACCCTGTCTTAAAATACAAAAACAAACAAACAAACAAATAAATAATAAAAGAAACCCAAGAGAGATTTGGATCCAAAGCTAGAATATATATCTACCACCACCACCACCACTACTACTACAACTTCTGCTAGTGCTAGTAATATTATCAACTTAATAGCAATAAATACATTTAATAATATATAAATATAAATTAAAAGAAAGATGAAAAGAAACATTATTTGGTTTTAAAGAGAATAAAATAATCAAAATGACACAGAATTTCACAAGTGGATAGGAAATTAACAGGCTATTGTATTGCATAATGTTACCTTCAAAGTAGCTGCTCAGATTATCCCATGTAGCCATGTAAAATTGGTCAAGCATTTCACATTCAATACTTGAAGAAACATAAAATAGCTTACTTTTTTGTTAGAAAAGAGAAATTTCACAAATGAATCTATTTAAAGTTCGATTTGACTAGGAAAAAGAAAAAAAGAAATGGAAATTCCATTTAAAGTAGGACAGGGCTAGTCCTTGCCTGTGGTTTCAAATTGACTTCCTATTAAACTGTGACCCATTACTAATGAGATTTAGCTGGCTTTGTGCATTGAAAATTGCTCTCCTCAAATATCTCTCTGCTTTTAGATTTGGAGACTCTTTATTTTTCCCTCTATGAAGTCCCAAAATCCATTGATTTTATTATTTTAAAATATTGCTTCTGAACAGGGAATGTTGGGGAGGGAAGACTGAGAGAAGAAGCAAGAGGAAGAGGGATGAGTAGAAACTTCAGTAAAGGCTGGAGTGCCCGATGTGGCCTTGTCCTAAAGCTGTTCCAAGCCTATTATCGTTTCAACTATAACCTTGGCAGAGAATCATGGCTCCTTGGGCTTTCCTAGGATGCAGTCACTTTGTTTAGGGTCCAAATATCCTTTCTCCAGCAATGGACAGTTATTAGCCAAATGAGAATGGGAAAAGCATTAGTATGTTCACTAAGGATGCCTTGTTTAAACAACCACAGCAAAAAGGCATTAAACCTTACAACAGCTCCTTTCCAAAGTATGTGGTGTGATAGGTGTTCTATCCTTGAGAAAGATGATGGCATGTAACCAGAATTAATACATGGCTTTCATTCCTTCATTGTCTACAGAGGGCACCCTACATAGGTCTGGGATAGGATCTGCAGAAAGGAGATCATAGATTAGAGAGGGAAGGTTCCCATTTCCTGGTTGTAAATCTCAACCAGTCAATCCACACACCAACGCATTGAGTGGTTCTCAGAGCTTGCTGCATAAATCCACTGACAAATAAATGTTGAATGATAGACCAATGTTTAATATCCTTCACCACAAAGTTAGTATTTATATTTACTTAGTCAAAAAGAAAGCTGCTTCTAACCAAAACAGTATAAGTCCTTATTTTCAATGTTTCTTGTTTGAAACAAAGACTATCTATCTCCATAAAAGCACTATTATGAAGAGATAGCTAGAATCATCAATGAACATAGAAATCAGACAATCTTCTCAAGGGTTCTTGGCCCTATGTTAGTAGAATTCTCTTTACTGTTGCATCTTCTAAGAATTCTGAATTCACTGGAGCTTCAAATATAACCTTAACTCTGGCTTCTTGAGAATTTCTTAATTCATCAGGAAAATGTCGACATTAAGAGCTAACATCTTGTGTGAGAACCAGTTTTTCCTATACAATATCATGCAAGTCTTCAATGTCAACTGACTTGTCACTGGCTTTTCCCTAGATAAGAGTTCACAAGTCTCCATTTTCAAAATTAATAGCTTACTACTAATGTACTTTAGGAAAAAATTCTATTTTCTTTGAAATAAATATAATGTGAATAATTGCTATATTTCCATTATTCTAGAACTGTTTAGCCAGAGGACAATGTGCTAAGTTAATACCTTCTTACATATTTTGGGTAGAATTGGGCATAATACTAATCCATGTGTTAATAGTACTGTGATGGGAAATTTACCTAACATCTCTGATCTTCAATTTTTATATGAAAAATAAAGATTATATATATTCAAAGATGTGAGTTTATATATGAATGTTGCATAATTATCATAATTAATAGATCCATCACCTCTTATAACAGGTATTTT
>NW_004524613.1:10984611-11015887 GCF_000260255.1 Octodon degus
TATTATAGTGTTGTTGTTGTAGTGTTCAACTACAGTGTTGTTGAAAAGTTAAATTATGTAGTGCATCTACAGGCCATGATATGAATGTCATTGTTCTTACCCATTACTTTATAAGTCATTTTGTACATCACTTTGCACATTTTCAGCATCACTCCTACTTGATCACTCTCTATTGCTCTTTTTACCAAAATAGACGTGAAAAACAAAAAAATTGAAGTAGATATTTTGAATCTATGTAGTATCCAATATGCAGCATTGCATATAGGTAGTCAACTTGGTGAATTTTTGTTGACAAGTTAAATAAGTGATTAAACCCAAACATCTAGTCAGTATTCTGAATTCTCCCCAAAGCATCCTTGACAAGTGTTCATCAGTGCTGTCTTTGGACACATCTAGCCTGCAAGAACTTAAGACTATGCAAATTATATTTATAAAAGATACAGCAAATATCTAAATTGTGAAGCCACTCTCTGACCCCACACCAATGGCACAACGCACTAATCGATAAAGACCAAGTATCCTTAACTCTAACTGGATTACCAACACATCAAACCCCAAAGGTCAAAGAAGTCACCCTGGCAGTCATCACTTGCTTTATTCTGCTTCTGTTGTGGCCCACTGAACCGGACAGAAAAAGTCTGATTGTTCTCCTGCACTACATTGTTTCAGGGACCTGCTGGCCACTCCACCCTCAGTAAGAAATACTCGCTTGCAACCCCACACACAGATTCCAGGGATATGAATAAGAAACAGGTGTTCTTCAGAATTTGTCCATGAAGAGAGAAGAGAAGAGGCCTCTTGTTCTATGAGCTATTATTAAAATAAATGCCATTGGCTGAAAGGCCAGAAAAGTTTAAGGACCATCCAGGCAAAGGACACTTTGCCAACTCTGCTGTATCGTTACTAATTGGATATTTTAACACTTTCTCTAGCGTTTCATAAAAACATTTCTAGCCAAATGATAGAGTGTTCAAACAAGCTTGTCTTCAGATACACGTGGTGGCTGGGTCTGGGTAAATACCTCCAACCACATAGCATAGCACTTTCCTTCCCTCCAATTCCAGTTTGGCAATTCTCACTCATTTTTACTCTTGCTCTCAGTCCTTTTCTCTTCATTCCTCCTTCCTTCACTTTCTTTTGCCCTCAATGGGAATTTGGGAAGGATTTTTGCTGAGTCAATCATGAGACCTCTTGAAATAACATAGTGGAGGGTTAAAGTGTCAAAACCAGACAGCTTCACTTAAATTTGCTTTGAATTTATCACATCCCTAGAGAAGTATAAAATTCCAAATACTATGTTTGAAGGCTGTGTTTTAGATTTCATTGAGATTTGTTATAAAAGTGACACAAAATTAGGAGATTGAGCTTTTTTAGGAAGGTGGTACAAGAGAGCTTCTCTGAACTTCTGAAGGATGAGCAATGCTGAGATCAGATTTTGAAAGAAGGTACGTTTCCAAATGGTCTAAGTCAACCCATTTGTTCCTCTTGGAAGCCTCAGCTCCACTGTGTATAAAAAGAAATGGTCTATTGTGCTCATTGCTCATCAGCCACTTATCACTTGTTTAAGAACAGAGTGGACTGATGATCAAAGCCACTTTCCACAGCTACTCTAAGCACTTAGACCTGCAGCAATACTGAAAAAGACATCTCACTGCATTGCCTTTTTCTGATATAATAAATTAACACAAACATAGTAGCTAAAAGCAATACGAATTTACTACCTTTTACCTGTGGAGCGCAAAGTCTGAAATGAATCTCATAAGACTGAAATCAAGACATTGTCAGGACTATAGTCCTTCTGGATGCTTTAAGGAAGATGCCATTCCCTTGCCTATTCTTGCTAGAGGCCGCCTACATCCCTTGGCTCATCATTCCTTGCTTGTTCTTTAAAACCAATGTCACAGCATCTCCAAATGTCACTGTGTGACCTCCTTCCATTTCTTTTTTTCTCAGTGCATGTTAGTTACACAAATAGTAGGTCTTTCTTGTACTATAGATAGGCATACAACTTACTGCAGTATTCCTCCTCTCACTGTCTCCCTGCCTTTTTTTCTTTTCTCCACCAATACTCTTTCTTTCTTTTATAGCCTCCTTACTATTTTCATGTGTCTCTTTTTATTTTTTTTCTAGATTTCTTGTATGAGAGAAAACATGAAATATTTTACTTTCTGAAACTATCCTTTTCACCTAACTTCATGATCATTAGCTTCATCCATTTTCTTGCAAATGACATAATTTGATTCTTTACAAGGATAAATATTATTCCATTGTTCATATATGCCATCTCTCTTAATTTAGTAATATACTGATGGATACCTAGGCTATTTCAATTGTCCAGCTGCTACAAATTACACTACTATAAACATTAAAGGACATCTTCAAAACAGAAGAAACAACAAAGTGAAGAGTTAACTTACAGAATGTTAGAAAATCTTGACTAGCTGATCCTCTTCCATTTATAAGGATGTTATTGATTACACTAAAACCATCATGATAATCCAAGGTAATCTTGCACTGCAAAGATCTTAACTTACTCACTTCTGCTAAATCTCTTTGCCACACAGGGTCATAGGTTCACAGTCTTTAAAGACTAAGGCTTGGGTATCATTGAGGGGCCATTGTTCTGCCTACCACAGATGACAAAGTAAAGTGATGGGCTCAGTGCATATTGAGGAAATGAGAAGGGAAGCTGAAGGTGAGAACCATGGGCACTGGGAACAATCATAGTTCATTTCCAGGCCCATCACTTTGTCATCACAGACCCCAAAGGTAAAGGATCAAAGAAATCCCACTCTTAAAAGGCAAAGATTGAAACTCAGACAGTTTACATGGTATTTCCAGGACCCAAACAGTTATTCCAAGGCGAGCAAAACATAAGCTGTTTCCACAGCTCCCTGGCCCTGGCTATAACACAAGTATCATATGGCAGATATGTTTAGTGAGGTTTTATGATTCAGTCAGAGCCGTCCACAAATATTAACTTACAGCTGGTGAATTCACAAAGCTAAAGCTTGATATATTTTTTTTAATTCCTCAAAGGTGAAACTTACTTCATGAAATAGCTTTTCTCTTTAGTGGGAAGTAAGTGAAAACATTCCTGCATTTTTGGCTGATCCAAAAGAAATGCTATTTTTAAAGAGTAAGTAGTTTTCACCTGTGCCTACTATATTACATTTCGGTACTGTAGAGGAGTCTTTTAATGAATATCCAAAAATATTAAAAGGTAAAACGTTTTCTATATGGAAAATTATTTTAAGTCTTTTAAATAAGAGGTGAGTCAGGGGTGAGAGAAGCTGTGTAGAATTAAATCACAAGTATCCTATTCCCCATGTCTTGTACTTCTGAGCCAAAGTGCATTGAGTTTTAAAAGAAAGAGACTTGGCATTTCCACAAAATTTGGAAGAGAGGAAAAACATGGCATAGAAATTCAGCAAGAATAAATCATACTTCGTGACTCCTGGACTGAGAAAGCAGGCCTCTCCATCTACCCCGAATTAGGCTAAGAGGTTTTCTTTGAAATAAAATGGACCTTTGAAATTCTGAGTTATTAGAGTAATTCACATTACTTATTTAGAATTCTGAGTAAGGCCAACAATAGGACCAGACCTTGTTGTTGTTTTGTTTTTTTTTTTTACCCTCCTCATTTTTCTATCATACAATATGGTATTCTACACAGTTCTGGGAAGAGACATGATGGACAGCATCTTATAAAGACTTATTTTGCTTTAAAAGCTTTACAATTTGTTTCAATGCCAAATTCAAAATTGAACATCTGAAAAAGGCATCTCACTTCTGAAAGTTATTGCCAATTTTACAAATAAGTCAATAATTCACTGATTTCAATAATAGAACTAAAAACTTAATTACCACTTGGCCCTTCTGCTACCTTCACCAGAATATTCAACATAGTCAAGGGCCAAATCCAAGTCTCAGAAATAAAGAAACGATGCACAGTTGAAGGGAACTGCTTTATTTCAGAACAAGTTCTAAAAGGCAGCAGGAAGGTTAAGCCTGTGAGGCTTATGAGCATTAGCTACATTGGGAGAATGGGTAAAGAATTAACATTTTAAAGTATATTTACTTTATTATTTATATGATCTTTACAATCATACTTTAGACACAGCTATAATAACACTTTTAACAGGGTAAGAAATGAGGGTCAGAAAATCAGCAAAGCTGCTTTTCAGATCCTCCAACTCTCGCACTGAAATAAACAAGTTCAAATGAGTCCAACATATCTGATATTTACTTCACCTACTATTCAAGATATCAGCTGATATCAGGATATCAGATCATGTCAGTCCAGAGCTAGGGCTGATCCCTGTGCATTGCTGATAAATGCAGAGAAGTCCCTCTGTAGAGAGAAGAGAGGAGAGCCCAACACCAGGAAAAACCTTTCCATCATTCCCTTCTTTCAAGAGAAATGCTTTTCCTTTTCTCATACCTATCAAGTCATGATAATTAATATTAGGGTATGAAAATAAAGAAACTACATGTATTTTTCATTAGCTCCCATTCATATAAGCTCCTTAAAACAAGTATATAGATAATAAATAAATATGATAGAATAATTAGATAGATAGATAGATAGATAGATAGATAGATAGATAGATAGATATAGAGCATTAGTCTTCGCAGCTATAATAACAAAATTCCAGAGCAGGTGAGTTTAACAATAGAAATTTGTTTTATCATGATCTTAGAGTCTCAAAGTCCAAGATGAAGAAGCCATTAAAGTTGATATATGATGAACTTTTTATTGCTATTTGTTTGTTTGGGGTCAGGGTCTCACTATGTAGTTCAGGCTTGTCTTGAACTCACTTTGTAGCCTGGTCTGGCCTTGGACTCCCAGGGATACTCCTGTCTCACTCTCTTGAGTGCTGGGATACAAGCATGCACCACCATACCCAGCAACTCTTCTCTTTGTTATTGAAAGTGGCCACTTTCTCACTGTATACCCTGTATGTTCATCTGTTTTGAGCAAGTGAAGGGAGACAAAGCTAGTGTCTCTTCTTTTTACCTATTAAGCCACTAAGCCTGTTAGATAAAAGTGGTACCTTATAGTCTAATTTAATCTTAATTACCTTTGTAGTCACATTAGGATTAGGACATTGACATATGAATTTATGAATTTGGGGCATGGATACTCAATTTAATTCATAGCAGATAGATGAGAGAGAGAGACAGAGAGACAGAGAAAGACAGACAGACAGACAGACAGACAGAGACAGGGACACAGAGACAGAGAGACAGAGAGACAGAGAGACAGAGTGACAGAATCTTCCCATAAAATTTGTTTCAACATATTAACTCTTTTGTTTGGGTATTTCATTTAAAATCTTCCAAGTGACATTACTAATAATAACAATTTCTTAGATTTAATTAAAAATTAAATAACACAATAGACTTAAATTAATTGTTACATTCTGACAACTATAGCACTTTTTAATTTAAAGACAAAAATAAAAGTGCATAAATGACAGTGTACCGTCTGGACCTCTCCAAAACAAACCCAGGCACATCATGTGAGTGAGAATTCCTGCAGTGCTCTCGGGACCCCTCCACCCCTCCAGGGCCCCCCCAAGCCTGCCAAGTGAGTGAGAACTTCTGCCATGCTCTCGGGACTCCCTAGACCCAGCCCAAGCCCAGGCACAGTGAGTGTGTGGGAGAGCTTCTGCACTCCCCTGCATGGACCCCTCCAGACCAAGACCAGGCCTGGCATACAGGCCTAGGGTGAAACTCTGAAGCTGAAGTCCCTACAGAGAGACTAAGGACCAGAACCATGCAACTAATCCAGGAGCAGAACATCTTACGAGAGGGGCACAACAGGTTCACTTGCGAGGGCTGCAGCAGTAAGGAGCTGAGCACAACAGTTAGACCCAAGCCAGGCACAACTGGATGAACTTAAATTTAAGAGATCTGCCATGAATTTCAATAGGTACACTAAAGCTCTACACCAAACGTCAGAGGACAGTGCTATACAAAATGACAAAGAGAAGGAACGAAATGCAATCTCAGGTCCCGAGCCCACCCAGAACACGTGCAGAGGACACTAGCACAGAAGAAATTGCAAATCACACCACTAAAATGTCTGAATTAATAGCGTCTGAAGAAAAGAAACAAGTACAGAAAGGCATAGAGGAACTCAGATCAGAAATAACCTGTGAAATGAAAAAAGAAATCTCTGAATTAGTAGCATCTGAAGTAAAGAATCAAATGCAGGAACATATAGAGGAAATCAGATCAGGAATAATCTCTGTAGTAAAAGAATTAACAACTGCTTCTCAAGGAGACACAGATTAAAAAAAATAGATATTAGAAAAATGAAGGATACCTTGAATGAGCAATACAGGAAAGAAATACATCACATGAAGCAGAGTCAAAGAGACATAGAGGAACTTAAAACCTTAATCACAAGATTGCAAAGCCATTTGAGTGAAAGTGAAGATAGAGTTTCATATCTTGACACCATCACAGCTAGTAATAAGGTAAGAAAACACCTCTTAAAAACAACTAGGATGCAGGAAAAAATAATCCATCACTTGCAAGATGATGCAAAGATGAACAATGTGAGACTAATAAGCATAAGTGAGAAAGAAGGAGTCAATACAAATGATATAAAAAGAATATGGTGAGAAGTAATAGCAGAAAACTTCCCAAATATGAGGAAACAATCTGACATTCAGGTAACCGAAGCATACAGAACTCCAAATAACTTCAATCCAAATAAAAACACACCGAGACATATAATTGTCAAGATCTCAAAAATTCAGCTCAAGAACAATATACTGAAAGCTACTAGAGAAAATAAACAGATCACATTCAAAGGAAAACCCATCAGAATAATGGTAGTCTTCTCCTCACAAACCATGAAGGCAAGAAAAGCAAGGAGCAGAGTACTTCAAGTCCTCTATGTAAACAAATACCAGTCCAGACTACTATACTCTGCAAAACACTCTTTCAAGTTTGATGGTAAAGTGAAATACTTCCATGACAAAGAACAACTAAAGAATTTCATGATGACAAAGCCAAGCCTACATACACTACTAAAAGATGTCCCAGAGAGGGACCAAAATGATCAGAACTCCATGAATGACAATAGAAGCAACCCACAAAATATGGTAAACAATTGAACACAGGAGAAAAAGTAGTAAACAACAACAGGTAAATAACATGTTGATTGTAAGCCAATACATCTCAAGTATAACCATCAATGTAAATGGACTCAATTCACTAATTAAAAGAAACAGACTGAAATAGTGGATTAGGAAACAAAATCCAACAATCTGCTGTATACAAGAAACACATTTAACTCATAAAACATTCATAGGCTTAAATTCAGGGATGGAAAACAATACTACACACCCCAGCACCTCAGAAAAAAGCATGGGTACCTGTTCTATTCTCAGACATTCTCAAGTTCAAACCAAGAATGATCAAATGAAATACAAAGACCACTATATACTGGTAAGGGGAAAATTCAAGAGGACAAGGTAAGAGTTATAAATATGCACGCACCAAATGTGGTCGTACCCAACTATGTAAGAGAAATTATTTATTTGTTGTTGTTGTTGTTGTTGTTTTTTCAGAACTGTGGATTGAACTCAGGACCACACCCTTGAAAGACAAGTGCTTATTCTACCAAGCTATCTCCTCAGCCCCTAAGACAAATATTAACCGACATGAAAAATCTAATATCCAATACCACAATCTTAACAGGAGTCCTTAACACTCCTGATCCCAAAAAGATAGGTAAATTAGACAAAAAATTAGCAAAGAAGTGGCAGAACTGAATCAGAACTTGGAACAAATGGACTCAGTGGACATATACACAGTGTTCCACCCAACCACAGCTGAATACACATTGTTTTTTAGTTGCATATGGGTCATTTTCTAAAATAGACCACACATTAGTCCATAGGTCATGCTTAAGTATATGAAAGAAAACCGAAATTATCTCATGCATATTGTCTGACCACAGTGCAATGAAACTGGAAGTAAATGACAAAAGAAACCAGAAAAAATACATAAGTACATGGAAATTAAACAACACTGTACTCAGCAAACAATGGGTCACAGAAGAAATTAAATAAGAAATTGAACAATATTTACAAATCAGTGAAAATTCAAGCACAATTTAGTGGAAATTATGGGATACAGTGAAACAAGTTCTCAGAGGGAAATTCATAGCTGTCAACTCACACATTAGGAAAACAGAATGGCAACAAATAAATACCCTAAAGCTGCATGTTCAACAACTAGAAAAGGAAGAGCAAACCAAACCCAGAGCCCAAAGACGGGAAGAAATCATAAAGACCAGAGCAGAAATTAATTCAATTGAGATGAAGAAAACAATTCAAAGAATTAACAAAGCAAGAAGCTGGTTCTTTGAAAGATTAAATAAAATCAATAAGCCCCTAGCTAACCTCATCAAAAAGAGGAAAGAAAAAATTCAAACACAAGCAATAAGGAATGAAAAGGATGTAATTACCACAGACCCAGTGGAAATTCAGAAGATTATCAATAGCTACTTTCAGAATCTTTACTGTGACATAATAGAAGACACAGAAGGAATGGAAAGATTCCTAGAAAGGTACAATTACCAAAACTGAATCAAGAAGATATAACTATTCTCAGTAACCCAATAACTGCCAATAAAATAAAAAAGTAATAAAAACCCTACGGACAAAGAAAAGTCCAGGTCCTTATGAATTCATAGCTGTATTCTACAATAAATTTATGGAAGATATAATCCCTATGCTTCTCAAACTCTTCAATGAAATTGAAAAAGAAGTAATCCTCCCAAAATAATTTCTGGAGGCAAGTATTATACTGATACCAAAACCAGGGAAAGACACAACTAAAAAAGAGAACTACAGGCCAATCTCCCTCATGAACATAGATGCAAAACTCCTCAATAAAATCCTAGCAAAGAGAATACAGCAAATCATCAAGAAGATTATACACAAGGACCAGGTAGCATTTGTCCCAGGGATGCAAGGATGGTTTGATATATGGAAATCTATAAATGTAATACATTATAACAATAGAGCAAAATCTAAAAACCACATGGTCATCTCAGTTCATGCAGAAAAGGCTTTTGACAAAGTCCAAAACTCATTCATGTTCAAAGTTCTACAGAACATTGGACTAGAAGGCCTCTATTTCAATCTGATAAAAGCCATCTATGACAACACAATGGCTAACATAATTCTAAATGGGGAAAAACTGAAATCTTTTATTCTCAGATCTGGTACAGACAAGGATGTCCTCTATCACCATTCCTATTCAGTATGGTTCTGGAGTCATTAGCTAGAGCCATTAGAAAAGAGAGAGAAATAAAAGGAATAAAAATAGAAGAAGCTAAATTATTATTATTTGCAGATGACATGATACTTTACTTGGAAGATGCAAAAAACTCCACCAAGAAGCTACTAGAATTGATACACAAATTCAGTAGCATAGCAGGTTATAAAGTCAATACTCAAAAGTCAGTAGCACTACTCTATACAGATAACAAACACACTGAGAGGGAAAATAGAGAAACAATACCTTTTACAGTACCACCACAGAAAATGAAATACCTTGGAATCAATCTAACTAAAGAAGTCAAAGATCTTTTCAAGGAAAATTACAGTACTCTGAAAAAAGAGATTGTAGAGGATTTCAGAAAATGGAAAGCTATTCCATGCTCCTGGATAGGAAGAATGAACATTGTGAAGATGGCCATACTACCAAAATTGCTGTATAGATTTAATGCAATCCCTATCAGACTACCCACAACATACCTCCCAGACCTAGAGAAATCATTCTTAAAATTTATTTGGAACCAGAAAAGACCTAGAATAGCAAAGGCCATCCTGGACAATAAAGACAAGATAGGAGGCATCACAATTCCTAACTTGAAATTATACTACAAAGATACTGTGATAAAAATCAGCATGGTACTGGCAACAAAATAGACCTGACAATCAATGGAATTGATCAGAAGAAGCAGAAGACTCTATGAATACACTCAGCCACCTTATCTTCAACAGAGGGGCCAAACATGCTTACTGGAGGAAAGATAGCCTCTTTAACAAATGGTGTTTGAAAAACTGGCTCTCTATATGCTGAAAACTTAAACTTGACCCAGGTCTATCAACATGTCCTAAGCTAAAGTCAAAATTAATTAAAGATCTAAACATTAAAGCAGAAACATTAAATATCATGGAAGAGAATGTATGAGGAGCTCTTAAAGACATAGGGGTAAGCAAAGAGTTCATGATCAAAAATCAAATTGCATGGGTAATACTTGAAGGAATTAACAACTGGGACCTTCTCTTAAGGAGAATTTTTTGCACATCAAAAGAAATTACCAACAAAATGAAAAGGCAACTCACAAATTTGTAAACAATCTTGACTAATAAGTTCTGCACACTAGAATTTATAAAGAACCAAAAACCATTAAGGTCCCAAAATTTAAAAACCTAATCCAGAATTGGGCATCCAAGGTGAACACATACTTCTCAGAGGACAAAAATAAAGAAGGGAATAATTATATGAAAAAATGCTCCACATCACTAGCCATCCATGAAATGCATATTAAAACAACACTGAGATACCATCTCACTTCACAAAGAATGGCTATCATAAAGAAATCAGCCAACAACAAATGTTGGAAAGTCTGTGGAGAAAAGGAACCATTCTCCACTGCTGTGGGAATGTAGACTGCTGCAACCATTATGGAAATCAGTGTGGAGACTCCTTAAAAAAGTAGGACTGGAAATCCCATTCAAATCAGCTATTCCCCTACTGAGAATTTTCCTGGAGGAACTGAAAATGTCATATCATAGTACTATATGTGGACCTATATTTATAGCAACACAATTTGTGATAGCCAAATCTTGGAAACAACCAAGGTGCTCATTACCTAAGGAATAGATGAAAAAGATGTGGTTATACAATGGAGTATTACTCAGCTATAAAGAATGATAAAATTGAAGCCTTTATATTTAAGTAGATACCACTTGAAGTTATACTCATAAGTGAAATAAACCATACCCACATGTGTAAATATTGTATAGTCTCCCTAGTATACAAACTCAAAAGAAGAAATATTAGTAGAAAGGTACAACACAATTAAAAGCAAAGCAAGAACTTGAGGATTAGCAATGAAGGGAGGGCAAGGAGAAAAGCTAGGAAACATGACAGGGTCAAAGGCATACATTTATATGCACAAGATGGGAAAGGCAATGATCCTGAGAATCTTCAGCGTGTTATTGAAACTAGCAGTTAATTGGTAAGATTCTCTTCCTGACTAACTATTTATGCTCATACCTGTGAACTAAGCAACACCACTGAAGAAAGCAATGTGTAAGGTAGGGTCATGCTTAGAATGCCTGTCATTTTGGTCTTCTAAATATGTACTGCTTATCATGACATACCAATTACTGCCATACTGTCTCTCAAGTAAGTTTGCTTAAAAAAAATAAAAGAATAGTAAATGAAAACAAGAGACAAAAAAATGTCACAGGGCTGTCCTGCTACTAGGCTGTATGTGGTTAAATTTCTGTGTAGAAATATGTAACTGTTTGTTCCTATTTTTAAAATACTTTTTCATTTTTTTAAATTGTTTTCTTCATATTTCTTAGGGACTTAAAGTTTGACATATCAATACTTAATGGAAAATATCTGTTCCATGTTATGCCTAAGATGTTTGATATTCAGACAGATAGTGAGGTTAAGCTCAACTGCCTATGTTGTATGGTAATAATAATAAGCTTCTCTTCTGGATTGTTAACAACCTAAATTTGCAGACCAAAAATTGGAGAAAAAGAAGGGCTGCAAGAACAGTCAAAATTCTTGCCCTAGACTTTCAAGTTCAGTGAAGACTCAACATATAGGAAAACCCATAGTGTAACATCATGTGACTCAATTGTGTCCCAGATTTTCTGATCAAGGAGATTATGGGGCCACAGAGGAAAGTGATCGATGATGTAGAGTGTACCTAAGGAGAGTCCCATGGAGAGAACACATTCTCTCAGGCTTTCACAGAGAGCAAATTGGTCAAGCAATGGCCGTGACTCATCCACATGGCTGACACTGACAAAGGATCTACAAACTGTGATACAGGGCTTCATGTTAAATCCTGAGGGCATTTGACTGACCTTGTCTCATGCAAAAGTTACATTTCTTGTTATAGAGGTCTTGCTTTATCTTGGTCTTAACCATCCAGCAGAAAAGTATAAAAATGAAGTATAAAAAGTAAAGCCATATTAATATGCTGAGCTGTAAAAGGTTCAAGCCAACAACTTTGGACATTGCCAGTCCTACAGAAAACCCACTATTATGGAATACTGGACCATATTAGAATATTTTGCTGAATTCATGCACCTACAACATTTAAAAGATAATGGAATACCCTTCTCTGACAAAACTAACCAAAAAAAGGGGAATACAAGTGAAGGACCATTTTGTACCTGTATATTCAAAATAGTTAGGATAGATATGTACCTGCATTCTCTTTATTCAATAGAGAGATTTGTTCATATAATGTTTGTGGACAAGATATCCATCTTGTGTCTGCATCTTGTACTATGAATAACCACTATGAGGTCAACAATAGGCAGTGTATTAATTATTGAAACTGTGCTAGTTATCTGTTTTGAAACTGTCTCATTGCTATTTGTTTCTCAATAAAATTATTTTTTAAAAATAAAAGTACTATGTTGACATTCTCAAAAAATATATAAATGATACAGAATTTCAAAACAAGATGATAAAGAATTAACAAAAATTGCTACATTGCATATTGCTATCTTCAAAGTAGTTGTTCAGATCATGAGACATAAACATGCAAAATTTATCAAACTATTAAGCATTCACTGTTCCTTTTAATAAACAAATAGAAATTATTAGTACAATTACCTTAGCTCTCATATACATGTATATTTTCCCTTCCTTCTTTGTTTCTTTTCTCCTTTTCCTCAACCCAGTTAAGTGTCACACTTTTAATTCTCATTGAGCGTTATGTGCCCTTTATAGTAAGTTTCTCTTAACTTTTGTCCCATTCTCTGCCCTAGTGTCTTCAAAATCTTTCTCAATGCTTAGACAAAAGACTGGGCACCCAAAGTTACAAAAAAGTTGTTTTGAGCTCACAACTTGTAGAGGTTTCAGTTCATAGTTGGCCAGCTCCAAGGCAAAGTGACAAGGCTGAGGAGAAACAATTCATGGCCAGCTGAAGTCAGAAAGCAGCAAGGCAGAGAGCAGCAGCAGCACTTTTCTTGTTCCTCACATTTATTCTCCCCAGGCTACTGGGCAAGACACACTCAAATCCAGGTGGACCACCCTTAATCCTAGCATCACATCACAAATCAATTCCTGCGTCACATTCTTTTTTTTTTTTTTTTTTTTTTTTTCCCACAATGTAGATCTAGCTACCTTCAAGAAGCTTGACCTGTGACCTCATGAGGTTTTGGGGGGACATCTAGGTACAAGTTATAACAGCTGACCAAGCTGAGCAGGGAATCTGAATCTGTGGAACAAGGTGCGCTAATCGATTCTGCCACTGGAGTTTCTCAAGTTTCCTGTTTTGGGGTACCTCTCTTTTCCTAAAATATAGTAAGCATATCATCCTTAATTATAACATTAGATTGCAAGTTCATTGAAAGCAGTAATAATGTGTCACTAATGTCCAGACCTTCACCAGTGATAAAGCCCCTAACACATAGCCAATGTTAACTGAATAAATCAAAATGCCTAGCATGGTACCAAGAATATAATAACAACGCTATTTCATGCTCAGAAAACACTAAACGTTCAGTGAATATTAACAACTAGAAAGCTGTTTCAGTCACTTCAATCATAGGAGGTCTTAAAATAATTAAAACAGTGGGCGTGAAGAATAGTATGTTTCACTTTTATAATGACTTGTTATTTTTGAAATTCACAGCTTGGATAGCAAATGAAATGAAAGTCTTCAGTTCCAGGACTTTTCGTGCTCTACCATAACATTGCCTAGCACAAAATTAATTTCAGATTAATTTTGGTTCTTTTCAAAAGCTTTCTTGACCTAAAGGTTGTTCTTCGTTTTTCTGTCCTTTTGTTTTTGTTTTTCTCAATTGCAACTGCATACTACTTGGAAAAACATTAAATATCATTTCTTTTGAAACTCAAAACAGAAATTTTGTCCCACAAAGGGAATGCCCACTTGTCCAGTAGGACACACTCCAGGTGAGGCTTGTGGTTGTTTTCAGATCAGAAGATCCCTGGAATTGTCTCAACAAGAGAAACATCCCCCATAACAATCCCTTTATTTTCATTAAAAAGTAGTTTTTACCTTTCGTAATAGGTTGATTGACTTTTTCTCTCCCTCTAATTTTCTTAGTCTTCCAAAGGATTCTGATGATCATAAAGGCTGTATTCCGACCTGATCTTCCAGAATATTCCATAGGCTCATTCAATTGACATATCCCAGGCATTAGGTAATTGACCCTGGAAAAAATATAATTAGATAATCATGTGTTCCACTCACAAATATAAGATTCTATGTTCACAGAAAAGTTTGTACTATTCAACAATAAGAAAAGACACCTATTGAATTCATGGTGGAATTCTATAGCCTTAAAGGATGGAAGGCAGTAGTTGGTTATTTTGACTGCATATTAGTGTCATCTAGAAGGATAAAGAAAATGCTAATGCCACTCCTGATGTTTCTTTCTATTAGACAGTTCTGGGCAGTGGCACTTTAAGTCTCCTTGTTATTCCAGTTCTGTACCCGAGGCTTTCAACTGTTATTCTGAAGTTTACACCTGTGCACCTCACCCCCAACTATAGAGAGCTCTGAAACTCCCAGTCCTTCCAGTGCTCCCAATCCTGGGCCACTCCTAGTCACTCAGTGTGTTTTTAACTTTAGCCTCATTTAGAGAATTCCGTCAAACAAAGATTCCACCCTCTCCCCACCCCTACCCCGACCCCAGTTCCTGATTCAGTTTGCCCTGGTAGGATCTGAGAGTTTACACTTCTAACAAATTCTCTTGTGCTACTGTGCTTGATCCAGAGAACCACTTTCAGAGTGACTGTTATAGGTATTGTGGATCATTTGTTCCAGGGAACTTTATATTTCTATACAGAAAACATATCTAAGACCTAAGTCTAGACCTAAGTTCTGTCTGCTAGTTCTCACCAGTTAGAGTCACCATGACTATACTTTTTGTGGTGTTTTTATTCTCCCCATCCTACCCTTCCAGGTCAGCCTAGTGGAAGGGACAGAGCAGGAGACAACCTGGCTTTAGATTCCTGATCATGCCACTTCATGGGGGTAAATGAGAGTTATTAACTTTTAAGATTTTAGACGATCCTTCCCAGATCTTGATGCCATTGCTATTCTAATTTGGTAAAATTACTTGAAAAGATATTCTTATTTTTCATTTTCAACCAGCTTGTCTAACAGTGATGCTACCTATTCCTCAGAAATCTGAAATTCACTGGGGGCTCTGGACCCATATCAATAGCTTTGGTTTTGTTCTTATTTTTGTTCGATTGATTATTTGTTTTGTTTTTTGAGACAGGCTCTTGTCTTGCAGTTCGGTCTGGCCTTGAATTTATGGCAATCCTCTTGCTTCAGCTTCCTGAATACTGGGATTGCAGGTATGTACCCCAAGTTATTTTTGTTCATACATATTACTTAAAAAAACATTGCTCAGAAATATTTTTCCAAAGTATTGACTTAGGAAAATGGTTTCTAAAATGTTTTTAAGGACTGGGGAATAAGTGCTTCCCTGGCAAGTGCAAGGGCCTGAATTCAATCCCTGGTTCCACCAAAAAAAAAAAAAAAAATGTTTTTAATATTTGAGTATGTGGGCCTGGGCTACAAAATGAATTCAATGTCAGCCTGAATTGCATAGTAAGGAAGAAGACCAAAAACAAAATAAAAATAAAATTAAGAAATTGGAATATGCATATCTAAATTTTTTCAAATTCTAGAACTATATATTTAGGACATGATTTTAGTCCTTTTGTTAATACTTAATTACTTAGCATATGAACTTCCCTGGAACAATAGCTATGGCTAATGCCTCTAGGTTTGTATATATTCTATTCAGTCTTTGGAAGTTTTGTGATAACGAAACAATTTCTTAATTTTCTTTGAAAAATAAAAAGTAAGGAATTCTCTTTTATGAGACTCCACAGGATACATACATAAATTCATAGATATGTGTCTCAAATTATAAATGAATACATGAATATTAACTTTATGTAATACAATGATCTGTGTACTTTCATTTTTATGTATCTTATTAGTGGAAAAGATATTAGTAAAAATTTTAAACTGCAATAAACATGTAATGACTTTTTTTTAGTAAAAAAATCTTTGGTTGTTTAAAACATTCACTTTAGAACTTTAATTTGTGTGTGGCTGGTGTTTTGAAACAAAATATATTATTTTCTATTTTGAAAATATTCTTTTCAAAATTTATGCATGATTAATATGCAAAATGTTAGAAATATGAGAAAAGTAAAATACCACAATACCCACTCACTGATAGTTATTACTTAGGATAAAGTACATATACTTTTGAACCTCATTTCTTCTTTTTCATCTAATAGTTGAAGAAAAATTAACAATATTAACTCAATTTCTTATGCACAATTTTAATGATTTCTGAATATTTCACATTATGGATGTTTGCATTTTAGCCCTATAAGTATCATAAGTATTATCTTTTTTAAAAAAATCTATTTGGTTATTGCAGGATCTCAGGACACAGCTTAGACTCATAGTGATCCTCATGTTTGCTGTCTCCCCAGCTCAGGGATTACAGGAGTCTGCCACCACGCCTTGACTCTCATATTATCTTAAAATTTTCATATTTTAAATAGTGTTACAATGAACATTCTTATATGTTTGTGCATATGTGCATAATTATTCTCTTATAAGAAATGTCGGGCCAGGGAGATGGCTCAGTGGAATAAGTGCTTCCCTGGCAAGTGCAAGGGCCTGAGTTCAATCCCCGGTTCCGAAAAAAATGTCTAAAATGGAAACTCACTGAGTTAATAAATATGAAACTATATATATATATATATATATATATATATATATAGTATTTAGGAGAGGGTCTACAGGGTATTCAGGGTCTCACTATGTAGATTGGACTCGTAGTGATCAGTGATCTTCCTGTTTTCAGCCTCCCAAGCACTGGGATTACAGGTTGGCACCACCCTGCCCAGTCTCAATCACCACGTCAGCAGGCCCCAGGGGCAAGGCCAGCACGACACACCAGGAATTGAACCCTGGCTGCTGCACTCTGCCTAAGCAGGCACTTTAGTCCACTGAGTTATCTGCCCAGCCCTTATGAAACTATATTGAACTATCTTTATTATAGCTATATTTCTTTTCTTTTTTATTATTATTTATTTATTTATTTGGGAAGGGTTTACAGGGTGCTCAGGGTCACCACTACTAGATTGGCCTTGTAGTGATCTGCCTGTTTACAACCTCCCAAGAGCTGGGATTACAGGTGCACACCATCACGCCCAGTCTCAATTGCAGTCTCAGTACGTGGCGGAGGTGGGGCCAGCTCGGCAGGCCAGGGGATGGAACCCCTGTCTCTTGTGCCTTCTTGTAGGCTCTTTAATCCCTTGAGCTATTTGGCCTGCCCACATATTTATTTTAAATAGCAGAAAGTTACTGTTTTTAAAAACACAATAACTTGTTTCACATGTATTTTCCATATTTTTCCCTCTGTTATTATTTTTGAGCATTTAGTTTTAGTATTTGTTTAATTAGCAATTCTTTTTATGCCTTTGGGAAGGAAACAAATTACTAGGGACTAAAAAGGCTTAAGGTCCAATGAAGAAATGTTATTTATTCCTTAAGTGTTAGTTAGACCTTAGTCATTCTGAAGACATTCAATTTCAATCATTTATATACTTACAGTTCACTACTGCTTTAGCTCCTACCTAGTTCATGGTAGGGGCAAAACTAGTAGGCTCCTAGTTCTCCAAACATGTCCAGGCTCCTCTTCCTCAGAATCACTTTGTGCTGATTGTTAGAAATGCATTTTACTAAGCCCTACCATCAGGCCAGGAGCTTACTACCACCTGGGACCGTAGCCTAGGAATGTGCATTTTCTTAAGTACACAATTAAATTTTGAAAACATGCAAGTTTTATAGCTTCTTATTTTAAGTCTTTTTCCCTAGAAGAATATACATGAAAGAATTAAAGATAAATCCTTCTTTGAGAGTAAGCAGCATTTGTCATGGTTCTATTGTGTTCTTACTACTTATCTGACTTAAAATGAGACAGATATTTGGGAGATGTCTAAATGGAAACTCTGAGCACTGTTTCTTCAGTGGCTTTTAAAGATATTCTGCTTCTTCTTACCAAACCTCCCTGGATGACCTCAGTCCTGAGGAGAATTAGGCAGTTTCAAACCAACCACTTTCCTTACTTTTCCTAAAGACTAAGTAACTATTAGAGCAGACATTAAACCATAACCACCACTAGCTATACAAGATGACTCAACTCAGGTTATAATTAGGGGAAGAACAAGCCAGAGGGGAGTTGTGGGCAACAGGGTGAGGCCACTGCTTGAAAGTCTTCCTACAGAGGACAGAAGGTTCTCCCCAAGAGTTAGGACCAGTCAGTGTCCTCAGACACATCTGATGTCCTTCAGCCAACTGGACCCTTATGTGTCTGAAAATACTTGAGTCTTAGAAGGACAAACAGAAATAGGCTCAGCTATTGCAATACACATTAAAGTTGACTGGTAAAGAACTGCCCCATGTCTGGCATAAAGTAGGAAGAAGCCATAGGCCAGGGATAGTATTTGGAAAAATTCAAGAATGATAAATTATTTTGAAGTTAAATTGGCCCTAGGTTAAGAAGTTCTCATATCTAGCAAGAAAAACTATAGAGCCAGGAAATGAGGAAAGTAAAATTTCCAAGATAGGCTCCTGAAGTAATATTAACTCATCAGTGATGGGGAGTTGGGGGACAGTGATGGGAAGAGGAACTGTAAAGGAAGCACTCCTGGGAAAACCTCCATACAGGAATGAGCTGCCACCATCTGGACCGTGCTCATTGCTCCAGCCTCAACTCCCTAGGTACTATATTGCTAAAGCTTCTTCAAAGGCCCTGAGTATCTCTGCTCCTTCTACCATATTTCAAACAATAACTATTTATGGCTATGCATGAATGGAGTCTTTCATCCTATGTGGTGAATGCCAGAGCACTAACAGAGAATGACACATCTCAATATTTGTAAAAGGTATTCATTATCTCATTTGCATAGAACCAAATGATGGGACATAGATGGAACTGCAAGACATTAAATGAAATAAGCCAGGCAGATGAAGAAAAATACTGCATATACTCACTTATATGTGAAGTTAGAATAGTTGATCTCCTGGAAGAAAAGAATAGAACAGTGATGTATAGAAGTTAAGAATGTGGGAGTGAAATAGGACAGAGAAATTGAATAACACGTAGCCAGGTACAGTAGATAGTAAGAAAGTGTTCTAGAGTTCTACAGCACTGAGGGGTGACTATAATTTATAAAAATGTATTAGATATTTTTAAAAGTACTAGCAAAAAGGAATTTAAGATTTTTCAGCAAAAAGAAATATCAAATGTTTGAGGCTGAAATACATTTATTTATTCATTTATTTGGTACAGCTACTCAGACTTGTAGTGGTCCTCTTGTCTCAGCCTTCCCAGCTCTGGGATTACAAGTATGCACCACCATGCCCAGTTTCCATGGCTGGCATAGTGTGCCCAGGGTTCCAGGACTGGCATGGCATGCAGTACTTCAGATCAAATCTGGGTCCTTGTGCTTTCTAGGCAGGCACTTAGATTGCCAAGCTATCTCCCCAGCCCAGAGGTACAAATACTAATTACCCTGATATGTGTTTATATAGTGTAAACATATATCAAATTATTGCACTAGATCCTGCAAGTGTGTGTTGTTACGATGCGTCAATAAAAAGTACTCATCTCCATAGAGATTTGTTGTTTATATTAAGCCTCGGAGTACTGTTCTTCAAGCATTATTTTGGTTTGAAACAAACTCCCTTTCACTCTAGGGAATGCAATGGTGACAATACCCTTCCTATATGAGTTATCCTGGACTCATTGGTAAAGAGACCTGCACCTCTCATGGGTGACCTTCTCAGGATCCAGGGTGTAATAAACCATGGTGAAAACTCAGGGCCATTTGTGTGTGCAGAGCTGAGGCCAATGCACCGGGCCTTTCTTTGTAAGTGTGTCATTATCCATTTGTGTCAACTGCTCTTTGACCCAGAATCACCTAGTTAAACAAACCAGGGATTACTCAGCAATACACACAAAACCAAGCCCGCCAGCTCTTTTCTAATCCTTGACATAATCTCTACCTGCTCGCACTCATTTGACTTCTACAAAAGTTCAATGAAAAAAACATCTTCTTTCTAAGATTCCCAGAGTACAGAGTATAAATCAGTTTTCTCTTCAAAATGATGCTTTAAAAACCATAGAAGCAAAGTTTCCTTTGCAGCAGCCCATTGAATTGCAAACGAAACCACCCAATGGTCCGTGTCACTCATAAGCTATTCCAACCTCAAATATTTGCCCCAGAAATCATGGCTGGACAAATTTGAAACACCCAAACCTGGATTAAGCCTGTAAGCTTCAATTGACTTCAATTCAAGCCCAGCTCCCTAGTTTTATCATGTATGACATTACATCACTATATTGCAATGAAACGTATAATCAGAAAGCCAGACTCTACTTTCCTCTGGGGTTTGGGAAGAGCAATTCCTTTTTAGGGGCAAAAATGTGAGCTGTGATCTTCTTTGCACTCTAAGTCAAGTATTAAACCAAATATTCATCCTTCTAAAGAGAGGTTGCATATAATCAAGCCAATGCTTAGTTTACTCTTCCATCACCCAAAGAATACTTTGTCAGGGTTGCTTTTAGTAGAATAGCTTGGTGAACCAACCAATCTTCTCTCAGATGACTTAATTGGAAAGTTCAGGCAGGAAGAGACAGGCTTTAAGAAATCAAGTCTCAGGGACAAGCATGTTAAATTAAGTGTCAGTGGTTGGGAATACTGGAATCCAGCTGCTCAGGCTCTAGTCAAGGAGTATCAGAAGTGACCTTGAGGTTGTAACCATGGAGCAGAGTAGCCAGACACAGAGAGGAGCTTGAGAGCACAGCACAGCAATGCCAAAGGTGGACAACACATGGGGTGAGGCTACCACTTGGCAGAATTAGCTGGTTCCAAAAAAGGAGTGAATCACACAGCTCCAGGGAAAGCAAACCTCTTCTAACTAGAAATCAGCCAACTCCTTCCAGAATTCAGAGCAAAAATAGGGGTGTGTGACTGGGCAGGTTCAAAGCCGCAGCATGTAGACTGGTACACAAAATAGAAAGATTTCCAAGACTGGGATCTGGGCTCCCAACACAAGCTCCAAAGACAATTATTCTCTTCCTCTAAGGAGCACCATAAAGCTAGCGGGGAAAAAAAATCTGTCATTCAAGGAGTCGTACTTGTTTAGCGGAAAAAAAAAGTCTTTTGATGCTTTAATATGAAAAAGAAAGTTTTAAAATATGTAAATCATTCCACTCACAAGTGGTTAATAATTCATAATAATAGTTATTTACGGATACTGTGAATATTATGAACTGTAGCATGCCGCAAAGCATACTGACATTCTCCTCTAAAAAATCTAGTGTATTGATCTTGAACTTTTATTGTATTTTATGTTAGGAAAGAGAAGCAACCTTACTAAAGGATGAAAACTAGACTTCTTAGACTCACACCTCACTTTGACAAGGAGCTAGCAGAAGTTTTTCCATCTCTGGACCTAGCTCTTCTGGACTATAATTCCACCTAACACAAGATCCAGCGTAGGGAAGTAATTAGAAGTATACTTAATTTAGGCCAGGTACTGTGGGTTGAAATTGCCCTTCTTTGGGTTCTTTAGGTGACTCAGGCAAATCATAACCTGTTGGTATGGGCAAGTTACTGCTGAACATCAGTGGCCTCTGATATAACTGTCCTCCCTTTGAGGAAAGTGAGCACCTTTTCTCTCATTGAGAACATGACATATTGAGAAAAGGAAAGTGTTCACATTGAGCCTTTACCACCTGCTATGTTCATGGTGAGCACACCACACATATTGTCCCAACTTCTGTAATACCCACTTCTGTAATAATGTAGGTATTTCAGTCATCCTCACTGAACACATGAGAAAATTGAGAGTCAGAAAAGTTAAACATTTTCCCCACAAACAGTAGCCAAGTATGAGTATTAGTCTTGTATTTCTGCTATACCAAACTTTGTGGTTTAAAACAGTACAAATGTATGGCCTCCCAGATTGGTACTGTAGAAGTCAGATGAGCCTCCCTGAGTTAAATTCAAGATGCATGCAGTGATCTTTTCCTTTCTGGAAGCTTTTAGGGAGGATAATTTTGAGTGTGTCTTCCAGCTTCTGGGCCCCACTGGCATTCCTTGACTCTTCGCTTTCTTCTTCCATTTCCAAAATTAGCACCATCACATCTCTCTGACATCATAGTTCATACTCTGAACTTGCTTCCTTCATTGACTTCTAAGAACCCTTCTGGTTACTTTGGGCTCACTCCATCATCAGCAAAATCCTCTCCTTTCAAAGTTAGCAATCTTAGTTTCACCTGCCACTTTAATTCTCCCTTGCACATACTGTAAGATATTTACAGGTTTCCAGAATTCAGGTGTGGGCATCTTTCTGGGCTATTATTCCACCTAACACAAGACCCAGGCAGGATTTGAACACCAAAAAACTGGCTCTAAAACTTATACATTTAGTCAGCGGACAATGCCAATTACCTGAGAAATGATTGTTTTATCCAGCATCCATATTCAGCTGTGTATTTTGTATAAACTATCTAAATGAAATGCAACTGAAAAGTTACTCTCTAAATAAAGGTATTCTAGCTGACTGGCTTTTATTTCTAAATCTCATGTCTCTCTCTCTCTCTCTCTCTCTCTCTCTCTCTCTCTCTCTCTCCCCATGCACACGCACACATAGACACACACATAACAATCACACACCAAATGTATACATGAACAATTTCTCCTCAATCTTCTCCCACATTTGAAGCAATCAGTTCCACTACTCATGTAGTTCTCTCTCTAGATAGTCTAGGAGTTATCTTTAATCTTACCTTCCTGTTTATCTGAGCCTCTAATTCTTAAACAGAACCCCATAGCTTCACCTCTAAATTATATCTGTCCCCTTCTCTCCTGCTTTATCACTGCAGGCCTGGTCCTGTCACCATCTGTTACCACAATGGCTGCACTAGCCTCCTAGCTTGCCTTCTACTCCTCACTTACCCTACTGCACTGAATTCCCCCTTCACCACACCTTCATTCCTTTTTTAGGGATTTTTTTTTTGCCCTCCATTTAAATGTTACCATGATCTGTGCATCGCCAGATCTTCTCATCTGCTGCCTTCTCTAGCTGGAGCTCTCTTTACTGCACCATTGATCTGGATGAATTCACCCAAATTGCAATACTCTCCAGATCGCTGTTTAAATTCCAATTCCTTAGATTGTTCTTTCTTTTCATGGCACCTCCCCTTTGCCCCATTCCTCTGAGAGCATTCTTTGCTTAATTATACTTGTGAATAAAATATTGTTTCATTTCATAATAGTGTTCCTTGGATGGAGAATCTTTTAATGACATTCTCCCTCCACTTGACTGTAAAATCTTTAAAGATAAGGGTCATGCATATTTCCTCCTAACGACTGTGTTTCTAGCATCAGAAGCCTGACACAAGTGCTCAGTAGACACATGTGGAATAAATGCTTCAGGAGTGACAACCTATTACACAGTCTGTCAGTACTTTGCCATCATTCTCTGCCCCTGATCCTCCATTACCATCACCATTCTTGCATTTCATCTTTTTTGTAGTGTTGTACAGATTACAAAGGAAAAATTATTGTTGAATTTCATTATAACATTTTGAGGTGAGCAGAATAACTATCATTTTGTGGCTACCAACATTGAATCTCAAGGAGAAAGCTGCTGTTTCTCCCAGAAAAAGAGCATAGAACAAAATGGCATGGTCCTCACCTGCTGTGTCCCTAGATATGCCATCAGGATCAGGATACTAAGGGTACAGCCAGGAGGGAGCAAGGAAAGACCCAAGGGAGAGGAAACCGGCTTCTGAGGCTCAAGACACGAGGAGAAGGCACTGAAATCAAGCTTAGCTTTCTCTAAAATTTTCTTTTCCTCTTTGTGTTATGAGAGAGAAAGAAAACTATAACCTCAATGAGCAACTCGCTGACTTCTTAGGAAGTCATAGAAGAGTGAGTCTGGATATGTCTCTTGATTACCCGAAAGGAAGACCACAGCTGTGATCAGCAGTCCTTGTCCAAAGGTCCAACTAAACTGGAGATACTTATGAAAGGAACACTCATCAAGAAATACCAAGGCTACTGAGGATGAAGAGATGCCTCTGTATACTGACCACCAAATCCTTCATGTTTCGGGCCCTTCCAATAGCTTCACTCATATGGACAATTCAAGTCCCTTTCTGTCTTTTCTTCCTAACCCCTTATACTCTTCCATTGCAATCTGTGCGAGCATCCTAACTTTGCACTCAACTAAAGCCAGGTTCCTTTCATGTGTTCATATGATTGTTGGGTTATACTGTATGAAAACAAAGATTTTTCTGGACACAAACATGCACACTCAATGATATGTTGTCTGTGGCTCTTTTTGCACTCCAATAATAGAGCTGAGTACTTACAACAAATGATGCATGGTGAATATTTGCCATCTAACCCTTTATTGGAAATGATTCTCGAGTCCTGTACTAGAATGAAAAAGCTGTGTGTGTATGTGTCACCTTCCACTCACTATTGGTGGGTCACTGATACTATCGTGCCACTGATGCTTAACAGAGAGCCTGATCTGTGGAAGAGCTCACAACAATTTTTAGAAGAATGAGTAAATATGTAAATGAATAAATCATACAATGCCTTCCTATCTCTACCAGAAAATCTAACTGTAGTTACACACTACCCTAGCAAAGTTATTATTCTCATCCAAAAAATGAAGTTTGGGGAGGGTAAAAATCTCAACCAAGATCAGATCTATCCTAGAGGGTAGAAGTCCAGGTCAGATTTCTCTCTGATACCAAGTAGGGAACATAGCATTCGGAAAGGCCTGGATGTGGACAACTCAAAGTCATCATCTGTGCTCTTATCAGTCCAAATATAGGATGATTCTACTAACTTCTACCTTCTGGACAATGTTTTACAAACTTGTTATACTTGAAGAAGTACTTGTAGTTTTGTCTTCCTTCTTTATATTACGGACCAGGGATAGCCATCGTTTTCTCATTCTTTTAGTCCCAAGCGTCATTCATAACAACTGCGTCATGCAACATTGAAGAGGCTCTTTCTAACCCATTGAGAAATTACACCAAGAGAGACACAGTATTACCCACCAGTCAGTGGGAGATGGTGCCTGCCTACAGCGATTGCCCTAGGGAGACATAATTAGTATATGCAGGGCACTGAAAATAATAGTATGCAACATGCAGACCAATCATTGAAATGAAGATCTATTTGGATGTATCACCAGCCTGTGATTAACGATGCGGAGTTTGGGGCCAACCTTTGATGAGGGAAGATCAAGAAGACATAAAGCATATGATTGCAGCTGTGTATTACGAAATATAGAAATTATATTTTACCCCAGATCCCAAAACATACATAAAACAACTACAGGGTTTCATGATCAAGACAGAGCCCATCATCTCTGTATGATGCTATCTTCTAGCTAGGAGCCCCAAAGCTAAGTACAGTGGAGCAGTATAGATTCCTAGAGAACAAAAGAAAGTAATATGAAGTTTATATGTTTTTAAGTAAATATTCAAGGAATCTCTGACTTGCATAGTTTAACCAAATGTTTCAGCTCCCACATAAATTCATATTTGCAGTCCTTAAAAGGTGTTTGGGACAATTAACCTCAACTATAATACAGTTGTCTTGTATATCAACAACTGTTATATGTCAGGCACTATATTCTTTAGATATTTGGGGGAATGCTAAGAGCTTTGGCTCCCTTATATGCTGAGTCTCGGGTACTGATGAATTTTTCAGATAAAGATTCATTTATTCTTTTAGAAAACATGAACAGAAAAGCTAATGCTAGCCAATCAGACTATCCTAAACACTGGAGAAACAGGAGAAAAAGATAAATGTGTTTTCTAGGAACATGAAATACAGTAGGAGACACAAAAAAATGTAATAACATGTGGTAAACTACAATAGTAAAAGTGATAATGATAAAATTATTTTTACAGTTTATTCAACACTTACTCCAAGATTCACATTTTAAATCAATGAGCTTATTAAACACTATTAACTCTATAAGTACATGTTGATATCCTAAATTTTGAAGAGGGGGGGGAAGAGGAGTGAGTATGAAAATATTTAAGATGTGTAATGTACATACACCAAAATCCCATGATGCATGCAACAATTATGTACTCCATTTAGCCTCATATTGTGGGCATGTGTTTGTAATCCTAACACCTGGGAGGCTGAGGCAAGAGGATTGCTGAGAAATCAAAGCCAGACTGAGCTATGTGGAAAGTTCAAGGCCAGCCTGAACACTGCCTCAAACCCTGGCTCAGGAACAAAGGAATAAAATCAATTTTTAAAATTCAAAAAATTATAGATGAAGAAACTGAGGCTTAGCTAAGATGAGCAACTTGATAAAAACTTCCCAAGTTGTTGATAACTGATCTGACCCTAGTTTGTAGCCCATATTATAGCACAATTCCCACCCCTTTTTGAATGTGCAGAGATTTGGGTGCATAGCACAGAGAATGTGACGTTTTGGGTTGGGGTAAGAAAGGTCAGTAGAAAGGACAGAGATGCCAATTGGAAGGTGAGATTTGAGTCAGAGCGTAAAACATGTTGGCATTTGCTAACTTATGAGCAGTGGGTGCTGGCTGGCAATGGGATACTCTGGAAAAAATCTGGAATGTTTCTGCCTTTTCAGGAAAGAATGGTAAGCACCAATGTAGTCTAAGGGAATTGAAAACACAAGCAAGGTAACCAGAAGAATGCACAGGCCTGGACTGCCAACACTGTCCCTGAGTAGCTGTGCCTGTTGGGTGATCTGTTGGACAAACTAATGCACATTGTTAAAATGATCTATTGGCAGCAACGTGGGAGACACACCAGAGAAAGAAGCGACTTGTGGCCAAATAGAAGTCAGGTGATTGCAGGAAGAATCTAAAAGAAAATTTAGGGATAGTAAAGAAGTTGATGAGTGTGAATGATTTGAAATAGAGCTGATAGATACAGAAGTTACACTTCTTGTTATATAGGTCTTGTTTCATCTTGGTCTTAACCACCATTCAGCAGAAAGGTATAAAGGTATATAAAGTAAAGCCATATTAGTATGCTGAGCTGTAAAAGGCTCAAGTCAACAACTTCTGACATTGCCAGTCCTATAGATAACCCACTATTATGGACTACTGGACTATATTGGATTATTTTGCCGAATTCACACACCTACAATATTTAAATGGCAATGGAATACCCATCTCGGACAGGACTAAACAAAAAAGGGGATACAAATGAAGGACCATTTTGTATCTGTATATACAAAATAGGATAGATGTACGGTTACTTTCTGTTAATTCAATGAGAAGAAAGATTTGTACTAATAGTGTTTCAACAGGATATCATGTCTGCATCTTATACTATGAATAACTACTAGGAAGACAACAATATGCAATGTATTAATTATTGTAACTGTTTGAAACTATCTCATTCTCATCGCTCTTTGTTTCTCAATAAAATCAATTTAAAAAATGAAATAGAGCTGATAGGTAGCAGTAACAGACTGACCACATGCCCTCACAGAGAGAATTTCCAGAACCCTTATTGACATGTGACCTCTGCTTGGGAACACAGATAGAATGGAGATGGGAATGTGAGTTGGACTTGAACCCTTGCTGCACAGATTGGGCCTTCTGAGGAGTGTCAGAGCAAGCAAATTCAAAATGGCGGCTCTGTCTCCCTCTCTTTCTCCCTGTCCCTCTCCTTTGCCCTCTTCCTCTCCCTGCTCTTCCCCTCTCCCTCCCTCCCTCTCTCCTTCTCTCTCCCCCTCCCCCTCCCTCTCTCCATCCCCCTCCTCCTCCCCCTCCCCCTTTCCCTCTTCCCTTTCCTCTCCTTTTCCCTCTCCCTCCCTCTTTCCCTCCCTCCCTCTCTCCCTCATGGGGACTCAGAAAACCCTGGCAACAGAGGATTTCCCTTCAAAAGGAAATCAGTGGATCTATGACCACACAGTGTGAGAAAGTGCGGAGAGAAAACAGAGACGGCAAAGAGCTAAAAATCAGCAACCTAAAGCGCCACAGCTGTGTAGTTCTGCTGGGTAGGAGCTCTAGGCAAAGCGGGGACAAACTTCTCAGCTTTTTCCGGTGGAAAATTTATGAAGCCCAGGTTGGAGAAAATGTTCTGATAGTTTTAAGGCTGGTATTTTAAGTTGGAATGTCTTCTCCTAGTAGCACATAACGGCACAATTCAATAACTCTGACCATTGAAAAATGCCATGTGCCAACAGCGATTTTCCATAATTTTGTTCAGAAAATCTGAAAGAAATGCAGAAAATGGATTTGCAGCCCTGGCAGCAGGCGGAGAAACAGTAGCAGAGGGCTGCAGGCCAGTAATTGATGTTTCAAATATCACTGAGTGCTTTGCCTGTAATTTCAGAGGAGAATGATAATAATTAAAAGCACAAACTTACAAGTCATTTCTGAGGAGGGAAAATGCTGAATACACTGTTAGTAGAGGGGGTTTGTTGAAATGTTTAACTTTTTCCAGCAAGCTTTCAGATACGAAATGATTACATTTTATGTTCACAGAGTGACTTTCTCACCAAATGTTCCAAAATGCCACAAAATGGAGCAGATTATTAACCCGTGGGATTCCCTAGATGCCGATGATAAAGCTACGTCTAGAAGATGGTTCTGAAAGTCCAGACCTCCTCTGAGTGGCCTGGCTTTCCTCACAAGCAGCATCCCCTCTCCAGTAATGAAATGAAGCCCCTCTTCCTCTCTCAGGGATAAAATCAGCTTTTATAACGGTGGTTCTCAGGTGAGATTTGAGACTTTGCTATAAGACTTATTTATGTTTAGTCCCCTGCACCTATGAGTTTTGGAATGGCCGATAATCCACATAACTTCTCTGAGTTGTTCCTCCACTTAGAAACCTGGTATCGCAAAAGTACTTAATGCTCATAGGCTAATGGTAGAGGGTGGCTGGGGAGAGTAACTCAATAAACATGGGTTTTACTCAGTGCCTGATCAGTGCTCAATAAACATTAGCTATTTATTAAGATAATAGCTGTTGCTAGAATGTCAATGGAATACTATTTATTTATTTATTTTTAATGTGTTTGGTTGTTACAGGGTCTCACTAGACAGCTGGCTCATAGTGATCCTCCTGTTTTCAGCCTCCCCAGGGCTGGGATTACAGGCATGCCCAGACTAAGCAGGTACCTAGTCCACTGAGCTATCTTGCCAGCCCTAATTTATTTATTTTTGCTAATAAATATAATTTTCTTAAGTACAGATTGGATAAATTTTTCTGATATTAGGGGAAAAAAGACAGCCAGGGATTACACCAAGTCTTGTTCCTTTGCCTATGAAAGGATTCTTCTTTGGTTACCAAATTCAAGGACTTGATTTCCCATATCCCTAGCTCTATTACCTGTCATTAGCACAGGCATGCAGTGAATTCTATAAATGTGCATGGAACTTATGTAATTATGGATGGCAGACAGTCTTACACTTCCTCAGGGGTCAGAACAAGGACCTTGGGTCCCTTGCTGGCTTCTGATGACTGAGGCTGTGCTCTGCCCCCACCACTAACTATCACATGTCGATATCTTTTATGTGTAATCTCTCTTTTCCTTCCAAACTCTGGCCAGGGAGACCCTCTATAGCTTTTGGTTGCCAGATGAAACCTCAGGCTTTGTCTGAAAAGGCAAAAGCTATGAACTGACATGGATTGACAGAGACAATGAACATACCAAAGCAATTCTTTCATTGTAGTGAACCACCATTAATGCTACCATTAGTATAGTCATTTCCTTTTGCACCATCATCCTCTAGGCCATTGCAGAGTGGACTGCTTAGGTTTTCAGATGTGATCTGACCTGTTGACTCAAAATTCAGCAACCAGCAGGAGCAGAGAGACAGGACTTCCCCCAGCACCACTCTCTGTTCAAAATAGGACTTCTTTGACCCCCCAAGTAACTTAAGCATAATAGATATACCACATAAAGTGAGAGGAGTCTATGTTAGGCTGCTGGCTTGAATCAATCAGAAACGTGACAGTGTTAGCCAGCAAGGCCTAGAGGTAGGACAAGGAGTCTCAATGACATTATGATACTATTTCTCGAATCCTCCATAAAGAATGTTATTATTAGACAGATAGATGGGCTAAAAATACAGCCACTTTTTGACCCTAACCCTTCAAGGTCAGTGAGGACTCAGGACATAAGAGAACCTCTGCTGTGACATCCTGTAACTAAGTGGTGTCTCAAATTTTCTGGTCAAGGAGATTATGGGGCCCCAGAGGAAAGTGATTGACGATGCATAGTGTCTCAGGAGAGTCACCTAGAGAGAAAAAATTCTCTCAGGCTTTCACAGAGAGCAAATTGGTCAAGCAATGGCATGACTCATCCAGATGGCTGATACTGATAAAAGATTCACAAGGTGCTATACATGGGTCCAAGGTAAATCCTGACCCTGGGCATTTGACTGATCTTATCAGATAGCAAAAGTTATGATTTTAGTTACATAGGTCTTGCTTTAACTGGGTCTTAACCATCCAGCAGAAAAATGTAACCACAAGGTATAAAAAGTAGAATTATATTAATATGCTGAGGGGTAAAAAGCTCAAGTCAACAACTTCGGACAGTTGCCAGCTGTGCTAGTAACTTACTACTATTATGGACTATTGGATTATATTGGGTTATTTTGCTGGATTCAAGTAGCTACAGTATTTGGACTGGTATCAAGTATGAAAAGATCCTTTAACGACTTCTCCAAATGCAGCTTCTTTAACAGCTATGGAACATCCATTTCTGACAAAACAAAAGAAAAAAGGTGGATATAAATAAAGGACCATTTTGTAGTAAAAATATATATATATATATAGGCAAATAATAACTGCCTTTCTAATTACAATACTAAAAAAGTTTACAGGGCTGGGGAGGCAGCTCAGTGGCATAAAC
>NW_004524613.1:11016032-11028502 GCF_000260255.1 Octodon degus
TTGTTATTTTATTATTATTATCCAAAAATTCTAGGCATGGGGTTGAGCTGCAAAGGGCTATATTTACCCCCTGGAAACTTTTCATCATGAGGTTCACCTGGATAAATAATAGTTTCAAGGAATTTAAGGACCAGCCAAGAAGCAATGATACACGTTATGGCCTTCAACTGGTAGTATAAAGCAAATAGTTGTTATTTCTATTTGAATTTTCCAAGGCAAATTCTGATGCATTGCAATCATAATTAATTATAAAAATGAAGATATCTAAGAACCTTTGATTCTTGAACCATAAGTATGGTGGCATGATATATAGATAGACAGACAGACAGACAGATAGATATACTTTGAGGCATATAGCATGAGAGATAGAAACCTAGCTTTTCTCCCCTGGTGACTTGAGAATGATTTGAGAATATTCCAATTATATTTATATCCTCATATACCTGAGACATATAGAAGATATTTTTATTTAAGAGTCAGGGATTTTAAGATCTTTTCTAGCTTAGCTCCCCTTAAATGAATGAAATTCAAGATACGTCCCTCCAGCGTTTCATTTGCTCAAGTTGGGGTTTTACACAATCCTAGACTCTGAAAGACAGATTACCTATACTCTAAGAAAGGTAATGAAGCACCACTTATACAAACCCCACTTGGTTAGATATCAGAATCACCTGTAGATACTGATAAACAGATTTGAATGCCCCTTTCAAGACCAACTGAGTACAAATCTCTGGAGGCCTAGGAATGAATCCGCATTATGGAGACAGTTTGCTGTGAGTCATCTCATCGGCGTTTGAGAAAAAGCCATCTTGTCCTGTCCTCTGCACTGTAAACACCATCTATTTCTGTTGCTATACATTAATTTTCATCTCCTTCAGTGTTGTACAAATGTAATTATATAGCATTATTCTGGCTTTTTTCACTCAGTGCACTTTTTTGTTTGTTTGTTTCTTTTGTTTTTTTTATTTTAGGACAGGATCTACAGGGTCTACAGGGTCTCATTGGGACTCCTAGGGATCCTCCTGTTTACAGCCTCCCAAGTGCTAGGATTACAGGCTCACACCACCATGCCCAGTCTCAGTCACCATCTCAGTGTGCTCTTGGGGCAGGGCCGGCTTGCAGGCCCAGGGTCAAACTCCAGGCCCCTGCATCTGCCAAACAGGTGTTTTAATCCACTGAGATATTTAGCCAACTCCCACTGTACTTATTTTGATGCACATGTGTTGTAGTATGTACTTTTAGTTCATTAATTTTATTGATGAGTTCCACTTTATAGATGCTGCAACTTGCTTATCAATTCAAACGCTGATAAACATACGGAGGTTTTCTTCCATATTTTGACCTCTACAAATGAGGATTTTATGAATATTTGTGCATAAATATTTGTTTGAATGTATTCCTTTATTTCTCCTGTATAAATATGAAAAGGTAGGTTGGCAGATTCCTCTGCAGGGATCTATTTAAATTTTGGGGAAACTGACATACTCTTCCGCTCCAAATTATAATTCAATTGTCTCAGTTACTCTTTTCTTGTTTATGGGACAAATACCCTACATATTTGGAAGGGAAATATCAGAATGAAGGAAGGAAACATTTATTTAGCTCACAGTTATTGGAGGTTTCAGTAAATACTCGGCTGGCTCCAAGGTGGAGTGGCACAGGGCAGAGCGCATCCACTCATGGCAGCAGCAAAGAACAGAGAGCAAAGGGAGAAGTAGCAGCAACAGGGGCTATAGAGAGCAAGTCCTCCTCCCTTACATTGCATTCAGGCTCTCCACCCCAGACTGAGTGTATAACTCACACCCATAATCCCAGCAGCACTCACACCCATAATCCCAGAGGATCATGAATTAATCACAGACTCCAGAAGTCCGCCCAATGACTGCATGAGGCTTTGGGGGGACAACTAGACACAAACCATAACAACAATTTTTATTCCCTCCAACAGGATAAGAGAGTTTCAGTCTTTCTACACTCTCACTAGCACAGATATGATCAGGCTTTTTCACTTAGCCAGGCTAATAGGAGGTGAATTTTGTCATTATTGGTTTTGTTTGCAATGTACTTCATTTCATGGACTATATCCAAGTTCAGCAACAAATTGAGAAGTTGAATATTTACCTCTGTGTCATTCCCCCACACATCTAGGTTTTCTCCCGTATCATTCTCCCCCAGAGCACACATTGTTGCAATCAGTGAACCTACAATGATGTGCCATTGCTTGGTGCTATATGCTTTAAGAGTTTTGACAAATGCATGATGACATCTGTACACCATTGTCATATCACATGGAATAGGTCCTCTTCATTACAGATCCTACAGACTCTCCTATATGCTGGTCCCTTTCACTGTCCCTAGAATAACATAGAGTTTGAATGACACAGTAAGTAGCATTTTTAGATTGGCTTCTTTCCCTTACTAACGTGCATTTAAGTTTCTCCCACTTCTTTTCAAGGCCTGATAGTTCATGTATCTTAAGCTCCATTGCTTTTATATACCACAGCTTATTTTTCCATTTAACCATTAAAAGAAACCATGATAACTTCTATGTTTAGGCAATTATGAATAAAGCAATTATGAATAAACACTCAAGCAAGGTTTTGTGTGATCACGAGTATTTTGCTCATTTAGGTTAATATGAAGGAACACAATTGTTAGATTGTATGATGAGAAACTAGATTTTTATGAAACTATCAAATTGTGTTGCAAAGTGGCTGCAATGTTTTGTGTTCTCAACAACAAAGACTGCAAATTCCTGTTCCTCCATGTCTTTACCAGCTTTGGGTGCTATTAACATTTTGTCTTTTTTTTTTTTTTTTTAATCCCAATAGGTGTGTGTTAATGTCTCATTATTCGTTTAACTTGCAATATTGTAATGACATATGATTTTGAACAGCTTTTCATGTGCTTACTTGACAGTTGCGTAACAGTTTTGGTGTAGTTTCCAACGTTTTAAATTCATTTTTTAATCATGTTCACTTTCTTATTGATTTTAAAGGGTTCTTTGTATAATTTACATGAGTTCCTTTATCAGATTGTTCCTTTGGCAAGTATTTTCCTGAATAGGTTCTATCTCTCCTCATTCTCTTAGCAGTATCTTTTGAAAAGCAAGCATTTTAAATTTTTATGTGGTTCAATTTAACTATGATTTCCTTCTCAGATTATACATTTGATATCATACTTAAAAGTTATGGTCATACCCAAGCTCATGTAAGTGTTTTTCCTATAAGTTTTATAGTTTTTAATTTTATTATTTATTTATTTATTTATTGTATTTTAGGGAAGGGTCTACAGGGTGTTCAGGGTCACACTACTAGATCAGACTCATAGTGATCCGCCTGTTTACAGCCTCCCAAGAGCTGGGATTATAGGAGTGTGACGCCACACCCATTCTCAATTGCCATCTCAGCACACCTTGGGAGTGGGGCCGGCACAGCAGGCTATAGTTTTTAATTTTAAATTAGGACTAATTTTTCACTGTGGCTTAATTTTTTTAAAGGTACAAGATATGAGTGAATTTTTCAGAGAGAGGGTGTCCTTGCTTTGATATATGAATATTCAATGTTCCAGCAGCTCTTATTGAAAAGATTAATTTTGGGTTATAGTTTCTTCTTTATCAAAGATCAAGTGAATATGCTTTGTTTCTCAATACTGTGTTTTTATTTTGAGTTCTATTTGTTCATTATTGTCATACATGAAATTATGGCTTTTGTCATAATTCTCTAATTTGTTCTGTTGATTTCTTTATGTACTCAACAATATGGCGCTAGTTTGATTATTGTGGCTTTATAGCAAATCTTGAAGGTGGGTAGAATAATTTCTGACTTCCTTCTTATTTTACAGTATTATACTGGTGTTTCTGAGAATTTTGTCTTTCCATATCAAGTTCAGAATTTGTCAATATCACCAAATAACTTGTTAAATTTTTTATGAAGATTGCATTGAATCTATATATCAAGTTTTGAAGAACTGGCATTCTGATAATATGGAGGCTGCATATGCATGAGTGTGAGATATCTTTCCCTTTTTTGCTCTTCGATTTCATTTATCAGTTTTAGTTTGCTTTGCATACATTTTGTACATATGTGCTAGATTTATACATAAGCAGTGTTTCATCCTTAGATTATAAACAGTACTGTATTTTTATTTTGAGTTCTATTTGCTCATTATTGTTATACATGAAATTAATTGACTTTTGTTTACTAACTTTGTATCTTATAACTTAGGTATAATTATTGTTTAGTTGCTAGAGGTTTGGGACAAATTTTTCAGGTTTTCTATATAGCTAATCATAACCTGGAATAAAGCGATCAACACAACATTTATTTCCTTTACTTCCTTATCACATTTACTATATTTGTCCAGTACAATGATGAAAAACAGTGAGGAGAGAGAGAACTCCCTTCCTTGCTCTTGATCTTGGGGAGAAAGCTTCTCATCACTAATGTTCTGAAGATCAACTATGTTAACAGTAAGATTTTTGTAAATATTTTGTCCAGCCAAGGGAGTTCCCAATCTAGTTTGCTAGCAGTTATTACTCATTAATAGCTCACTGATGTTATCAAACTGTTTCTGCCTTTACTGAGAGGTGATATTTGTGTGGTGATAACTCATTGTTTTAATTTGTAATATCCTAATGACATACAATGTCGATCAACTTTTTATATGCTTATTTAACGTTTTTATATCTGATGTAGATTACACTGATTAACTTTCTAATGTCAAATCAGTTGTGCACTCCAGGCATACACCTCATTGAGCTGTAGTGTCAATTCTTTTGTATACATGCTTAGATTTGATTTGCTATCGGTGTTCACTATGGTTTTCATAAGAGCCCATTGTTTTCTTTACTTGCAGTGCCTTCATCTGATTCTGGTATTTTTTCTAACTTTATGTCACTGCCACATGATTTTTGTAGCTTTATAATAACTTTTAAAGTCATACAGAATTTATCTTTCAACTTTACTCTTTTTTCAATTTGTTTTGATATTCTAGGTCATTCACATTTCTGAACAAGTTTTATAACCACATAATTAATTTCTACAAAATAGGCAGGTGAGGCTTTTAAATAGGAGTCCATAAACCTATAGCTCAATTTTGAAAGAATTACCATTTAACAGTATTGGATGTCCTGACCTGAGAACACAGAAACATTCTTTTTATTGTTTAAGTATAAAAGTGTTTCACATCATTTGTCATATTTATTCCTAAGGATTCCCTGTACTGTTCACTATCACAAATTATGTCATTTTGTTTAATCTACATTTCTCACTGTTTATTTCTAATACTTAGAAATATCGTTGGTGCTAATGTATTGTTCTTATTTCCTACAGTCATGCTAAATTGTCTTTTTTCCACTCTCATTTTCTTTTTTTTAACGTGTTTTGTGTAAGGTCTCACTATGCAGCTTGGGATCATAGTAATCTTCCTGTTTTCAAGCCTCCCAGTGCTGGGATGACAGGCATGTACCGCCATGCTTGGACTCCACCACCTGGGGCAGGGCCAGAGCAGCATGTAGTGCCAGGGATCAAACACCGTCCCTGCACTTGCCTAAGTAGACACTTAGTTTGCTGGGCCATCCTGCTGGCCTTACCCTCTGATTTTTTTTTTTTTTGAAGAGAATAAAAAGAGTAAAACAAAAGCATTAGATATTATACAGAATTTCACTGAATAAAATGTTAGCAATTGAACAATGGTTGTTGTAGTGAGTATTGTTGTCTTCAAATTAGTTGTTCAAATTAATAGATATAAGTAAGCAAAATTGGTCAGATATATTAAAAAGAAGAAAAGAGATGTCAGCATTAACTGTTCCTTTCACTAAATTCATTTCTCAGTGCCAGTATCTTTTTCAGTAGATTCGTTGGATTTGACATAACAACTGTGTTGATTGTGAGTAAAAATAATTTTAGTTTGTTCAAAATAACTTTTTGTTTAGAATTTTTATATCTATTTCATGAGGGAGATTGGTCTATTTTTCTATTGTGCCATATAATTTTCCAATTTCAGGGAAATGTTAGCTTGGAATAAATTGGAAATATTCTTCCATTTAAATTTTATGGAAGATATTGCAGAGAATTATTACTACTTTTCAGTCAAATAGTTGATATAATTTATGAGTAAAAAAATTATCGTCAAAAATTTTCTTTGTGAAAATTTTAGGTACAAATATAGTAACTTTATAAAATACTGAGATTATCTTTTTCTTCATGAAAGAATGTTGGTAATGTGTTTCCAAAAGAATTATGGATATTATGCAAGTTGTCAAACTTACGGGCATCAAATTACATATATATGTACATATATATATATATATATATATATATATATATATATATTTCTTATCCTTTTGATATCTGTAAAATTTACAGTGACAAAATTTCTATAATTTTTATATTGATAAGAAAAGACTTAAGTATTTTCTTCTGATTACTCTGAATTGAGGTTTATTAATTTATCAGTCCTATCTAAAAGCCAAGTCTTGGTTTTATTCACTTTTCTTTATTGATCTTGTATGTTCTAGTAGCCTCACTTCTGCTATGATTATTTTATTTTGTCTACCTAGACAAGGCTCCAATCTTCTTCTTTTATCATTTCCTTGAGTTGGAAAATGAAGTATTAAATTAAAATCTGTCTTATTTTCTAATTTTGGCATTTAATAATTAATTCCAAGCCAAGGAGATAGCTCAGTGGCCTGAGTGACTGCTTGGAAAGCACAAGGTCCTGAGTTTGATCACAGTACCAAAATAATAATAATAATTATAAATTTCTCCTAGATACAGCCATAGCAGCATTCCAAAAATTTGATATGTTGTGTTTTTAGCTTCATTGAGTTTGAAATTCTTTCTAATTTCCTTTTCACTTTTTCTTTCACCCATAAAATTTTAAATGAGGTTGGCATTTAGTCCACAAACACTGAGGATTCTATGGAACTGGTTATTCATTGCAGGTTTTTGGAGGGGTTTTTTGTGGCTGGCTTAGCCTGCCCTGTGGGGTGGGGCTGGCACAGTACATAGTGCCAAGGATCAAACCACGGTCCCTGTGCTTGCCTAAGCTTGCCTAAGCAGGCACTTTAGACCACTGAGCTATCTCGCCAGATATATATATATATATATATATATATATAGTATAGGGTCTCACTATGCAACTTGAAATCCTAGTGATCCTTCTGTCTCAGCCTCCCCAGAGCTGGGATTACAGCCACTCCTGGTTACAGGGCCGGCAAGGTGTACCTGGAGCTCAGGGGCCAGCATGGGATGTGGTTCTGGGGTTGGAACCTAGGTCCCTGTGCTTGCCTAAGCAGGTGCTTAGTCTGCTGAGCTATCTACCCAACCCTCATTACAGAATTATTAACAGAATCCTATACTTGAGCTTAATTTCATTTTGGTGTGAGAGTATGAGTTTTATTTGGGGCCTAGAATATATTCTTTCATGGTAAATATTCTGGATCCGTTTTTTAAAATGTATTTCATGTCAGGTACAGTACTTTCTAAATGCCAATTTGATCAAATTGCTTGATGGTATTATTGTGTGTTTTTTTGTTTCTATCAGTTTGTGAGAGAGGAACATTAAAATCTCAAGCTATCATTGTGGTCTTACCTAGTTCTCCTGATTAGTTTGTTTCATATATTTTGAAATCATCATTAATGCAGAAACATTTAGAATCATCATATTCTCCTGATGAGTCGGTCCTTATGCCATTATAAAATAAGCATTTTCCTCCTGTTATTATTAGTAGCTCTAAAATCTACTTTCTCTGATACAAAGATGGCCACTCCAGAGTTCTTCTAATTAGCATGAATGTGTTATATAATTTTGCATGTTTTTCTCTTTTAGCTGATTTGTATCCTTATATTTGAAATGTGATTCTTTTGTGAGCTGGTTAGAATAGGTTCTTCCTTTTGAGGTCTGTAAGCCTTTAACTTCTAGCTTGATGAATTTTGTGACAACATTCAAAGCTGTCATCCTGTATATTCATTGCATGTGTTCTTTCTTGCGTTTGTTTTCTTTTCTGCTTTCCTTGAATGAATTGAATATTTTCATCACTACATTTTATCTGCTTCATTGGATTACCAATACTTGTAACTTCTTATAGGTTTTTTTAGGGATTGCAGTTTTAATGGATCCTAGCCTAGTGTCTAGTTACATAACACCACTGTATCTTTCCCCTCTTGGTCTTTAGGAGATTGTTATAACACATTTTCTTTAGGGTATACAAGCAACACCACATTTTGGATAAACAATAATGAGAATTAAAATTTTTAAATATCATATATTTACCCTTTAGTTACCTTTCCCAGCGCTCTATTTGTGTGTGTGTGTGTGTGTGTGTGTGTGTGTGTGTGTGTAAATCTACATTTACATCTGGTATCATGGTCCTCTGACCTTAAAACCTTCCCTTCCCCCTTTATGTAGTGAAGATCTGTTAGTGAAGTTAAATTACTTTAGATTTTATTTATATGAAAAGACTATATTCTGTCATCATTTTTAGCATTTTCACTGGATATCAAATTTTAAACTGACATTATTTTCCCTCCATAGTTTACATTCATATATGGTAATCTGAGCAACTACCTTGAAGATAATAATACCTTGGTTTTTCTCTTTAAGATAATTTTCAAAAGATATTGTTTTACTCTTTTCTCTATGTTATTTGTAATGATAAATCTACAATCAGCATTTGCCTTTTGTCTTTGAATATTTTTTCTTCCTGTGGCTGCTTTTCAAATTATGGCCCTAGCACTAGTATCTAGCAAGCTGAGTATCATTTGTTTTGGTGTGGTTTTCCTTCTGTTTTCTGGGTTTGCTCTTTTCTGAAGCTTTAAAATTTAGGGTTCTAATTTCTCCAAATTTTTAAACATGTTGGCTATTAGTTCTTCAAGCATTCGCTCTGCCTTTTTGTCCTATGATAATCCCAATCATGCATGTGGAGCACTTTCACTTGTCCTAACTCTCACTGGGATTTTTCTGTCTTTATTTTCTTTTGGATAGTTTTCATTGATCTGACTTCAATTTAATCAGTATTTTCTACTGCAAAGTCAAGCATACTATTAATATAATCCAAAATCTATTTTTATCCCTTATATACTTGTTCTCTAAATCTAAGTTCATTAATTTGTGAATGAATGTCAGACATTGTGTACTATATGTTGTTGAGTACTAGAAGGCTAGATATTTTTATATTCTCATAAATGTTCTTGGACTTTATTCTGGGAGGTTTTAAGTCACTTGGAAGCAGTTTAATCTTTGGGGACATATTTTAAATATACACAATGTGGAACCATAAAAACTAGTCAATGTAAAGGTAATTATTTTCCACTATTGAGGCAGGATCTTTCTATAAACTCTACCTAGTATCTCATGATTCTGAAAGATTTTATCTGTTTGGTAGGAACAATTGGTATTATGAACCTTCTGTGCTTTCCCATGGTTCATTGCTTCATCTCAGTTTAAATTTATACACACACACACACACACACACACACACACACAGTCCTCTACTTAATACTGGAAGGGTGACTGAGTAGGTCTCTGGAGTTCTTATTCTCCTAACAGATATTCTTTCTCTCTTTAATGTTCACTCCCTATTGAGTTCCCTGGATTCTCATATTCATAGCTACATCTTAGAGAGATCAACATGCTCTGCTGGGTGCTGCTTTTTTGGACTCAGCTCTCTTTCATAGCAATAAATTAGAACAATACGCAAGGCTTAAGCACTCAAGAAACATTTCCCTTCATCATATTATGTCTAATGTTCTGCAAATTGTTTGATAAATTTTATCTAGTTTTAAAATTTATCCATTTTTAGTTGACAGATCATTTTATATTATCTTGGCTTCACAGAGAATTATACAGTGTTTTTATCTCTAAGTCATAGATTTTCTAAGACATAGATTTGAAAAAAGGTTGAAAGAAAGGGGGATGTTTCCCCAGAGTCATACAATGTCAGTGGTTAGCAAAACTAATTCAAGATCTACCTTAGATGAAGCGAAGTTGTAGTGTGCACATTATGAACAGTTAAAAGGGGTACAAGCACATGTTATGTTAATGGATGGGCTTGATCTGTCTATCAGACAAATACAACTCTATATTTTTGTATAAATCTATTTTTACATCCATCATAATCCTTTGGCTTTCAAGAACTCCCTTTAACCTTTTTTGTAGTGAATATCTGCTAGTGAAGTTAAATTGCTTTACTTTTATTTATATGAAGAAAGATTATATTTTGCCATCATTTCTATAGATATTTGCATTCTATATCAAATTTTATTAATTAATTTATTTTTAATATTAAAATTTTAGACTGACATTATTTTTCCTCCTTATCTGGTAATCCATATCTGGTAATCTGAGCAACTACTTTGAAGATACTAATGCATAATGTAACAACCATGGTTAAATTTCTACCATCTTGTTTTGAAGTTCTATAGCATTAGCTTTAAGTTTCTATGATATTTTTGCTTCTGATGAATCTATATTCTTTTGTCAGCCTGGGTTTGGCCCTGGCTTTATATTTGCTAGGTCTCTGACCTAGTGTACATTAACCTTTCTAAGCTTCTATTCCTACCTGTAAAATAGAAATAACAGTACCTACAAATAGGGCTATTGTCAAGAGCAAATGAGGATTTTTTTTTAAATCCATCTATTTATTGTGTGTGTGTGTGTGTGGCCAGCCCAGCTCACCAGGGAGCAGGGCTAGCCAGCATGTGGCGCTGGGGATTGAACCGTGGTCCCTGTGGCCAAGCTTGTTCTAAGCAGGTGCTCTAGACCACCAAGCCTTCTCACCAGCCCAGCAAATGAGGATTTATATCAAGCTATTGACACAATGGCAAATATGAGTTCTCTACATGTATGTTAACCTGAATAAGTCAGATATGTGCTCTAATCCCAGTTCAAGTTATATTCTTTTTTGTTGTTGTTGTTCCTTTGGAAAGTAAGAAATGACCTTTTTCCTCTTGAGATGCATGAAATGTACATTGGGCAACTTTTTAGTCCCTCTGGCCTCCACTTAGGAAGTTGATGTGACATGTTTCTCTCTTTGCTGGTGAAATTTCTCGAGCTATTTGTCTTCAAAGTTTTCTTTGCTGGCCACCCAGTTTATTTCCCTAAATGAGAGCCTTATATTTGTTTTTTTTGTATCATGCTTACTCCAAAACTTTATAATTTTTTTTCAAATCCATCTTTCCACTTACTAATCCCCTGGAACTGCAGAAATAGAACTCTGCCGGCATCGCTGCTTGTGCGTCACCTCCCATTGCTCATAGCCCATGATAACACATGAGACCAGAGTTATATGAAGACTTTCCCTACTCTAGCCACGTTTGCATATGACTTAATCCTTGTATGCATTTCCATTGCATCTACCCCTGGCCATGACTTTAGAGGGAAAAGTCATTATTGTTGATGTTCCATGTATATTTGGTAAATACTATCACTTTAAAAAATAAAAGTGTGGTGGGATAAAGATGAAATACAGAAAGGAGTCATTTTCTTCTGAGAGAAACCTTTGATGTAAAGGAAACCAGCACATAGGGGTTAAAGACTTCCACAGTGCACAAAGGCACCTTTGGTAAATGATCTCATTTAGTAACCATCACTGGGGAATCACACCCTGACTTCACACATCTCCCTCACTATTCACTGGGACATAGGGCCGTGCATTTATCATATCCCCAGAGAGCAAAGACTTACATACAAAACTGCAAACAACTCAGCAAAGTTGCTAAAAATAATTATATTTCAGCAGACAATTCTAAGCAGGAAGAGAGAAAAATGAATTTAGTCAAGCCAGAAATATCCAATAGACGATGGAATGGAACTGAGCAAAATTTTATATAAAAATAGCATTTGGGTCCCATCTGAATTTAGTGATAAGGACTATAACAATACAATACGAATGTACCTTGCGCAGCATTTGTCATCTAACTCTGACTCTCAGACACTCTACAGAATTAGATAACGCAGTTACAGAGAGACCTAATAGCAGAGGGACAGGAAAATTAAAAGACTTAAAGTCAGGTAGGCACAGAGTATGTCAAGGAAGATATACAAGTGAATTGGTACAATGTGAGGCCCAGATGATTTATAAAGGCATGTCTAAAGGCATGTTTCTAAATGAAAAGGACAAGGTCCAAAGAGCATTGGATAAGAACAAGGAGGTCTTGGATCTCACACTTGTGTGAGGAACATCTGTCATGCGGGGACTATTGCTCTAATTATTCCCATCTACTCTATTATATTTATCTTCATGATTCCCTGGGATATAGGCATTACCACTTTAGACTTCCACAGGGAAACAGTCAATGCACACAGAGTGAAGGGAGATGTCCCAACATCAGATAACAAGTGCCGGAAAGAGTATTGAAAGATAATCTCGGGCTGGAGAGATGGCTCAGTGGTCTAAAGCACCTACTTAGAACAAGCTTAGCAAAAGCATCAGGGACCGCGGTTCAATCCCCCAGCACCACATGCCA
>NW_004524613.1:11028632-11034424 GCF_000260255.1 Octodon degus
AAGATAATCTCGTAACCTGTTAGCTCTTAAACTTCTATGCTTATATGGATGAATGTACACACACACACACACACACGCACGCATGCACACACACACACACACATGCACACGCGCACACACACACACACTGTAAGAGTAGGTTCCCCAAAAAAAAGCATGCTTCCAAGTGGTCCAAACCCCATATATTTTGACAATGGATCTAGGACAGAAGTGTGTAAAGAATTTAGGGAATCTTAGAGCTGATCACAGAACAAGATATGACCACAAGAGGCAGTAACCCATCAAATTTTTATTGGACAGCATTTGGACAGGGCTGCAGAAAAGGGGCAGCTCCTTACAGAATGGGACCGTCACAGGTACTGTGGCACGTGCCTAAGAGGGGAAGAGCAAAAAGTTCTTGGGGGAGTCAGAGAGAGGCCCATTCCTCTTAGTGATGATACTCCATAGCATAGTAGGAAGCATCAGCGTCAGAGAATTCCTAAGGGCCTTACATCTACAAGGTCTTATGGATAACAGCTGTTGGGTGAGATTTTGTGAGGTATACAAGACAGAAGGTCTCTAAATGACTAAATTCTGCACATTTGGGCTGTTTTTTAAGTTAATGGATGTATACAAGTTAGGGCTTAATGTGACAGGGTTTTGGGCTAATGGTTTGCATCTTACAGTGAAGAAATAAACCATGTAGGACCAGTACACAGAGGCACCTGCGCTTTATTTGTAAGACATGGTAGATCCCACCTTCCATAGAACATAACTCTGTTGTAGTATGTTAGAGACCAATTTTGAGGATGAAAAAAATGCTGCAAGCTTCAAATGTTAGGCCCTCTGCACTGCACCTCAGCCAATTCAAATAATAGATAAACAAGTCCATTGGTGGTTTCCTAGGAGATGTGGTTTTCTGGCAAGCCAAGTGGAAAGTGACCGGCAGGGGACATCAGTGTCAGTGAGGGCACCTATTGGATGGGTGGTGGAGTCTGAGCTAACACCTCAAACATGTTTTTCTTTGTCTTAATGAAGGCAGCTTCTCTCCTGAAACCATTCCATATGACCAAAGTGAGAAGGGACAGCTCTGGTCAACACACTTCCTAATCTAGTTAAAAGCAAACAGGGAAATACTGCCCACACTTAGAGCACATTGTTTTGTGATTCAGACAAAAAAAAAAAAAAAAAAAAAGCAAGCCTTTTCAGTGGAGAAGTTAGAAAATGAACATGACTGAAGAAAAGACAGAGATGCCCAAGTGAGCATGCTCCTTGGAACCAAGCTGGTGAACCAAGAAATCTGCCTGGAGCCACATGACTCCAATCAGTCCTCCCCCAGTCCCTGCCAGATAGGGAATTCAGATTCTGTCCTCACCACAAGGCTGAGTCACAGACCAAGGCTGCCAGTGGGGATGTGACATTTAAACCAGTGCTTACCACACTTGCTATATTTTTTTTAAGAAGAGTAGGGATGTATACAAGAAAGACAAATACTGATTGTTAAAAGGCTTAAGGAGCCCAGTCCTTATTCTCCATGCAGGTAAAAAGCGAATAAAAATCAATCCTTTCCTGTTGTATTTTACTGTGACTTTTTGTGTCTACCTCCTTTTTTATTTCTGTCAGAATTTTTCATCTTTTAAAAAATTTATTTTTCAGTACCCAGGAATCATACGAGGGGAGTCTGTTCCTTGCTTTTAACACTAAATTTTCTATCCTCACCCCCAAATTGTTCAAACCCACACGTTCTTCACAGAGCACCTAGAGTTCATCTCGTACAAACTGTGTCCCACAGCTCTGCATAAATGTCAGATAGCTCAGTAACTGCTGGTGAGTCCATCCCAGTGAAAAAGAAATATAAGAATTATAAATTTCAATTGCCAGTATTTTGTTTCATAATAAAAGTAAAAGCATAATACCTCCTAAAATGTGGTGTGACAATTTTGCTTCTTTTCCCTAAATTTCTTCTTGAACAAACGTAATTCTGTTTTGTTTCTGCCCTGATTAATTGCACCTTGCAATGGGCAGACCTTATCATTCACTGTAACACATGATTGGATAATTGTAAGACAATATGTTCCTTTTTCAGCTTTTAATTATAGTACCTAATGATTATATCGCTTATGAGGTCTTTGTACTAGAATATATAAAGCACTCAAACAGAATTGGACTTCCTCCATAAAAAAACTCAATCAAAAGATGGGTAACTAAGTGGACATTTCTTAGAAGAAAAAGTTCTGATGACCAATAAATACATAAAAGACGTATAACATTGCTGTCCATTTGAGAAATGTAAATTAAAAATGAAGATTCCATCATACTCCAGAAAGAATGGTTATCATTAAGAAATCAAATAATGGCTAATGCTGGTGAAGCTGTGGGAAAAAGGAATCCTACACTGTTGGTGGAAGTGTGAGCAAGTAGAGCCACTATGGAAATCAGTAGAGTCCTCAAACAGCTAAACATAGAAATTGCAGTTGACACAGCTATTCTCCTTCTAAAATATCTTCCTGCAAGAGTTAAAGACATTATATTCTAATGACAAATCTGTACCCACATTTATAACAGCACAATTCATGATAACTAAATCTTAGAAGCAGCTAGAATGCCCATCAAAAGGTGACTGGGTAAAGGAAATGTGGTATTTATGTACAAAGGAGAACTACTTGGCCATAAAAGTAAACATGAGTCATTTTTAGGAAAATGGATACATCTTGAGACCATGGTGTCAAGTAAAATAAATCAGACACACAACTGTATATGTGTTTCTCTTATACCCAAAGTATAAAGAATGAGCAAAGTAAGAGACAGATAATAGGAAAGGAAAAGGAGATCAAGAAATGGGAAGGATGATGGAGAGGGGATGTAAAAAGCAATGTGTTCTCCTTCCTCCATATATAAACCTTGGTGTTTCTCACAATTGAAACAACACTAAAGCCCTTCCCTCCTCCAGGGTGCCCTTCCTGTCTCTCTTCCCTGGATAATTCTGGGACATCATTTAGACACCATGCCCTAACTCCAGTTTCTGAAAGTGTGGTCAATTGTAGAATAGTAGCAGCTTCACCTGAGTGTGTGTTAGACATAGAATCTCCAGCCTATGGCTACACTTACTGTATTAAGCATCTGCATTTTAGATAAATCTGAGGCTGCCTCATAGTTATGCTATAGTAAGAAGTATAGGCAGCACAGCTGCGTGGAGTAAGTCACAGCTCAATTCTGGCTTCCACTTCTGGGAGAATATATTCTGCTTAATGACTAGGAATATCCCATTTTAAGGTAGGCCTTTTTCAAATGCCTGTTTAGTTTTCTTAATTAAAACTCATAATTGTATATAAACAAGAGAATTTAGAGTGTTATGGTCAATTATTTAAAATAAAATAAAATAATAAAATAGAATGGAGAATGTTATACAAACATATTTTCAAAAATCTTTAAAGAATATATGTGCATATCTAGGTATACTGGAACTTATAAGAACTTATATATATAATGAAGAAAGATAGAAAAGGCACTGTCATACCCCTTGAACCCCTCCCCCCCAGCTTCTCATCTTGAATTCAAGGACTGTGACCTATTTACTGTGCATACAATAGCAAATACAGTGTTAGTCCAGATGCTTAAAGGATATGGAATGTTGCACGCAGACACCAAGCTTTGGGAAAGTGATCACATAATAATAAAAATAACAGTTTATGAGAAGATAATTGGCAGCAGAGAGGGAGAAAAGAGTTAGCAAAGTCCAGTAATTCACAAAGGCAGAAGGATCACTTCTCGGCCTTTTGACTAAGGTCAAGTGTAAAGGCAGAAGGAGGCTCCTCACAGATTCCTTTTTGGAGGCAGTGCATGGTCAGTAACTAAAGGAGTTTATGGTAACCAATCATATTCCTTTTGTTGTTGTTGTTGTTGTTGTTGTTGCTGCTGCTGCTGCTGCTGCTGTTTCTCAGTGCTTGGGATAGAACTAGGGTTTCAACAAGCTAGGAAAGTACATGATGCAGAGCTATATCCCAAGCACTTTATGTGTTATTTATTTTTAAAATTCTATATATTTAGAATGGACAGAATAATGATTATATATATTATTTTATTATTGAAATCAAGCAAAAGATCACGTCCATCTCATACAGTGCTCAGTGTGTGTGTGTGTACATGTGTACTTGCACATTTGTGTTAAAAATAAGTCAATATCTGTAGCGAACATAGATGAAGAAATCTTCAATAAAACACTAGCAAACAATTCAACAAAACATGAAAAGTTTACTTACCAGGACAAAGTAGAATTTATGAAACACAAAGTTGCTTTTACGTATGCTAGTCATTCAGTGTGAGGCACAATATTAACAGAATGAAAGATAAAAATCACACGATCGCCTGCATATGGGCAGATAGCCCAATTTTAAGAAAATCCAGACATCATCTGACTAGAGAAACATCCCTGGGAGTGTCATGGAAGCCCTAATAGTTACTGGCATGAGCATTGCTAACCAGAGTAGAAGTGTGAACGTGTGAGGAAAAAAAAATGGTGAGAGGGAAGATTGAGGTTTTAACCTAGGCAGAATCTTACACTTTAGGATGAGAAAGCAAATGTTGGTGAAGAGCTCTCTGGAGGGCAAGAACAGATATCCATTCATTCACTCCATGGCAGTTAATGCAGTTCCTATTACATACAGATACTGTTCTGGGCACTCGAGACACAGAAGTGAACAAACTAGACAAAAAGGCACTATTCCCATGGAGCTAGCATCCTAGTGGAGGAAGGAACAAACAGGTTAAAAAAAATAACCCTTCCATTTGTACTTAACTTTGTATTGAATTTTTCTTATATTATCCAATTCTGCATTTTATTTAATATATGTATTAAAGGTAATATATAAATTGTTGATCACAGATGGAAATGTAAGGCTTGATGGAAAACAAGAAACACGCCACATGGACTTTAGGGTCCTCACTCCTGAACTAGACAAGATTAGGATGACCCCACAGCAACCTGGAGAGTATAAGTCTAAGATTGATTCAAATGTTTTAGTGATGTAATTTAACCTGAGTATTTTATTTTTTATTTCGGTCTGGTAATTTCAAAGGAAGTCAACACCATATAGCATTAGTCAAAACTCTGCCATGCAGGGCTTCAGTATCAGCAACTGGCTGGGAGAGGCTGAGTGAGCAGGACCCAAGGCCTCACTGCCACCCGTTACCCATTCCATGACTTCCTGCCACTTATCACCTGCTGTGTTTAAGAAGATGCCACAGAGAGCTGAATTTGGCACCATTTTCTTCTGAGTAACTGCTAAAGTTCACTAACATCTTCGCTACTCAGATTCCAGAAAATGACACTGTTGTGGGATATGGAAGTTTAGGCCTATAGTCCTAGCACTCTAGGAAGCTAAGGCAGGAAGATTTCAAGCTTCTAGCTCAGCCTTGGCAACTTAATGACTTAGTGAGACCCTGTCTCAAAATAAGATTAAAGACAAAATTTCGAATGATTAAGAATGAAACAAAGGCCCAAGGCCAAATCTCCAGTATCACAAATCCAGTATCAGGATTGACCTTCTAGCAAGCTCTTACTAAAGAAAAATTAGACAAAGAATTATGAATCAACATGAGACCATATCCATAGGTGAAATAAATCAGATCCAAATGTGTAAAAATCATATTGTCGCACCACTGTAAGAACCTGAAAGAATAGATAAAATCTGACAGATATTGTGAAATGGAAAGAGTCTACTCAAAGGGAAGGAACAACTCAGATGAGGAAAAGTACAAAAGATAGGAAAGAAGGAAGAAAGGAAAAACAAAGGAAGAAAGGAAAGGAAAGGAAG
>NW_004524613.1:11034915-11035442 GCF_000260255.1 Octodon degus
ATTTGAAACTGTCTCACTGCTATTTGTTTATCAATAAAATTATGGGGGAAAAAAGAAAAGAAAGAAAAAAAGCAAAAGAGAGACCCACTATGCAGATTGGATTTGCATTGATCCTCCTGTTTTCAGCCTCCCCAGTTCTCGGATTACAGGCGTGTACCACCACAACAGGACTTGTTTAATGGCTCAGCATGCTCCTGAGGGCTGGGCTAGTATGGCATAATTTTTAAAACTTTTATCAACTACTAGAGACATTCTGGGAATAATCTAACAATTTTGTACCTGTACTCTAGTGTTCATGAACAGTTAAGTTAATATACCCACCAGTATTACTCTTAACTACATCAACAGCATAAATAACTATAATGCTCCTGAGTGTATGAAGATGATTTTAATGTTTAATTATTAATTATAATCATGTCTCTTACTTTTAGTTTTTTAAAGTCACACAGAAAATAACCTTATAAGTTTTCCATGAAATATGATTATTTTAATACTTTTGAATTCCTTTTCAAATTGTATTGATGTTA
>NW_004524613.1:11035542-11039986 GCF_000260255.1 Octodon degus
AAGGAAGGAAGGAAGGAAGGAAGGAAGGAAGGAAGGAAGGAAGGAAGGAAGGAAGGAAGGAAGGAAGGAAAGAGGAAGATATATTTATGGATATATACAGGATAGCTTGGATAATTATACTGCTGATTTATGATTGTCTATTGGAAGGAACAATTAATGTCTAAATTTGTTTCTCCTTCTTATTTTTTATAACTTTTTTCACCAACTCTACATGCTTATATCTGGTAATCTGAACCATTAATTTGAAGAGAACAATACACAACTTAACAACCATTGTTAAATTCCTATAATTTTGTTTAGTGAAATTCTGTATCTCTTCTAATGTTTGGTTTTTTACTTTTTTATTCTCCAAAAAATAAAAAAAAGAAAAGAAAATGCTAATCATATCTGGTTTTCCTAATCTTGGTCAATTACACACAAAAGATATTCCAGAATATCTTACTACTGATAGGAGTCATCAGGCCTGTTTTCCTTCAAAGGCAGAAGAGCAGGACCCAGGCCAAGGACGCCTGCCCTATTTGACTCTTGTATTCCAATTGCTTCCTTCAGCAGAACTGCTCTACCTCCCTAAGATTCTTTCTTTCAAGGGAAAATCAACACACTGAGCTCTTTGGAAATGTCCTCACTCATATATATCCTACATTGATATATAACCCCATTGCTCTAAAACCTGGTTTGTCAAAATCAGGGCTTATGTTGCCATTATATCTGCTTTTTCTCTCAAAAGGTTTTCAAGCCTTTGAAAGCAAGATGTCCATTCAAATTTGGCCCTGCCCCTTAGCTCACTTCTTTAAGTGGCTGCTTCAACAAAGCAGTCAGGCTCAGGTTGCTGTGGTTCGATCCCCACAACTCAAGTCAGCCAAACCTGCCCTGAAGGAATTCGGAGAAAAAAAGAAAAAAACCCTTCTGCTGGGGGCCCACCTATTAGCTCAGTTGTTTAAGTGCCTGCTTAAACAAAGCAGTCAGTCTCTGGGAGCGGTGGTTTGATTCCCAGATACTCAAGGCAATCCAGACCAGCGTTGGAGGCAATCTGGAGCCACCAAAAAAAAAAAAAAAAAAAAAAAAAAAAAAAAAAAAAAAAAAAAAAAAAAACCTTCAAATTTAATTTACTGCTTTGTCCTCTCCCTTCACCCTGATTCCAGCCACCATAACGATTTTTATTTTCTCTTTACTTTGCCAACTCCAAGGAAGATTTTTTTTTTCTCCTTTGAATTCAAAGCCATCCAGATGCCAGTACTTTCTCTAATGGACTTTGCTTTGGCCCAGTCTTATTCCTTATAAACAAAGAGCATGCAACACAGGTCAGTATATCAACCTTTGGAGATCTCATCCAGCCAAAAACATCCCACTGGGAAGCTTCATTGTCTTTCCTGTGCCACTTTCCTCCCCACCCTCCAGCACTACCCGATTCCCATCACGATCTCTTTATTAACCAGTGTATCATTCAGTTACCAACTTGAACTGACACGATCTGTTTTCTTAACAGTCTGATTCTTCTTTTTGCACTAATGTGTTTTTCCATCTAAGTACTTAAAGTACATATGAACAGATGGAACTGTTTTTAAACACAGTTGCAAAATTTTTCCTCCTAAACACATGTCCACACATTCTGGTTAACTAGTTGAGTAGCTTGGTTAACCCATCAGAAGGATTTCTCACAGCCATTTTCCAGTCCATCCAGAGTGCGGATGATTACTTCATGGTCTGTCTCCTGTGCATAATGTTTTTTCCCTTCTCCGTCAAACCCTCCTCACTGAAGCCGTTCCACTGGCTTTTCTGATGCCAGCACACAGAACAGTTTCTTCCAACCACTGTCCATAAATTCTATGCAACCATACTGGAGATGGCAGCTGACCATTTCACGACTATGCAGAGTTAAATCTCTCTTTAATTTTTGTCTCCAAATATTATCCTTGGTGCTTTCGGGGCCAGCGCCAGAAGCACCATGCATTTCCTCAGGGGGCAACAGAGTCCAAATTTACTTTAGAATACATTTTGATGGGACCCCAAATGATTCCGCTGAAACTGAAGTGTACTCGTGTGAGGGAGCACATTGTGGGGGGTTTATGTTTCCCCAGACTCCAGGGAAAGGGAGAGAAAATAGCTTTCTTTCCTAGAAGAAAAGAAAAAAGGGAAGATAAAAAAAAAAAACCTAGGAACTAGTGTGGGTCCCAAAAAGGAAAAGATAAGGGAATCTGATCAACATAGACTTTTCTGGAAAGAATGGTGTGTTCCTTTTATCCCCCACAAAAATCCCAACTCCAGAAAAACTGTGCTGACATGCTGGAAACAACATTTGTTTTGTACCTGAAAACTAGTTGCCTCTTTTCTATAGCAGACTAAATCCAAGAAGTGTAAATACAATCGTTTCTGCTTTTCTGAGTGGAGAAAGCCACTCAAAATGAGTGCGAAAGGAGTAGGAAGGGGTGAAAATTCCACCCCACAGTTTCAAGTCTTCCAAATCCTGTTTGCTTTGGCCTGCCTCTGCCATTCCTTTCTCTCTTTTTTCAGAAGTGTGAAATGGGTTGGTTGCTGGTATTTGTTCTGTGGTCTCTGCTAACTCTTCCATCTGTATAAACTTAGCTCTGCCAATCGAGCAGTTTAGCAGCACTTTCTCTTCAGTTGGCTCAAAGGGATAGGAGGTCCTATTAAGTGATACTTCCAAGGCTTGCGAATGTATGAGGCTGGCTGTTTGAGAGTATGAGGCTTAACTGTGCTCCCTGCCAGAGGCTGGTTCTTACTGTAGGATGAGGAACTAAATGGATGAAGGCACAAGGAATCCAAGTCTGATGTGACTGCACTCCCAGGGGCAGGCAAGTGGCAGACGTGGCTATACTATACCCACAAACCTGAGCAACTGGACTCAGCAGAACCCTCCTTTCTCTTAGGATACTATTTATATGGAAATGAAGACACTGAAAAAAAGACTCTATAACCCTATGTCTTTACACTCCCCTTCAATACTTTTTTATATTAATTTTATTGAGAAAGAAGTAGCAATGAGACAGCTTCAAGACAGGTCAGTAGGACAGTTACAATAATTGCGTATTGTTGTCTTTGTAGTAGTTATTCACAGTACAAGATGCAGACATGATATCCTGTCCGAACACTATTCGTTCAAAACTTTCTTCTCTAAAAGAAAATAGCTGTATATCTATGCTATTTTGTGCATATATATATTTTACAAAATGGTCCTTCATTCCCCTTCAATACTTATCTGTCCAATGCAACATACTGCCTTGATCTTCAGCAAGAGAAGAAGCAGGCTTACCGTGTGCTACCATTCCTATGTCTGCTCTTAGTATAACAACTTAGACTGTTTAATCAACTATTTTTCCCTAGTAAATGTGGCACAAAAACCACCTTGTCAGAAATGACCATTTTCCTTGGGTCAGAGGCTGAAAAGGAATAGAACTCGTGGCATTTGCCAAGCTCACAAGTATCTCTGTGAAGTACAAAGAGTTATTCATGAAAAGAGCAGTTGTAGCTAAACACACCAAGAGATAGGAGATGCACGAGCCAAGAGAAGAGCTATTTGTTAGCATGTTTGTGCTGTCTAAGGAGGAGCCCAGTCTACAGGGGTCTTCTGGTTGGGAGAGGAATAACCAGAATTTAAACAAACAGATCAGAGTAAACAATGCCTACATAGAAAAGCGTTGAACTAGTGCTCCATTGTCCAGGTTGACCTTTTTTAAAAACTGAGTTACATTAGTACTCATTCCTATGAGCTTCTCTTTGAGTCCCTGGCGAAGCTTTCACCCAGAGCTTCTTGGAGAAACTTGCAAGTTCAGGTTCAACTCTGTGCTAATCTTTCAACATGCATTTCCTTTTGTATCCTTGGTACAGATTCTTCATTAATCTGCTCAGAATGGGGCAATGCTAGACTACATAAAACCTATTCTCAGGTAAAGTTTTTAGGGATGTATCTGGCCTATTTGAGTAAAGCCATAAAATATATTTTGAGTATTTCATAGATTTACACAGTTGGTATCATATTGTATATCTTATTTTGAAACATTTATTTTCTGTGGAACATAGTAATGATCTATAAATAATATGAAGTTGGTTGCCTGGTATTTACCAATCACCTTTCTTGTTAACAGGATAATAGCTTGCCAAAATCAGGCACAGAAATTCTGTTGCTCTTTGCCTAAATTCATTGGTCTTGCAGGTGTTCCCATCCTGACAAGAGAAATATAAGAAAGAAGGCTGTGAAGCCTTGAAAAAGGCTTTAAAGAAGCCTTTTTATATTGTTTTTCTCGAAACAGAGAGAAAGAGAGACTATTAGAGGCAGAGAAAGAGAGAGAGAGAGAGAGAGAGAGAGAGAGAGAGAGAGAGAGAGAGAGAGAGACAAGAGAAATATAAGAAAGAAGGCTGTGAAGCCTTGAAAAAGGCTTTAAAGAAGCCTTTTTATATTGTTTTTCTCGAAACAGAGAGAAAGAGA
>NW_004524613.1:11048541-11053952 GCF_000260255.1 Octodon degus
TTATATAATGTAATAGTAATATTTTGATGGCAATGATGATATAATAGTTTAATACACCTGAATGTCACATAAAATCAGATAGGAAGCTACATAATAATAACTTAAGTTCCTGGTAATCATACACATCAGGTGACCACGTAACCTCATGAAACAAAACACAGCAAAATTGAATTGATTGAGACATAGAGAACAGAACGTAAGTTACATCAACACCCATATGGGAAGGGCCAAGTGATGGATGTTAAAAATGAAACCCATACAATATATAACAATACACATGGAGCCTTGTTAAATTAGTCAAACTGGCATAAACCTGGGTTTTCATTAAAAGTTCAAGAAAAATATTCACTTTACATAAAAACATAAAGTATACCATGTGGGGAATGTAGCTCAGTGGCACAGCTCCTAACTGGCAAGCCCAAGGTCCTGAATTTGATTCCCAGTATAAAAAGGAAGTATACCAAACAAAAAGGAAGTATACCAAAGGTCCTGAATTTGATTCCCAGTATAAAAAGGAAGTATATGAAACAAAGTCCCTACATCATCCAACAAGTATACACAAAGGGACCCAAAAAAGGACACATCACAATGACAAATTGCTCCTAGATGAAGCGAGGACATGAAAAGTTTGATACCTAACACAAAAGGCCAACATATATTACAAAAAAAAAATTAAAGTGAAGCATAACTCTTCAGGAAAAGCCACAAAAGAAAAATTGAAATGGAAAAAGAGAAAATCTTTTTTTGAAAGAAGTCTAAAAGAGATTAAGAGATTTAAGAAAAATTGACAAATGCAGAATATGAGCACACAAAGGAATATAAAGTAGTATTGTCAAAGAGGAAAAGTAAAGCAAAGGTATAGAATAAATATAATAAAAATAATTGAAGGAAAACTTCCAAAAAATTAAAATACCTATTTTATCATAAATTACACTATATAAAATTAGAACTACAAATTGAGTAGGCACAGCACTTACCTGAGAAAACTGATCCAAAATAAGCACATTGGAACATAGTCTAATAAAATTACTAGACTTGAAAGAAAAAAATAAGCAATCCTTATGGCATTCAAGCAGAAATACAAAACACTTAAAGAATATTAGAGTTCTATAAGACTTTTCATTGGCAATGTTTCATACTAGGCAAAGATATGGAATAACATTTAAATTAAAATATTTAAGGTCCTCAGGGAAAAGCAAAACTAAGCCAAGGACTTGGTGTCCTTCCAAATGGACTTGCATATAAATCTAACAGGCAAACTTTTATCACACTCAAGACATCAGTGATTGCTGTTCTTGTGCAATTGTTCTGAGGAATCTACTAGAAAATAAAGCTCAGAGAAATGGAACTATCTTAAAGACATCAAAATGAGACTGATAGTGAGCATTAATTTTCACCTAATTTTTTCAAGAATTAGAGGAGTCTATACTATGTGATGGTTCTACATGCTGACATTGTAGAGAAAATAGCATTATTTTTCAGAAATGAAAAAAGAATAAAATAAGCATTAAACTTATTTAATGATTGCAGTTATCATAACTGGTAGAGTAGTACCGGACTATTACATGTGCCATGTCAACAAAATACATGAGTAAAAATGAAACACCTAATTTTATCATCCTCATCTTTTTTGAACTAATATTACTGGTGTGTAACCAGTGACACATAGAAGCAACCTGGAGTCATCAAAGACATGCAATCCTGGGTGTGAATTACAATAGTCAATGAAAATCTATGAATCATTTTAACTTGAAAAAGGACAGTACAAGTGGTAACATGACCTCTGTCTGGGCTTCTTCCCTGATGATCACCCTTGGAAGTTAGTCACCATATTGTGAGGAAGCTCAAGCTACCTATAGAGATCTAGTCAGTTTCAGTGGATCTTGGTGATGGTTACTAACAAAGATCAGACATGTGAGTGAGTAAGCCTTCAGGTGACCCGAACCCAAACCTTAAGAAGGAAGACCAGAGTTATGTTACCCCTAATGTAGCCTGTCCAAATCTATCATGCACAGACACATCAGACAAATACATTGATACTTGTTATATTTAATAAATTATTACATTTATAAAATTTAAATTTACTTTCCATTACATAAATAATGTAACATTAGAATATGCAAGGGTTCTATCCATGGAAAGATCTAGAATTAATCAGGTCTAGCAACAGGAATGGTGTCACACAATGAACCGTTTTAATTCTTCCATTTGAATTCCTAGCTTTCCTGGCCACACTGAGTAAGCTCTACATTATCGATATTAAATAATGTCAGAAGGCAGGCATCACTGTTATTATCTCACTGTTAGGTGTGAAACTTCTAATAGTTACCATTAAGTAAAATGTATGTTCTAATTACTGTGTCAGGTACTAAGTTTTAAACCATGATTTATTTTTTAAAGCTTTTATTTATTTGCCTATTTGGTACAGGGTCTCGCTATCAAGACTCATAGTGATCCTCCTGTCTCAGCCTCCCCAGCACTGGGATTACAGGCATACGCCACCACACCCAGTTTCAGTGGCAGGCATGGTGAGCCTGGGATTCAGGGTTGTGGAGCCAGCATTGCACACAGTACCAGGGATCAAACCCAGGTCCTTGTGCTTGCTAGGCAGGCACTTAGACCACTGAGCTAACAATATCAATTTTCATTTAACAATATCAATTTTTTTTCAAAAATATAAAACTCACACTACTATACTTCTTTATGTTCTATTTTTCAACCTATTTTTGTAGATGTATTATTCTTTGAATAATACCAAAGTTTATAATATTAAATTATGCACTACAATCCTAAAACTTGCAATTATTTTCTCTTAGCTCTAAGCTTAAACTTATTTATCCCTTACCACATCTTATTTTATTTCTAATTCTATTTCTTGTTTGAATTTATATGTGTTTTTATTGCTTTGATTTTTGTCACATAGTTTTCCATGTAGAACAAATAGGTGCTTTAATATCCTATTTCTTTTATATTTCTGAATGTATATATTGTATGTTGTTTCTATACATTAATTGTAATATTTTTCTGTCCATTAAAGTGGTAGTAATTGGCGAATAACTGGTTCTGTGGAAGAACAGAATGATCTGATTTTACAATTTGACACTTTTGTCCAAGGCTATAGTTGAGAGGTACAGTGCTGCCTGACAAAACAAAAGGTCCAGAGTGTGACTCCTGGCACACACACGCACGCACACACACACACACACACACACACACACACAGAATATGACACATATACTGAGATAAGTAATCAATCCTATCATAACTGATTTTAATTGATAAACATCCTCTGAGTGATCCCAGATGTGGGCAAAATGCTGTGTGGCATAACAGTACATACACATAGTATTAAACTATAGAGACAAGATAGAGAAGGAGATAGAGACAAATGTCCTCAAGATCACAGATAACAGTAACATAATGAAAAAGTGGCCAGGGAGATAACTCAGCAGCTTAAGAACCTGCCTGGCAAGTGCGAGGTCCTGAACTCAATCCCCAGTACCAAAAACAATAATAAATCATCATCATAATCATCATGAAAAAGTAAGGAGTCTAGTACTTTTGCATATGTCTTTAAATTTGTTTAATTGTAATTTTTAGAAAACTTAAATTTATAATTGAAATCAAAAGGCATAAATAATTACTGTGCTTACATTGTTGTAATATTTGTAACATTTTAACCACCAACATTTGGAAAAAGCACATGTCTAATACAATGGACTTGCCTTATTTGCTTTAGGAATCTGTTGAAAATATTCTTTTATTTGCCTCCACTAAATATACTTCAGAAACCTCTGAGGCCAACCTTTGGCATCATGAAAACTGAACTGATGAACTTTGACTTATAGGTAGACAGAAATTCTGAATAAAATGGAAAATATTAAACAAATCAGAATAAATTGACAAATTTCCATGGAAAGGAAAAGCAACATCAGTACAAGGACAATACAGTCATCTAAAAGAAATTCAGTGGCAGCCCTCAGGTATTAGAGGAGGCATGGGTCCTACAAGCCCAGTGCTAAACGTAATTCAAAGATGACACAATGGGAAGTAGTTCGAATTCATATATTACCTTATCTTCGTGGGTTAGAAAAAATATCTATTAGTCCAGAAAGCAATGCTTCTCATGTCTCAGGCTTTGAGTCAAGAGAGAGAAAATTATTGGCAAAAGAAACACTGAGACCTAAACCATTGTTAGCTATGTGGTCCAAATTTAAATAAATTGAATGATACATTGTTAGTAAGCCTAGAAATTAACCTAAAAACTGGCTTACATCAGTTAAACCACTGAGCTTTCCAACAGAGATTCTTATTATAAACAACCTTGAAGTTATGTAGTCATAACCTCTTTACAAGGCAGGTCTTAGAGGAGGCATACGGGTACTAAGCCCTAAGCATAGAAGGCATAAGCCCAGTGCTAAACTGTAATGTGCACTCAAAGATGACCCAATGGGAAGCAGCTGGAATTCAAATTTTGCCTTACCCTTGCTGAAGAGGAACACAATTGTCAAAAAGAACAAATCAGTAAGGAAGAGAGATCTATGAGCTCCAAGATGATCCAGAAAAAATATTGAATAGAACTACCTAGAAGTATTTAATTGTCAGGGATGAATAAAAGTTTTAGATATAAATAAAATGATAGAAAACCACAGAAAGAGGGAGTTCAGTTAGTTCAGTTAAAAAAAAAAAGCCAACCAGAATACTTGGATACAAAAAAACAAATCTTTCATTACAAGTGTAAAACGTGAACAAATGGATTAGGGAGGAGTTTAAATGCAGCTGAAGAGAAAATTGGTAAGGTAGAGAATAGAAATTGCTTTCCAAATCATGAAACCATACAAAAGATATTTGAAAATAATCATTCTGACAATATAATTAAATGAGATATAAATGTTAAAACAACTAAAATAATACATATTTTCAAAAAATTTTAAGTTTTAAAAAGTTTACATAAAAGTATCAAGAAAATAAAAATGATGATGTAGACTTGAATGACAATGAATGTAGTGCAAATGAAGTCATTGAAAAGTAGCTGGAGCAGTGTTAGAGGGAAATGTGGGCTGAATGCAAATATGAGAAAGGTGGAAAGTAGTGAGCTCATATTCAATGCAGTGAAGATTGAATTGAAATAAAAGAAGATGGAAAGTTTTATTTTATTTATTTATTTATTTGGTTGGTTATTTATTTATTTATTTATTTAGCGGTACCAGGGATTGAACTCAGGACCTTGCACTTGCTAGGCAAGGACTTATTCTACTGAGCCATCTCCCCAGCCCTGAAAGTTTTAAATAAAGATAAGACATTAGTTAATGAAATAGAAAACAGAACAAAACACAATCAGCAGAACTTAAGGTGAATTATTTTATTTATTTATTTATTTATTTATTTATTTATTTTTTTATTTATGAGAG
>NW_004524613.1:11054052-11059439 GCF_000260255.1 Octodon degus
AGAGAGAGAGAGAGAGAGAGAGAGAGAGAGAGAGAGAGAGAGAGAGAGAGAGAGACAGAGACAGAGACAGAGACAGAGACAGAGACAGAGACAGAGAGGAAGTAATGGGCAGAGCTGCGGAAACCACCTGAAAACCATTGCCAAGAGTGGTTCGCAGAGTGAAGGTTAAGAGCTTAGGTGATGCGGGATCTGATAGTTTTACAACTTGCTGCATCAATCTTGAATTTTCCATCAACAGGCTTTTAATTGTGTGAGTTCCACATCTGTTGCTTGCAGTGAAATATGACTTCATTGGCAGAATCGTGTGTACATAGCATGTGTCCACATAAAGAAGATGCACGGAAAGGCAAAGTGTGTGTCATGACACGTAAATGTCTACAAGTGCCTATGTTTCCTTTTTATTTCTTGATTTTTTATATTTAAATAACTGTAGTGTACAAAAATATTTACAATATTCATCAAAGTACTTACTATCAATATTAGCAAATATATATTTTTGTTTCATTTTCTTTAGAAATCTATCATTTATGAAATGGAATCCTAAAATTGAAATAATATAACTACAACCATTTTTAATTAAAAGAAAGTTGGTATGAAATATGTCTATATTTTTAAAGTTCATTACACATATACACATACCAAAAAACCTTTTTAATATTTGATATCTTTACACAATTGATACCATAGTGGATATGGTATTTTTTCTTGTTCTTGTTTTTTTTTTTTTTTTTTTTTTTTTGAGACAGAGTCATGCTATGTAATTCAGGCTGGGCTTAAAATCATTATGTAATCCAGGATGGCCTCAAACTCTAGGAAATCCTCCTATCTTAGCCTTTCAAATATTATTGTTAAACACTTATTTTCTAAGCATTAGATCTGATATTTTATTCATATTAATATGAGCCACTGTTCGTTCTTTGAAATGACTGCATAATAGTCCCTTTTAGTAGAAAAATTATCAGAAAATACATCTGTCTATTTTGCCACAGAATATTTATTTGCTTTGCTATGCTTTCACTATATCTGGCTTTTTACTGACTTGTTGGAACTCCTCTTTTTTTTTCTTTTTTTTTTTTTTTTTCGGAACCAGAGATTGAACTCAGGCCCTTGCATTTGCCAGGTAAGCACTTATTTTACTGAACCATCTCCCCAGCCCGGAACTTATCATTTGTTCTTGTTTCTAGTCAATAATCAGCTAAGTGGTTTGCAAGTAGCTGCTCTTAGCCTGTGGTATGACTTTTTAGTTTATGGCAACTTGGCTCCTATGGACATTTTTTTCATGTACTTTAATTATATTTATTAGCCTTTTCCTTGGTTTGGAAAATTTTGGCTTAATAACTTTTTTCCTAACCTAATTTGGGAAGAAGTTTTTCTTGTAAAGCTGAAAGTTTTCTTTCTGTTTTTATACAGTTAGCTGGGTTTTGGGGGATTTTTTTTACAATTTTTTTTTAAATTTAGTACAGGGTCTTACTATGCAGTATGAACTCACAGTGATCCTCCTGTTTCAGCCTCCCCAGTGCTGGATTACAGGTGTGCACCAATATGCCCATTCCCATTGCCAGACAGGTACTAAGACTGCTGAGCACTCTCCCTAGCCCTTAAGCTGTTTTTATGCAATTAAGGTTTGTCTAGGATAAATACTAGGCATCTCACTTTTGCCTTTTTCCCTATAGTAACCTAACACAATGATGGTGAATATTTTAGAGTTTTCAATAACACAATCACCCCACTGTGGCATACGTGCCATAGGTTCACCACTGGCTTAATGTCTCAAAACCATCAGTGCAGTGTCTAATTTTCACTCCTGACTTGCATCTTCACTCATCCAATGCCCACATGCACAGAGGCTGATGTTGTAGTCAGAAGTTCTTTTCTGCACATGCTCCTATTTCTCCATTTCCTAAGTCCCAAGGTAAATTTGTCATCCTGGCCCCTCTGCTGCCTGTGGAGTCAAATGATGAAATCTGCGTGGTGTGCTATGGAGGAACATGACAAGCACAGCTAACTGCTAGCATGAACCCCTGCAGAGATCTCTTTCTTAGGCAGATGTTGAGAGATGCAATGCAAGGATCAGCCTGTATATCCAATGAAGAAAGTAAGCACATATCTCTCACACCTTGACTATATTTGCCAGTAAATCCCTTGAGTTGGTAAGACAATTCAGACACAGTAGATGAGGGAGGTGACTATCCAACTAAAATATGATACATTTACCCCTAATTAAATTGAGCCGAAGGAGAAAGCGCAAGAAGGAGGGGTAGAAAGGAGGAAAGAAAGGGCAATGGAAGAAGGAAAGGAGGGGCATAGAAGACAGGGAAAGAAGTTATTTACAAATACATGTCCACTATTTAGGTCATTTCTGTGGCTGTTCTATTTTTAGTTGTGTCTCTTGTTTTTATAATGTTGACTATCTCTTTACCACATTAATTTAAATTTAGCATTGACACTTGGAATTAAAGCTATGTTTGTCATAGGTAAAAATATTTGTTTCTGATAGCTAGCAATCTCAGATAACTAATTCAAAGAACTGAGACTGTGATCTCACAAGAGATAAATCTTCTGTTTTCCTGGTTTGTTGTTATTTTTAGAGGGCAGTCTTTCCAAGTCCTAAAGACAACCCAGAGCAGGTGTTACTGAGGCTCTGCATGCATAACTGCTCTACACTCCAGGGTGACCTGTTGTCAAATACTCTGCTCAGATTCCAGCCTCTCAGCTACCTACTCTGAAAGCTTGAGGGCTGCACTTCCCTGAGTTTCTTGTTCTCTGGAATATCAGCCATATGATACTTCAATATTTGAAAACTATTCTGTTCAGCTGTCCTAGTTGTTCTCACTGAGAAGCTGGTCTGCATGTCCTAGCAAAACCCACAGTAAAAGTCAGTGTTTAACATTCATGACTAGACAGACACATCCTGTAATCCTACGGTTCTCCGGCTTCCTACAGATGTGTTCATATCATCAATGTCCAAGAAGAGACTTGATACTCTCTACATGGCTTCTTACTATTTTTGAATAATAATGTCACCCATGCCTGAGCTGAGCTAGATTCTGAGACTTTGTTCCACAACCTTCCAGCTCTCCATTGCCCCTGGCTACAACCCAACTGACACAGACAAGACAGCTGAGGGGAAGCCCCACCAGTCCAAGGAATCTGTCCTTAGCGGGGCTTATGCTAGAGGGCCAGAAAATTTGACCCAAGAGTTATATTGAAGACCTTTAAAATGTATACACTTTATAAAAAAATTCTTGAAACACTTTAAAGCCAAACAGATTGGATGACGAAAAGACTGAAAAAGAATTGCTTGTCTCCAATGTCTGGACAGAACCAATTGACAGTGTATCTGCTGCCGTTGTCCTACCTCTAAGCCCCTCCAAAGGCAGTGTCCAGTCTGACCACAAGGGCAACCTTGAAGTCAAGTTATTTGTGGTTGCATATAATTGGGCAACAACCACAAATTTTGGTCTGGTTTAATTTTAGGGCCAAAGTACTTCCATTGTTTTTAAGAAGTGTCTCTAATCTTGGTCATTTTTTCTTCACTAACTCACAATATGACCAAGGGCAATATAACCGCATCTTAGTGTGAAAGCTCTTGTGATAATACTGGTGCCAGCACGACTTCCCTGTACGTGATACTATCATTGATGTTAAACCATCTACTCTGTAGGTGGTTTTATTTTCCTTTAAAATGAAACATGCATTTATCCCTTTAATACAGGCAAAGCATTCATTGCCAGGAGGAGAACATGATTTGCAAGAGAAGTCCTTCCTGGAGGAAGAGCAGCACTCTGGGAGTCAGTCTGGGTGAGAACAGGAGCCGGACTTGTAAGGCTTCTTAAGTAAACAGTCACTTCCTCAAGCTAGAGATGAAACTCGAAGGTTTTTGCTCCTTTCATTTGATCCCTGTGGGATAATTTCAAGCAAGCCCCTTTCCCTGTAACAATCTTCCAGCTAGTTGAAAACAGAACACATGCCCTCGTCTCTTTCCCTGTGTTTTGTCTTCCCATGGTTGAACACTTTCCATCCTTTCAACTATTTCTGATGAGGCATTTTGGCAGGAGGAAACATGGGTGCAAACGAACATGTGAATAAGGGCTCTCTCTGACCTGTGAACGGAACGTTCTGAAACGAGCTCGGAGCACACACTCGGAGTGGCATTTCAGCAGGTAGCAGGCCAAGCCTTCCACCAGAGAGAGAAACAAGATAAACTGGTCACAACATTTGGGGCCATATTAATTAGGAAATGCTTTATCTTCATTTAGATCCACACGGAACTGTCTGGGTTTGTTTGTCTGCTCTTTCACTTGTAAGAATTATGAAAATTTGTATATTTTCATGTCAATCTTTCCTTAGATTCATTTGGAACTGTTTTAATATTTAGTGCACAACTCTACAAATGTATACTAACACCTCATGATCATTTTATTTATTTTTATTTTCTGAAGTAAAACTAAGTAACATCTTGTAACAAGTGTCTCTGTTTTCTGACTTGTGTATCCAAGACAAAACCAAACACCAAAATGACCTCCAAAGCAAACACAAATTAATGTTTTTATTGAATTTGTAGAATCAGAGCCCAAATCCTGGTGTCTTGTCATTTTTATGGCATCTGTCTTCCCTGGCCTTTTTAGTTTGAGATAAATCAGAGAAAGCTGAGAAATTTTTAAACCTTTTTTTTTTCATCTATGTATTTGGTAAAGAGACCCACTATGTCTCACCACTACTATTCAATACAGTTCTGGAATCATTAGCTACAGCCATTAGACAAGAGAAAGAAATAAAAGGAATAAGAACAGGTAAAGAAGAACTTAAATTATCTTTATTTGCACATGACATGATACTTTACTTGGAAGACCCAAAAATCTCCACCAAGAAGCTACTAGAATTAATACAGAAATTCAGTAGCATAGCAGATTATAAAGTCAATACCCAAAAGTCAATAGCATTCCTCTACACAGACAACAAACACACTGAGAGGGAAATTATAAAAACAGTACCTTTTACAATAGCACCAAAGAAAATGAAATACCTTGGAATTCATCAAACTAAAGAAGTCAAAGATCTTTTCAAGGAAAATTACAGTACTCTGAAAAAAAGAGATCATAGAGGACTTCAAAAATGGAAAGATATTCCATGCTCCTGGATAGGAAGAACCAACATTGTGAAGATGGTCATACTCCCAAAATTGCTGTACAGATTTAAGGCAATCCAATCAGACTACCACCAACATACCTCACAGACCTAGAGAAATCATTCCTAAAATTTATCTGGAACCAGAAAAGACCTAGAATAGTGAAGGCAATCCTGGGCAATAAAGACAAGGCAGGAGGCATTACAATTCCTGACTTGAAATTATACTACAAGGCTACTGTGATAAAATCAGCATGGTA
>NW_004524613.1:11068413-11079897 GCF_000260255.1 Octodon degus
CTTATTCCACTGAGCCACCTCCCCAGCCTTAAGAAATATATTTTTAATCCTTACTTATCTATTTGGTACAGGGTCTCACTACACAGCTTAGACTCATAGTGATCCTCTTGTGTCAGCCTTCCCAGTGCTGGGATTACAGGCATGCGGTACCACATCCGGTTTCAGTGGTGGGCTCCACAGGGGGCTGGCATGGCATACTGTACCAGGGATAAAAAATCAGGTCCTTGTGCTTTGCCAGGCAGGCACTCAGACTGTCGAGCTATCTCCCTGGCCCGAAAAAATAGGAACTTTTCCTCACACCCCCACTAGTATTTGTTAGTTGATTTCTTCATAATAGCCATTCTTTCTTAAGTGCGATGGAATCTCAGTGTTGTAACTTGCATTTCTCAAATGGCCAATGACGTTGAACATTTTTTCATGTATTTACTTGTCATCTGTATTTCTTTATCTGAGAAGTGTATATTGATCTCAGACACATTTTTGGATTGGGCCTTAAATCAGGGGGTGAGTTTCTTAAATTCTTTATATGTTCTTGATAGAAATCCTTTGTCTGAGGAAAATTTGGCTAAGTTTTTTCCAATTTTTGGGTTTTCTTTTCACCCTGTTTGTGATTTCTTTTGATGTTCAAAAACTTTTTGATAAGATAAAATCCCAACTGTGGATTCTTTGAAGTATTTCCTGTGCTGTTTTTGTTCATGAACTCTGCTCACATCTGTCTTGTCAAGATTTCTACCCACTTTCTCTTCCAGTAGGTTTAGTGTTTCTGTTTTAATGTTTGAGTCATTGATCCATTTTGACATTAGTCTAGGGCATATTTTTTATTATTATTATTCTCTTTAGAATAAAAAGAAATATGAATTTCAGATGATTTTAACCATCTGGAATTTTCCTTAAAAATGGCTAATCTGTATTTTGTATAATCTGTTCTACTCATACAAAATTGTTTCCAAAACTATGGAAAAGCTTTCTTTCTAAAGACCTTTTCTGAGTCAGATAATTTCAAACTGAAAATGAACAAAGGAAACACAATGATAATAATAATAGTAATAGTAGTAATAATGTCAATAATAAAGTTCTGATAGGTCAGGCTAAACTGATTCACATGAATAAATTCTCCTCATAATAAGTGTATGATGTGGTTGTCCTATAGAAGTGCAACAACTTTGAAAATGACAACTTTAAGATCATACAGATAATACTATCTATACCCAAGGAGAACCTAGAGAGTTTGACTTGGAACTTTCTGCTCTTAGTTACAGACTTCAAATTTGTTAACAAGATATAAAGTCAAATGCAGCCATGAATTTTAGTAGTAAATGATTACATAAATATGAAGAGATATCCAGAACATTTCTTCTGAATTGAGGACACATATTCCTATAATATGCAAACTCCAGTCTACTGTCCATGGCTTGATAACATTTTATAAATTGCAAAAAATTATCTTCCTTCTCCAGCAGCTATCCAAACTCAAATGTACTCCTTTTCCATCCTTTTGTATTCTAGCTTTATAGGCATAATAGTTGATGACCATATCATCCCTCCCTTGTCACTCACCCACTCCACTTAAAGCCATTCAATAATTTCCTCTCTCCTTTAGCATATTAAGCCATATTCTTTGGATCCAAAGTCTGTTCACAGGTAAATACACTGCCCTTTGCTTTCTGAGCTTTGGCCACATTTGGTCCTGGAGCATATACATGCTCTTCCTTTGCCTAGAACTCCCCCCATACCTCACATTATCTGATTGTTTTCCAACCTTCAGATTTTACCCCAGTGGTCTTCTCGCCAGGGAATCTTCCTCTGGACACCACAGCTCCCATAGTTATGTCAGTTGTCTGGCTTAAGCTCTTATAACTCTTTATTCCCTTTAGGAGCACTATGTGTATTTGTACACTGACATCTATTTGCAGAATAATTTAATTCTACTTTCTCTTCTCCATTAGAATATAATGTGTAGGACAAAGCACATGTACTTTTTCCCTAACATTAATACTTGAAATAATTCATGAATTATTAAGAAGAGCATAAAATAGTGGTAGATTGTTTGGAAAAAATAAATTATTTTCCCTACATCCATGTCTCCTAAAATGTGATTTTGCTGCACCTCCCAAGAGATACAAGCTATATTATTAGCCCTTTAATCCACATGCTTTGTCATTTCATTTCCTCTAAGAATACAGCAGAAATAATGGTGTGCCAGTCTATATGTACCTTAAAAGTCTCTGGGAATGTCTAATGTCATTTGTGGGCATCTATGACCAAGACTGGGGTAATAACAGATGTCCAACAACAGAAAGGCCCCAATCAAACCCATCCTAGACAATAAGCTCACAGCCAACCTCAGGGCTGACATACATGAGCAAGGCCCAGCAGAGTCTATTCCTAAAATCAGAACTACCTAGTTAATCATAGTCAGCAGCAACAATACATGGGATTATTATAAATCAGAGACTTTGGGATTGGAGGAAGGAAGAAATGAAGCTAAAGAAGAGAGGGAAGTAGAATAGAAAAATATATAATTCCATGTCATGAGTAAATAGACAAAGTTTTTATGTTAAACTCAAGAAAAAAGTCTCAAGCTTTGGTGAAGAAGTCGTATAAAGAAAGATCTAGATTCAACTAAGTGGCAGATTTGCTAAATTGGATTTTCCAAAGAATGCAATGAGATCTTTAACATAGACCATATAATAATCCAGAACATTAACAACAACATGAGATTTCATAGCTAGAGCTTTAAATTTCAGTTTACTCACTTTAATATATACACAATTATCTTTGGCAGTGGCCTGTGCTTTGGGAGAAGAGAGAATATTGATAAGATTGTAGCCCTACAACTACAAGGCCTTTCAGTAAATTCTCCCCTTGATGGTGATCCTGGGACTCACTTGGTTTCTAGATCTAGGCTATCATTTTCCAAGTGTGACTTCAGGTGTTTTAAGCCTATGGACCTGCAGATTATCCCCAGATTACCTGACACAGGTGGGTGGGAATGATCTCAGTACCACAAACATGCTCAAATTGCAGATTTGTCTCAGTTTCATTCTCTTGCAAGGACTAACCCTTACCTGGCTTCTCCAGGAGCCCTCCACATGGACCAGATATTGAACTTCAACTTATTTTTATTCCCACTTCACTCAGATAGCAGTCTCTGGAACCTGATGGTGGCACCACCCCAGCCATGAGCTGCTCCAGAATGGTGATCCTAACCCCCTCAGAGCCTTGGAATCAAAATACTAGACACAGCAACTGTCCAGTACTCTGCAACAGTAAAAATAGTGGGAATTGTCCTTGTCACCCTTTAGTGTTCAACCTTGCATCCAGTCTGTTCCTATCATGCCACCTCTGACAATTATTGATTGGCAGATTTTGAATATCTTTCCGTAGCTGTAAGGTCCTAGCATATCTCATTTGAAGGCACTGGAGAGTTAGACCAGGGATATTGTCTTTTTAAAAACCTTATAAAGTTTTTGATAATCTGGATTCACTGTTATCATGATAGCTCCAGCCAGAGGTGCTGTGCTGTAGAGGATTACCAGCAGCAGGGCTAACCTGTGGCATGTTGTCACAGCTGGCTATTAGTCATCACTGAAAGTCTGAAATGTTCACTATCACTGGTGAAGACTGGACCTCTAAGAGCTATCCAGGTCTGATCATTTATAACCCTGGAGGTAGGCCAGATTTTCAGTAGTGAACAACATGTAAAATGCAATAATTAAAAACAGGTAAAATCCTGTTTTCTATGTAGATCTCAATAACTTTATTGGACTTTCTGTTTTTAGATGATAGCCCAGAAGCTAAATCTGGTCATCAGGATGGGTCTAGACTCCCCAAAGTAAGAGTGAAAAACAAATTATGATGTTAGTGAATGCCACCTTGGGCTTTCTTTGTGCTGTGTTGTGTTGTAATGTGCAACTGGATTCATTTATTATTAGAATAATTGCATGTGGTGAGTGCTATGATTATTCCCAATTTAGAGATGATGATAGTGAGGCCTAGGAAGTTATATAGGTCGCTCAAGGTCACAGAGCTGGTAAATGGGAATACAACAAGTCAAGTGAACCTCAAAGATCCAGTCCAATGATCTGTTCTGTGAACCCCTACACCTCATGCCTCCTGGTGTTCCTGCCTGATACCAGAGATGGAATACAGCTTGGTTTCCAGGCAGACTCTCCCAATAAATCAGAAACTCCCAACCCTGGTACCCATAAACCTGGATTTTTCCAATTATGTTTGGCTCCAGCTCCCAGGAGAATCTGTAGCAAATTGGGAAGGCTAGAACTAGCTCCTACCCACTCCAGCTAATTAAACTCCTCAAACTGACACTTTCTGGCCTGATCCAAAAGGGTATTATTTTTAGCTTTTGAGGGTTAAAGGGGAAAGGAAGTGTGCCAGATTCAAGTTGTTAGAGGGGAAAAAAGAAAAAGAAGCACGGAGGGATGCATTATGATGATGACTCTATTTAATAACAGAATGGAGAAAATTGACTGTCTGGGCCTGTCTCAAAGGCCATAAGGAAGGTTCCTAAACTCTGTCAACCTCTTTCATGGCCCTGCCATATTAAAATGGGTGGAAGAATTCTGTACTCACGCAGTCCCAATGGGGCTGCAACTGCAGATATTATAGAGATCTAGGAGGTTATGATTACTATTATCATTATTATTATTATTATTATTATTTTGTTGCTAGTTACTGCAATGAAAGAAGAGTGATGTTTTTGTTATTGCTGCTTCTTTGCTTTCTATTGTATTTAAAACAGAAAAGCAAGAAATGACAATGAAAGAGTTTCAGAAAAGCTATTAGGGGAGTAACAATAATGAACACATCGTGTACTCCTGTATTCACAGTACATGTTCAGGATGCAAGATATAGGTATGAACATTGTTCAAAAAATTACTAACACAAAACTTTCCCCTTCAGTGAACCAAGAGCTGCATAACCACCTTAGCTGCCTTGCATATGCATATTTTTTTCCTTTACCCTTTCTTCCCCCTTTCTCCCATCATAGTTTTTATTTTCTTTTGATTAGTTTCGTCCCTATTCACAATATCTTATTTTTATTATTTTAGGGAAGGGTCTACAGGGTGTTCAAGGTCTTACTACTAGATTGGACTTGCAGTCATCTGCCTGTTTACAGCCTCCCAAGAGCTTGGATTACAGGCGCTCGCCACCACGCCCACTCTCAATTGCAGTCTCAGCATGCCCTGGGAGTGGAGCTGACACAGCAGGCCTGGGGATCAAACCCTGAACCCTGAGCCTGCTTACAGGCGCTTTAATCTGCTGAGCTCTTTGGCTGGCCCTGTGGATCTGGTTTATTTCATTTCCAAGTGCGATCTCAAGTTGCATTCACTTATGCACAAAAGTCTGAAGTTTGTCTTTCTTCACGGTTGGGTAGTATTTTATTATATTAAAAAAAAAAAAGTAGATTAAAGGGCCTGCAAGCAGGCCCAGGGGCTGGGGTTCGATCCCCGGGCCTGCTGTGCCACTCCCGCCTCCATGGGCGCTGAGACAACAATTGAGACTGGGCATGGTGGTGCGCACCTGTATTCCCAGCTCTTGGGAATCTATAAACAGGCCGATCACTACAAGTCCAATCTAGTTGTGGGACCCGGAACACCTGGTAGAACCTTCCCTAAAAAACAAAACAACTAAAAACAACAGCAACAACAAAATTTTTTTATCCATTCCTCAGTTGATGGGCATTTGAGTTGTTTCCAAGATATAGCTATGACAAGTTGTGCTGCTATCAACATGGGTGCATATATATTACTGTGGTATTATTATTTTTTTATTCTTCTGTGAAGATACTCAGAAGGGAAAGAGCTGGGTTGAATGGGACCTCCAATCCTAGTTTTTTGAGGAATTTCCACATTACTTTCCATAGTGGTTATACCAGTCTGCACTCCCACCAACAGTGGTCAAGGGTTCCTTTTTCTCCACATCTGCCCCCCAGCACCTGCTATTGGTTGTTTTTGTTTTGGTAGTCATTCTTTCTGGGGTGAAAACTCAAAAGTGATCATTTGCAGGCAAGGACAGAGGGAGTTTTTCACCTTTTTACTCTTTTACTTCCACGGCTCTTCAGTAGCCTCCTCCTGACCCATTCTCAGAGGTAATAAATGATGTATTAAAATAACCCTGATCAGGAAACTGGAAGATCAATTCACAGGGCTGCAGGTGATAAAGACTAGCCCAGACACTGCACAGCCCTGTCACTGAAAAGCCCAGGCTGGTACCCCCAGAGGGGCCCATTTAGAGGTGTGCAGTTTACAGTTCCAGCTCCCAGGACCCCATCTATCCTGTTCATTTCACTCTTCTGACCATAGCCTCTTTCTGCCTTTGGCCATTTGCTCTTTACTTCTGTTCCAGTGATTAAAGACACCGGGTCCCTGGCTAGTTACCAGCAGTTCTGTAAGCTGTCGAAACCCAGGCAGCTGAGGCCTGTTAAACTGAGGCATAGAACCTTGAAGTCCTGTGATACAAACCATGAAACACTTAAGACTTAGTTCACAGGAAAAAGAATATTTTCCCCCTGTGCTTCATGTGATTAATAGATGTCATTGTTTAGCCTGACAGCAAAGGCTCCAGTGTACAACTAGCTAACAGTCTCCCTCTTGGACAGAGTACGAGGAGGAAATACTCATGGTATACATTATATTATTTTTCTTAGGACTCACTGCATTACTATCTTTTCAGAACATATTGATGGAATTTTCAGTATATACAATAAACATATCCATAAGAACTGAATTAATGCAAGTCTTGAAAGAAAACTATTATAAGGGGGAAATGTGTCTAAGTGTACTAATTGAAAGTGGGTGAAGGCAAACCTTTCGATCTCAATTCATCTACTTGCTGCCTAAGAGACAGACCTCAGGCAGGGCATGTCAACCTGTTTACATACCTCTATTGCTGTAAAATGGTTTAATAATGGCTACTTCCTCAGGTTGTGTACAACATGCCACAAAATGATGCCACAGAAGCTCTCAGCACTGCTCCTGATATGGCGTGAGTCCTCCCCTACTGTAAGCTGATGTCATGAGATAATCAGTGAGCAGCAGGGTCAGGGAAAGACCTGGGGCCCAGACCTGATCCTCAGCATCATTTTTGGCATATGGTAGGTTTTGCTTTTCAACCTTCAGTAAACCAACTGGCTTTGAATAGACACTGAGTACAAAACACAATTATTGGCCCAAAGCAATAGCACATTGTTGGTACTCTAACTCTTCCTTCAGTGAGAAGCTATTTAAAACATGTTCCCCTAAAAGTAAGTAACAAATTCATGTAGGAGACAATTTATGAAGACTATAATGAATTGGATTTTAATAGTGAGTGATGCGCTAGCATGGAATATGTCTTCTAGTAAATTAAGTAATGATTTCATTAATATATTTTTCTCAAAGGAATAGGAAAAATGCTTTAACTTGAGTATTCTGAATAATGTTAAATCAAATGATCAATGGTTTTCAATATGGAGCAGTTTTGGCTGTGGAATCTCCTGCTCCAGATTGATAACAATATCTGGAAGCATGTTTACTTATCACAACTAGGGTGAGGAGAGTGGCTAGTGCTATCTAGTGTCTAGAGGCCAGGAGCATGCTAAAATCCCTACAAAAGCATAAAAACAACAGCCACAACAAAGAATCATCCCCTCCTAAATGTCACTAGCGCTGAAGGTAAGAAACTGTAGTCGGACTAAGTTTTCAGCAGCCACAAGAAGACCCTATACATTGTGGCTTAATATTAAGTTGCTGCATTGTGTGAAGGAACTTAGCTGAAACTTAAACTACCAACACTAAGTTGAAAAGCACTTCACATAATAACTCATTTGAGGTATTTGTAAACAAACAGTTCTTTATCCATTTTGTTTTTTATATTTTTGTCTCGGTTACTCTTCCCTCATTGCTGGGACAAATACCTGACACTCAAAATTAAGGAAGGAAAGGTTTATTTAGCTCACAGTTAGTGGAAGTTTCAGTCCACACTCAACTGGCTCCAAGGCAGAGTGCACATGGCAGAGAGCAAACTTTCCTGGCAGTGGCAAAAAAACCAGAGAGCCAAGGGAATGGCCACAGCTGAGGCAGCTAGCCAGCCTGTCTCCCTCTTTATATTGCAATGTAAATTGCCTGCCCCAGGGCAAGTACAGCATCCACACCCATCATAATCAATCACAAACTCCAGAAGCTGCCCCATGACTGCATGAAGCTTTGCGGGGGACAACTAGACACAAACCATAACAATGTTTTAGGTTTCTTTTTCTAAATATGAAAGCAGATTTATATGGCTTCTGGATTATAATGGCTCCAAAGGTTTCTGGAAATGACTTTTATGATTTAGTCTTTTGAGGAAGAGATGAGCATCAAAGACTGAGTTAATGATATCTTCATCACTTATGATGAAACTTGTTCCCACAATCCTATTCCCCTCCCATTAAAAAGAAAAGAGGAGGAACCAGGGAGATGGCTCAATGAAATAAGCGCTTCCCTGGCAAGCGCAAGGGCCTGAATTCAATCCCCGGTTCTGCAAAAAAAAAAAAAAAAGAAAAAGAAAAGAAAGAAAGAAAGAAAGAAAGAAAGAAAGAAAGAAAGAAAGAAAGAAAGAAAAGAGGGCCAGTGAGATAGCTCAGTGGACTAAGGGCCTGCTTAGGCAAGTGCAGGGACCAGGATTGGATCCCCGGCACCATATGCTGCACTGGACCCACCCGTGGGCATGCTGAGCCAGTCACCAAGTCTAGGTGTGATTGTGCATGCCTGTAATCCCAGCTGTGGGAGACTAAAAACAGGAAGATCACTATGAGTCTGAGCTGCATAGTGAGACCCTGTACCAAATGTATATATTAACATAAAAAAAAGAAAGAGAAGAAAAGAAAAATGAAACTCACTGCTGAAATTTTCTTACCTTAAATTCAGTGTAAAGATTTTCTTCTAAATGCACACTTAGTGTGGTTTCTAATGAAAGGATAGGATTTCCCCAATAATTGCCAACATGGAAAACATAACATTCAAAAATATGAGGAGCAAGGTATAGATCCCAGTCATTGTTTAGTTTTCTTTGCCTTTCATGCCCCAAGAATATAGCATTGCCCATCTGAGAAAGTCATTAGTAATAGAAGAGATGTCTTAAATACTTTCTTGAAAATGGGACATGTTTGCTGTTTTTGGAAAATACCAGCCCAGTAGAGATCAAGTTTAGTAGAGGCCAAAGCTACCAGAGTGAAATCACATGGGGCTTTGATTTCAGAGGCCCTCGGTAGGAATTTGGTACTTCCCTTCTCCATACCTCTTTAATTCCCATGGATCAGCCAAAGCCCTGTGATGGTCTTATGAAGCCTAGAGAAAACCCAAGTAAAACTGACAAGTATTTAATGTGGAGTGTGAGCCAGCAACTGCATAAGGTACTTTAGAGGTATTAGTTCCTCCAGAGAGATTTTAGAAGCTTCTACTTTGTTGATGTCAAAAACAAGTTTTGGATAGATTCTTATGTAAACTCACATTAGTCCAAATTTGGATTAATAACATACTTTTTAAAAATATCAGTGCTCTCTGAAAGTTACTGTTTTATTTACAAATTATCCTCAGACTTTTGCCTTTTTCACAAGTCTGTGATGTCTTTTGAGCAAAGTATCTTAAAGACAACAAATTTGTCTGTGTCTGTTTGCCCTCATGCCTTATAGAATATCTGGTGTATGCTAAGTATTCATAGATTCCTTCTGAATTTTAATCTCAATATGAGTGGATGCATGATCCTTGGAATACAAAAGAAACTGTAATACATAATACACATCAAATTAACTCATGCATAATATATTAAGACTAACAGCATCTATAATGCATAATGGGTGCAAAACATAGAAAGACTAACTTCCAAAACAGTACTTCAGGATGGTACTGGTGAACAGTGTGGAGTTAATGTTTGCTCCTGTCTTAGTACGTGGAAGGACCTCTTAACCTGCAAAGATTTTTTTTTTAAATGCTAAGTTCTACATTTACACAGAGGTCCAGCCAAGGTTTTCTGGTAGTGTCTGTGCTCTGAGAAGCATCTTCTGATGCCCACTGGGGAGCACTACACTTCCCCAAGTGATGTGTGACCCTTGAATAGAACAAATCCATACCTTGGCTAGGAGAACATTTTCAAGATATATACAACTGAACCCGCGTGAGCAGTAGGTGCAATGTAAACCACATGTAACTGAGGCTGGAAATCATTAGTGAATAAATGTTGCAGAAATAATCAGAGATTTTTAATGAAGGGAAATGCAAATAAGTGACTTATAAACCTTTTATGAGTAACTCTGATGTCCAGGCATTGTTCCAATTGAGTCGTGTAACTGAGACTTCAACTGCAGCAAGATGTCACATGGGTTGGCTTCGCTTTGTACCTTGCATGTTTTCATTTCAGTTGAACATTTATTGTGTTATTACATCATTTACTGGAATGAGAGATAACCTCTTCCTTGGAGGAGCCATCTGAGAAAGACAGAGATGTCTTACTGTTAGAATGTGAAAATGATAAGGAATAGTAATGAAAATAAGAGCTAGCATCTATTGACTCCCTACCATATGCCAGTTACTGTGGTGGGTGGGCATCTAGAGTTTTGAATCACTTTTTGTGGTTGGATTTCTGAGGCCAAGGTCCTACTCCTATTTGGTTGACGGATCTTGCCAAACTTAGAATGCATAACTCTTTATCTTAGGTCTATAAGAGAGCCTGAAGAGAGATTTAGCACTAACATAGCAAGAATCAGACTAAGTACATTTACCTATACAACCTACTTCAAATAAGTCTTGAATCATAAATATTTAGTAAGAAAGCAAAAATCAATCCATCCAAAGTTTGTGATTAGAGCAACAAATGAATAAATAAATCACAGTCCTCTCACTCAGTAAATATTTATGGAGCAAGTACTCTGTGCTTGAGACTAATCTTATCCCAGACATATGCAGAGAACAAGATAAAAAAAAAAAAAAAGCAGCCCTCAGGAGCTGACGTCCCATTAGAAAAACATATACCTGTCAATCAGAAGAAAAATCATTTTATGTCCTAATAAGTCCTGAAAGCAACATAGAACAGGGACATCTAATGGAAAAAGTGCTACTTATAAAAGTATAGACAGGGGCCAGCAAGATAGCTCAGTAGACTAAAGTGCCTGCTTAGGCAAGCTTAGCTTAGGCAAATGCACTTATGCAGCCCTACCCCCTAGGTGGGCTGAGCCAGTCACAGTCTGGGTGTAGTGGCACATGCCTGTAATCCCAGAACCAGGGAGGCTGAAAAGCGAGAGGCTCACCACAAGTCCGCAAGTAGTGAGACCCTACAACAACCAAATACATGAAAGAAAGAAAGGAAAGAAAGAAGGAAAGAAAAAGAGAGAGAGAGAGAGAGAGAGAGAGAGAGAGAGAGAGAGAGAGAGAGAGGAAAGAAGAAAGAAAGAAAGAAAGAAAGAAAGAAAGAAAGAAAGAAAGAAAGAAAGAAGAAAGAAAGAGAAAGAAA
>NW_004524613.1:11079997-11115438 GCF_000260255.1 Octodon degus
GAGAGAGAGAGAGGAAAGAAGAAAGAAAGAAAGAAAGAAAGAAAGAAAGAAAGAAAGAAAGAAAGAAAGAAGAAAGAAAGAGAAAGAAAGAAAGTGGTCCTTCCTTTCTATCCCCTTTTTATGTTTAGTCCTGTCAGAGATGGGTATTCCACTGCCATCTAAATACTGTAGGTACGTGCACTCAGCAATAAAATTAAGAGGGGGGAGGGAGGGAGGAAAGGAAAGAAAAGCAAAGAAAAGAAAAGAAAGAAAAAGAAAAAATAGACAGAACCAATTGAGAACAAATGTTCAGAGAAAGTCCCAAAGTCTCACCAGGGAGATAACACTCCAGCCAAAAAAGCCAGCCTTCCCAAAATCAGATAGAAGATTTTTTTTTTCCAGGAGGGCTGGACACATGTAGCCCTAGTGTGCCTAGTTGTATTAAGAGGAAATGAAGACAATGAGGATTAATGGGACACTGACCACAAGCCATAAGGGTTCTAAGGAATGAGACAACCACTGCAAGATCTAAAAATAAGGAGTGTGAGATAACCCTGTTTATGCTTATAGAGATTACCCAGGATGCCTCATGGCTGCTGTCCCAAATGGTCGAGTAAAAGTTACCATTTGTCATATTAAAGTCCATCTTGTGTTCATTTACCTCAAAAACACTATCATAATGCTCTTCCAAGCCCTGAGGCTGTAAAGCTGAATAAAATATTGAGTTGCTACACTTGGAGGCTTGCAGTCTCCCAAGGTTCACAATTCCACAATGGGTGAGTTATTACTGGGTCCTCCATGGTGTGGGAGACGGACAAAGTTCAGTGGCTATGGAAGCAATAGCCAGGATACTACAACCAGGCACAAAGTGACAGAAACCTGTGGAAAAGCAACTTCTGAACTACCATGCAATGGTTAGCAGGAGTCCCCTGTGTGAACCAAGAGAGTAAGGGAGGAAGTTTCTACTACAAATGAAATGTTATCTCCAACATCCATAGTAGAAAGAGAAGATATCTTAATGGTCCTGGGACAGTAAACTAGAAGAACAGGCAGGGCAGAGTTTAGGCACAGACTAAGAAAGACTAGAGAGGGAAATGACTATACCGGCAAGGTGCCGTAAGCCAGGAGTGCGTTGTAAGTGATGAAAGCAGCCATAGCAGAGCAGGGCCTGGACATCCTCATTGAACAAGTCCAGAAGCTGCTTGAAGGAAAGAAAGCAGGAGCAGGAAAGGGTAGCATCACATCAAAGGGCCCCTGTGGCTGCATGGTTGCCTTAGCTTCCAAAGTGTTCTTTCCCCACCTCCCAGCACTTTCTTCAAAACCCTCTGGCACTGTGGCTGGTGTGGGGAAGCTCTCAGGAGCCTGCAGATAGGTAGGTCCACAAGGCTGAAGGTGGGTAGCTCGTTATCCTCCAGGTGGAAAAGGAGGTGGTTCCTGCTGTGGCCTTGCTCATAGCTGCAGAGAGCTGTTTGCACAGCTCAATGGTCCATGCCCCATCGGCCTCTGCTTGCAAGCAGCACTCTGCTCTGCCAGATGTGTGACGAGCTGTCATCCAGCAGAAAGGTGAACCAGCATTGGGCTCCAAACTAAAAGGAGACTATTTAAAAATGTGCATTTCAAAACAGAGCAAGGATGTACGCTCCTTATTAATTTACATAGCTTTCCACCATTCCTGAAAATAGTAGTACGACAAACTGTTAGGTCTGGCTTCAGAATTATTTGGCCCAAGTTCAAATCCTGATTCGGCCACAACCCAGCTGTATGATACTCAGCAAGTTGGTTAACCTCTCTGTATCTCAGTTCTCCTATCTGCAAATTGAAGCCAAAAATGATATCTAGTATGAGGTTTTTATTGAGGGCTCAAGAAGTTAATAAATATAAGGCCGTTAGACCCGTGCAAGACATAAGATATGTTCATTAAATGTTAGCTATCCTTACTCCCTATTCTGTGCCAAACTCTAGGTCTTAAGAAATGAATAAACAGTACAAATCCTACCAAGAGAGAAAGAGACAGAGAAGAGAAGGGAGAGGGAGACAGAGATGGGGGAGAGAGAGACAGAGAGAAACAGAGACAGAGACAGAGACAGAGGTAGAGACAGACAGAGACAGAGAGACAGAGACAGAGAGAGAAGAAAGCTTTTTTGTTCACCTACTATGAGCCCATATTTTTTATATATTAGCTCTAAAGTCAGAGGAAACATGCTTGTTCATTTTTGGTCTCATAAAGCAGAAAACATTTCTCTTAAAAACAACAGTGACGCAAATTATTTGCTAGAGGCATGTAAGTAATGATTGCTCCATAATGATGAGGTTATAAACAACTGTGTTGGAAAGTGGGAGTGAAGTATGGAAAAGTTTCAAAATTGCAATAGAAAGAAATATGATAGCTGTTCTCCTTAATCATCCCTTAATAATTTTCCCTAGCCTTACCCTCCCCCTTTCCTGATACTGTTTCTGGATGTTATCAAAATTTGCATTTAGATTTCATCCTGAAGCTTGAGTTCCAGGAGCCAGTGAAGACACAGGTTCTAACATGACCTAAAGCTGAGAAGGAAGAGGACAAGCAAAGGATCCCAGGACCATCTTCAAGGTAGGTGGATGTAGCCACCTTGCTCAATTCCTTCACTTTGTGTTCTGCTGCCCAGTGGATCCTGGTTATATATACCTTACATGACTGCAAGAGAATCAACGGGAAATGCAAAGCATTTAGCACTCCAACTGCAAGTAACGGTATTCCCTTTTGTCATTGACTTCTTCCTGATTAATGTCTGGGAACATGCTAGGCATGCAAGTGAGCTGATCTAAAAAGAGAATCTAGAGGAACTGTGTTATGTGGCTCTAGCCCAAGCTAGTCAATGAAATCACAGTGTACACCTCCCCACAAACAGCTAAGACTTTCTCTGGCTCAGGCCCACTGGGAAACTGGGTACAAGAAGCCACAAATAAGAGGTGGGAGTGTATGATTCTTCCTTTTATAAAATTGACTTACAACATGAGTGTGCAACAGGTAAAGAGCAAAAGCAAAGGTGAAAACATATGAGAGTGAAATCCAGGAGTTGGGAGAAATGATAAAGCATGAGCACAGAGGCCAGCCAAGAGGTGGGAGAGCATCAGGCAGCAGTTGAATGAACGGATTGCAGAAAATGTCCTGCAGTGAAGAACAACAACTTCTTGCTGCTAGATCATCAATATTGGAGTCCACAGCCCTGTATGTCAGAAGCCACTAAGCCTAATTCCACCATGGTTGTTCCTTCCTGAGTCTTCTTCACTCATTTTCTCCTGAGTACCAGCCACATGCTAAGATGCCTGCATCAAACATCCCATTTGTAGTCTTAGCTTCATGGTTCTCAGTCAGTGATGATTCCCAGGGGCATCTTGTGTGTGGGGGGGGTGGTCTCACTATGCAGCTCAGACTCATAGTACTCTCCTGATTTCTGCCTCCTTAGTGCTGGGATTATAGGCATGTGTCACCATGCTCAGACTCCATCGCTGGCTCAGCTTGCCCAGGGGTGGGGCTGGCATGGAATGTGGTGCCAGGGATCAAATCCCAGTCCCTGCATTTACCTAAGCAAGTGCTTAGTCTGCTGAGCTACACCGCTGGCCCTCTCCCAGGGGCATATAAGAATGTCTGGATATAATTTGGTCCATTATAACTGGAGTAGGAAAGGTGCTGTTGGCATCAGTGAGTAGAGGCCGGAGATGTGGCAAATCTCCCACCATGGACTTGAGAGACATCACACACACACACACACACACACACACACACACACACACACACTGAAAAAGCTCTGTCCACTTCAAAGTGTAAACAGGGGTGAGGCCTAGAAGTGCTGCCTTAGAGTCAACTTCACATTGCTGGAAGCAACTGCAACAACACTCTCTCTCCCTCGTGAAACCTAGAGTGTAAGAAATGCAGTGCTTTTCCATTCATGCTGTACAATTAGCACTTGAGGATACCTTGGGTAATGATAATTTTGCATCCTTCATAGTTCAAGTTGCTTGGGGCCTAGTGCAGAACTTTCATTTAATAGAGTGGATTTGCCTTGTAATTAAAGTTAGGATTTAACCTATAGTTTAAAGCACATAGACAACTCCACCAGACTTGGAAATCATTCCCAGTCACACATAAGATTTTTTATGTGCAACACACACTGCTAATGTCTGGGTAAAGGGCTTGATTTATGCTGTTTAAAATGGTGGATGTACATCCTATATTGAGATACATTGTATATTATAGCAATATAAATACATTGCTATGATAATAAATCCAAACTGGAGTCTTCTAATCCAGTGAGAACCTGAGGAGAATTAACACAGGTTCTGTGTACCAAGGAACAGGAACCCCAGCCAGCCATCCCAAAGAGTCTGGAAAAGTTGAACAAGACAAATCTCACCTCCAGAAGGAAAGTACTCTTGGGTTATGATAAAAATAAAACATTTTTGCAAGACTGAAGTGCCTGACGGGTAAAGTCTCAAAAGAGAAAAGAAGATAAGAACCAATGATTCAAAGAAGGAAGAATCTGAAGTGAGTGAGAATTGAGAATCTGAGTGAGAATCTGAAGGAGTTTTCTTAATCTGAAATGTAAAAATCAGGAAACAAGCAGGTGCTAAACTTTTAAACAAGATAATAACAAAGCAAATTGTAATAAATTATTTTTATCAATCATTTATTCAGTGCCCATCAGGTGTCAGGAAAAATAATAAGTGCTTTTCATTTATTATTTCATTTAATGTTAGGAATACTGAGGGCTTTCTCTGGGTATAAGGGATCTCATATCCAAATAGCTATCTATTTGGGGCACAAAGTCAACCATTCCAGGTTGAAAATCTTTGTTAGGGCAAAGCCAGTATCTTTATCCTAAACCCAAGTCTTCTTTTGCCTGTGACCCTTAAAACTGATACGAAATCTATTTATCTCAGAATACTTGCCAGGCCATTTCTGCAAGTCGAATAAGCATATTTGCTACTGTGGAATGGTCAGGAAGAAATACAGAGCTTTCTCCCACATTCCTGGAGCCCTGGAGTGCAGAAATTGCTTTTGACTGTGCTCTTTGTCACAGTTAATTAGCTAACAAGCGCTATAGCCAAGACACTGTCATTGTTATGTCAGGTTTGTGGATGAGGATGGGACTAGATGAAAGTAGAGATGGATATCCATGAGAAAAACAAGAGGAAATTACAGCATCAAAAACCACCTATGTCCCAACATCACGTTTAGCTAAAATTAGCTCCCAAGGACTTTTTTTTTTCTGGAATTCCTTCCCTTTGTGAGAAAGAACCATGAATTCTTCTTAGTCTTTAAAAGAAAGAGACAGCATTAGGAAGATAACGTACTCTTCATCATCTGTAATGAAGTTTTGGATTTTACCTTCACTTTTCCGTCTGTGACCTCCAACCTCAAGTTGCCAAGCCGAGTACCCCTAGCTTCTTTCCACTGAGTGGTCGTGCCAAACTCTTCTACGTTCAGGAAAAAAAAAAATCTGAAGTCAAATTCCATGCATCTGTACAAATCCATTACCTTTCTAAGTAACTCAGGACTAGTGTTTAAGCTCTTAAATAGCTGATACTTTCAATCAGATATAGGACAACGTAGAATATTTTCTACAATTACCTGGAACTTATGTAGCTGCAATGCTAGTTTCTGTTATTCTACTCTACATTAAAATATAATGTGTAGTATATAATTATACTACATATTATACTATACTAAATAATATCTTATAATACTCTATATTGTTACAGTTACATTGTGATAAAATGATGATTTTTAAAGATCACGGGGCTTTAGAAGGATTAACAATTGACAATCCATAAGCCAAGTCCACCTATCATTCATTTCTATAAATACAGTTTTATTGGAACACAGTTGTATTCATTCTTTTGCCTGGGATTGGCTTCTTTTGCACAACAATTGCAGAGGCGCCTAGTTGTAACAGAAATCATACAATCTACTGAGCCTAAAATACTTACAACCTACACTTCACCAGCTGAAGTTTGACAATCCCTGATTGTATAGAAATTGCTATATTGGGGCTGAATTTTTGCCTCTTTGATGAGAAGTTTTTGACTAGGTGACTGATAAAACTAAACTTCCTTTCCTACTCTCTGGTTATTTGATCAAATAACAAATTTTATGTCTGTCCCACTTCTAGTAGTCCAGTAAAATGTTAAAGGTGTACCCCTAAACATTGCTACTATATTTACTAATGATTCATGCTCACTTACCTCCTTTAATTTATAGAAGAAATGTTGCCTTTTGGGGTATGAATATTCTATACTGCTTGTGTGCATGCATCTATCATGACACTAACTTGAAGCAATAAGCTCTTTATCCTCCCCCGATCAGCTCATGTATCCCATTTCTACCACTTCCCACCCACTCTGGCATTACAGCCATAAATCCTAACACCCTGGGAAAGATCAAATGTTTTTATCTTTTACTGGGTTTATTTTTCACATAGCTTGAGCATATGTGCTAAATTATGTGTATGGGAGACTTAATTCCCCAATATGGTAGTGCTGGGAGGGTGATCTACTGGGAATTATTTGGGTCTTAGTGATGGAGGTCCTAACAAGTAGATTAATATGCTTTTCTTTGTAATGAGCATGTTCTTCCTCTTGCTCAATGGGATTTGTTATCTTGAAAGTAAGTTGTCATAAAACAAGTTCAACTCTATGTTCTCTCCCACACACATCTACTTTCCCTATGAGTGGAAATAGCACAGAGATTGTACCTGAAGCAGAGCAGATGCTGAAACCATGTCCATGAACTTCTGAGCCCTCAGAACCCTAAGCCAAAATCATTTTTTGCTTTCTAAGTCATAGCATTTCACCATCAAATATTCTGTTATAGCAACAGAAAATGGATCACTACATGTGAAGTTGTACACAACCAGAACACACACAATGTGTGCATCATGGATGTTCCCCCTCCATGCCTACACCTGACTATCCTGTCTTTTGCATGGGCCCTGCTGCTAGTCCTCTATTTCTTCTTTGTTTTATAGTATGGATCACTGGTCTTCTTCAGCTACTGCTTCAATTTTTTGGTGCCCATGTGCAAATTTTTTGGGGTACTGGCTCTTTAGATCTATGGCTTGAGGTTGAACACTTTGGCTGACCCCATGGGACACCTAGAGCATGGCCCCTCTCACCAGCTCTCTGTCCACTGCAATTCTGCCTCCTGCTATCACGAGGCAAGCAGTCCAGAGCTACTGTGAGGGCACTGGAGTTGAGGGAAGCCCAGCAACCACTTGGATTAGCAATCGTGAGAGCGTAAACATTAGGGGGAAATAAATAGATTCTTCTGAGTTATATATCTCCCTATTTTCTTCAAATAAAAAGAGTTTCACATGTTTAAAATACAAATTTGGGGACAATGCTGTATTTGGAGAAAGTTCTTACAAGGAGTCTCAATAGAATAAAAGTAACAAGTAGATCAAGATAGAATTTTTAGCACCTTAAAATGCCAGACCAATGCACCCCTGAGATTTTTGGCTTACATGAATAAGCATCTGATCTTAAACGTAAAGGTTTAAAAAATATCCATCCTTCTTACTTTAATGCTTTACCAAAAGTGTAATACAAGACTTGCAGTTAGGAGAATGAACTTAGGAGATATTCTTCCAGACTTTAAATCCAGTTTCCCACCTCTCACCAGGCATAGAAATTCCGACAAGTTCACTTGACTTCTTAGTGTTCACTTTTCTCATCTTTAAGGCAGAGATAATTATGCAGTGCACTAGTTGTTATTATTTATTGTTTGCCATTTGCTTGACACTAAACTAGGTACTTCATATCAGTGACTTTTCACAATGAGTAAAAATAAAGTAGGAATGAGTAGTACCCTTAATTTACAGGTGTAGAAGGCTGGGGAGATAGCTCAGTGGAATAAGTGCTTGCCTGGAAAGTACAAGGTCCTGAGTTCGATCCCTGGTACCACCAAATAAAAAAATAAAAAATAAAAAAATTTATAGGTGCAGAACTGGCTCACAAAGTCTGAGTAAATTACAAAAGATTTTTTTAAAAATAATAAAGCAGTAGGATCTGGAAGAACACTCAGATCTGTCCAACTTACAGTCAGGCTTTTAAACACTGATATTCTGCTCTGTTTAAAGAAAATGCAACAAAAATAATCCCAGGGAAGTTTGTTCTTGGGAGTCATTATCCGTGGCCTGAGATACAAATGCAGAAGGCATCCATCCCAATGGAGGCTGGCTTGCATTCAGTTCACTCCCTCCTCTTAAAGAAATCAGCCTTGTACAGCAAACAAATCTGAGAAATTGTGAAGATTTCTTTTCCAATTTTTAGATTTATAATGATGAACTTAACATGACGTATATTTTGCTAATCTCTAGAGTTTCCTCTGGCCACATGCTGTTTTCCTTCTTTCATCTTCTCTCCCTTTGCTTAGCCATTTTCAGCAATGCCTCTGTGTACAACAGCCACTGTTGCTTGCTTCTTCATTATTATTATTATTATTTTTTGTATTTTAGGGAAAGGTATACACAGTGTTCAAGGTCTCACTACTAGATCGGACTCATAGTGATCTGCCTGTTTACAGGCTCACAAAAGCTGGGATTATAGGCACACGCCACTATGCCCAGTCTCAATTGCCATCTCAATATGCCCTGGGGGAGGGGCTGGAATCGCAGGCCCAGGGATCAAACCCCCATCCCCTGAGCCTGCTTGCAGGTGCTTTAATCCACTGAGCTATTTGGCAGGCCCTTAGTGGTTACTTCACAAAGAAGAAAATCCTAACAATTCTTGTGAGCAAGGAACCTTAAGGACACTCACCAAATACACAGATGTTGGAAGCCAGAGGAAGCTAGGAAATTGATCAAATGTATGTAGGTGGGACTGGGCCTCAGTGCCTAAAGCAAACAAGCTAGCTTACTCTGAGATGAACATACTGTCTGGTTAAGGTCAGATATTAGTCACCAGGCAACCTTCTGTCACGTGTTACTAACTTTGCAAAAGTATAAAGGATCATTTTGTTATGCATTGCATTAGTCTCATCCATTAGGCAGACCAGCAACCACCTAGCCAAACTTTTGTCTTCTTGTCTATTTTTCTCATTCCTGCCACCATTTCTCCCCTGGTAGAAGTGATCACAGTGAGTCCAGTGGATCCCTACACATGGAATGTAGGTGTCTTCATGACAAAGAACTATGGTTACTCTCTATCCATGCTCACTAAAAATGAGGCCCTTGTTGGAAAGAGTTTACTACTAGATGATACTGATTATAAGGGCAATCAGATTGTTAATTTATGCATATTTACATCTCACCTTGTTGCTAATAGAGAAGAATGAGAGGCTGAGTCACAGCCACGGTACACTCATTTGATCCAATTCCAAGGGGCTAAGGCTGAGAAGAAGAGCAATGAGAAAGGACAGGTGCCAGAAAGGGACTGCCTCTGCTTGAGTTTCTCTGGGATCTGAATTTACTGAGTCCTGGCTCTGTGTTTTGCTCAATGCTAAGTGATCTACATTGATTAACATATCTTCAACCTTTTGAGCTGGATTTTGTCATTGTCCTCATTTTCCAGATGAGCAAACTACGAGTAAGAGAGGGTCAGCCCATCTTTGCAAGGCATGTTGCTCCTTCTCAATGGACATGAGCCATCTGCTTCTGGGCTCACTTGAGGAGGTTGGAGGGCTGGCATGAGGTCTGCAGCTCTTAGAATAGAGACTTTCTGAAAAACACACATCTGCTTGTTGGAGCCTGCCCAGGATCAGAGATGGACTAAATGTGTGTGGGACCACACATGTGCATATCAGGGAGCCAGCAACATTGCTGGTCTGAGCATCATGCTACATGCACCCAAATGAGGAAGGAAGAGAAAAAGGGAGAAGAAAGGGAGAGAAAAATAGAGTGAGGAAAAACTGAGGTGCTAGGTAGTCTCAGATGTCAGCAGCAAACAAAGTAAGTTTTCAGAACAACTTCAGGTACAGATATGAAAACTCCCAAAAAGTAAATAGATGAATCCAGACATAGGGAAACCAAGTTTAGTTAATTCAGCATTTCATCAAAGACCCAACTACTTTCCATTTTTCCCTTCTGCCATCTTTGACTAATAGGCTTTTCCCTCAAAATAGCCCCCTCAACCAGATATGGTGATAAATGCCTGCTATCCCACAATTTTGGGAGGCTGAGGAAAGAAGATTGCAAAGTTGAGCCCAGTGCAGGTGACTCAGTAATTTAACCAGACATTCTCAAATGGGAGCGTAAATTGGCACAAAGGCCATTGAGTCCATCTTCAGGGCAGAAAATAGAAAGTACTTTTAAGGCCAGGAAGTTCAGAAGAAAGGAAAAGGAAAGACTATGTTAGAGCATTCTTCTATAAGTGTGGAAATGGTTCTGGAAACCCCAATCTCTTCTCTGTTTCTTTGAACAAAACTAAACATCACACTACTTCTGACCTGGTCACTGGCAAAACGAGAGACCTCCATTGTTTGAGAAGGAAAGGATCTGTGAGTGCAAATCCCTTTTCAGCATTTGATCATGACCCAACGTGCACTCCTTCCAGAGAAAACATTTGTGACAAATGTAGGAAGACACTATACTGACATTAAGAAAGAAACTCCACTGCCACATTGTAACAGCAAAGGACCTACAGAAAAGGACTTAGAGTGGAGAAAGCACAGACTGATGTACTGCCTGTCATTTCCTCCAGTGCACAGGGCCTTTGCATACCTATTCTTATATTAATATAGGAGAGCTGGCTGATACAAGCAAAGCAACAACCTCAAAGGACTTTAAAATTTAGTGGAGATGGAGTGGACACAAAAATGAAGAATAAACTTAAAATGTACAATGTGGCTAACAGTGACATAAAAGGAATTGAAGCTGAGAAGGAGATAGATGATGAGTGAATGGGCCCCTTTCCTTCTAACCATAAAGACCTCTTTATTCCTCACACTGTCCCACCACATCCCTGAGACCTGTGCAAGGTTCATCCATCTGTCCTCCAGGATTTCTCATCTTTTTCTTGAACTGCTTATCCTTCTTATCCCCCATCTATGAAAGGCAAGGGAGGCATAGGTCAGGGAAGTTTCGACTGTAGTGGAAGATGGTATTCTTCTAAGGAAAGGATTGCTGGCCAGAGGGAAGCAGGAGGACATCATTATTTTTAGAAACAAGGTTGAGTTCACAATATTGATTATATTTTATATTGTCCTTACAATACTTACAAATCCATTTTAACTTATATTTAAACTATATATCTGCTATATGTTTATAATAGAGACATCAATGTTTTTCATAGAGCCTCAGAGGCTTTCTTAGAGTATTAGAAAAGACACTGGGTACTGTCTTTGATTTTTAATCAGTGAATGGTCCCCAAATCAATAGGAACAATTGACCTCTCTATGTGAAGGCTCTGTATCTATGGATTCAACTGACTATGAATCAAAAATATTTCAAAGATAAATGCATCTGTACTGAACATGTACAAATTTTTTCTTGTCACCATTTCGTAAACAGCAAAGACAATAACTAATTACATTGTGTTATGTGATACAAATAATCTAAAGATGATTTGGAGTGCAGAGAATGATGTGCATAGCTTACTGCAAGTACTATGACATTTTAGATAAGAATATTGAGCATCTGTGGATTTTAGTGCCCAAAGAGGAGGCTGGAACCATTCACCCTCAGGTACCAAAGGATGGCAGCACAGTGGCACTCCACTGGAGTCCCAGGGGAAGGACACCCTATGCATAGTGCTTGTGGATCTTCATTTCTTTCTTCCCCCAAAATATTCAGCAAATGTTCAGAGAGACATGAGCAATACATTGCTCCAGAGGCTTCTAGTTTTATCTCCACTCTCTAAATAAGGGAAGAAAAGATGTGAGTCAAGTCTCTCTGTTTCAAGCCTCCAGGAAACAATTCTGGGTGATAATAGGAGAGGAAAGCAAAGAAGAGGGAAAAGGAGGAAATTACTGGCTTGGCCAAAGCTTGCAAAATGGCACCAGTGATTAAAACATCTTATGCTGTCCTCGGGCTGCAGAAGCTATCACTGACAAAAGATCTCATACACACGCACACACAAAAGGAAAGAAATTAGCCATTAAGAAATATTTCAGCATAATGCAATTATTACAGCTGTATAATTGAATGGGGAAACCATTGATCTGTAGTAGAAAGGAAATTGCTCTTCTCATTGTGTTCCTATGAATATGTGAACATTAATCTCCATCTATAATCAACGTTCATTTCAAATCTGATTGCGTGCTACTAAACACCCGTAGCTATGCTAACATTATGTTAATATGGTTCAACATCATAGCTCCCAGCTTCACAGCACAAATATTTTTCTTTGGCAATCAATAGTAATTTCAGCTGAGTGGATGGAAGTCACGTTTTAATGGTAATCTTTCCTCCAAGCCTCCAAGTGGAAACTCAGTTGGTGTCTTAACATGGCTGCAGCACATTGCATATGATCAGATAAATAAACCTGAATAGAAATGGAGAGAGAGAGAAAGGAAGAGAAAGAGGAGGGATGTGGAGTGAAACAAGACAAGGAGCCAGGAAGGCAAAACTGTAAATCTAACAGTGCATTAGGTAGGAAAAAAGTAAGGATGGATAAGAAGATGAGATTAAGTGAATCTGTGTTGGGGGCTCCAGGAAGGAGGCTAGGATTGTCCAGAATTCAAACTGTATTCCTCAGTCTATGAGCTCATAGGACAGAACAGTGAGGTTCCCAGTAATTTGGATTTTACCGAAGCAGTTGACATAGGTGTAGAAGGGAGAAGTTCCTTTACACGTCTAAATGGAAGCATATAGAACCATCTTTGCTTTTGCAGAGAGTTCTCTGTCTCTGTCTCTTTCTCTCTGCCATTCTTATCAGATAATACAAAACATAGAAAATACTATAAACTTCTATAGAAAAATTAAAAATTTTGAAAGTGAAGAAATTCTTGAAGGAGGAATCTGTATTTTTAAGCTGTTACTGATGGGTGCCAGAGATATAAGGATAAAACAACCTACATCTCTGTCTGCAGAGAACGGCTGGTCAGAGATGGAACTGGACAGATGAATAGCTCACTGCATAATCTGTATTGCTCTGGGACCTCTCCTTACCTTCTCCACGCTTCTGGTCTTTGTAATCCTGCTCTTCCATGTTTGTTATAGGTTGAGAGCGACAGAGACAGGAGAAAATGGGTTCTGGTTATGGCCATTGGTCACACATCTGTTTCAGCCTCCAAAGGCTTAAGTAATTGACTCCTTAGCAGAATTCTCACTTTTTAAAAATAATTTTACTGAGAAATAAATAGTAATGAGACAGTTTCAAAACCGATTACTAGCATAATTTCAATAATTAATATATTACATATTGTTGTCTTAGTGGTTATTTATTGTACAAGGTGCAGACATGATATCCTGTCCATAAACACTATTAGAACAAATTTCTCTATTCACTGAACTAGGAGAATGCAGCTGTATATCTAACCTAACTATTTTGAATATATAGATACAAAATGTTTGTTCTTTTGAGTCCCCCTTTTTGATTAGTTTTGTCAGAGAAGGGCATTATATTGTCATTTAAATATTATAGGTGCGTGAATTCAGCAAAAAAAAATCCAATATAGTCCAGTAGTCCATAATAGTAATGGGTTTTCCATAAGACTGGCAATGTCACAAGTTGTTGACTTGAACCTTTTACAGCTCATCATATTAACATGGCTTTACTTTTTATACATCATTTTTATAATTTTCTGCTGGATGGTTAAGACCAAGATAAAGCAAGACCTATATAACAAGAAATGTAACTTTTGTATCTGATAGGGTCAGTCAAATCCCCTCAGGACTTATCCTGAAACTCTGTACAGTAGTTTGTAGGTCCTTTGTCAGTGTCAGCCATGTGGATGAGTCACGGCCATTACTTGACCAATGTGCTCTCTGTGAAAGCCTGAGAGAATGTTTTCTCTCCATGAGACTCTCCTTAGGCACACTCTGCATCATCAACCACTTTCATGTGTGGCCCCATAATCTCCTTGATCAGAAAATTTGGGACACAACTGAGTTACATGTTACAGTATAGGATCTCCTATGTCCTCAGTCTTCACTGACCTTGAAAGGCTAGGTCCAAAATGTTGGCTGTCCTTGCAGCCCTTCTTTTTCTCTGATTTTTGGTCTACAAATTTAGGTTGCTAACCTTCCAGAAGAAAAGCTTATATTATTACCCTACAACATAGGCAGTTGAGCTTAACCTCACTATCTGTCTGAATATCACATATATTAGGCACAACATGGAACAAGTATTTTCCATCAAGTATTGATATGTACAACTTTAAATCCCTCCAGAATATGAAGGAAAAAAACTTTAAAAATGAAAAGAATATTTAAAAGATAGGAATAAACAGTCACATATTTTTACATAGAAATTTAGAAATCTAACCATATACAGCCTTGTAGCAAGACAGTCTTGTGACTTTTTTTTCCTGTCTCTTGTTTTCATTTATTACCCTTTTTTTTTCTTAAACCAACATTTCTGTGAAAGTCTGAGAGAATGTTTTTTCTCTCCCTGTGACTCTCTCCACGCACACTATACCTCATGGATCACATTCCTTTATGGCTCCATAATCTTCTTGATCAGAAAATTTGGAGCACAACTGAGTTACATGTTGTTACAATATAGGTTTTCCTATGCCCCGAGTCTTCACTGACCTTGAAAGGCTAGGGCCAAAATGTTGCCTGACTTGGCACCCCTTCCTTTTCTCCAATTTTGATCTGCTAACTTAGGTCAAAACTGTCATATTAATCAGCTTTGAAACTGTCTTATTCATACTTATTTCTCAATTAAAAGATGCTGCAAAAATAATAAAAAATAAAATATAATAATAGAAAATAAATGTAATAAAATAGAAGCCATAAACAGCTCAAACTTTGATTTATTTGACAAGTACTTAATGAAAACTACCATATGTCAATAGCATGTCTAGGCTGAGAATGCATGCAGTGGCTGGATAGGCAGATCGGGCTGTGAGAAATTCACTGGGCTTCCCCAGTTTTATCTCATCAATGGGATTCTTCAGGTACTGTGCGTGAAATAAATTATACTCTTTTTCAAGGAGCAAAAATAAACCAACATTTACTTGAGACACAGTACGGCAGTAACTGGCATGTCGTGACAAGCAGTACGTATTTAGAAGACCAGAATGACAGGCATTCCAAGCATGACCCTACCATTACATATTGCTATCTTCAGTGCAGTTGCTTAGGTCACAGGTATCAGTATATATAGTTAGTCAGAGTGAGAATCTTACCAATTAGCTGCTAGTTTCAAAAACATGCTGAATATTCTCAGGATCGTTGCCTTACCCAGCAGAATTCTTCTAACTTGGCTCCTGCACTCAAGGCTGGTGCCCTCCATGGTCTCATTTCATCTACACAGTTTGTTTTTTGAGAAGGGTCATAGAGACGACCTTTAACCTACCGTATTGTCAAAGTCCCTTCAATCCTCTTGCCCCTCTTTCCTGGATCTTACTTTGAGAATCAGAAGAAGAAGAGAAGATTCTCTTCTGGCTGAAGGACTGCATGGTAGACACTGACAGAAGGGAAGCCCAGAGGAAAGGTGACATGGACGAGGGAGAAATGACAGGACGACACAGTGTGGATTAGAAGGACTTCAGTGTTGACTGAGGAATTTAGGGAAAAAAGAGATGTGTGGAAGACTTCCAAGGATATGGGTAGTATGCAGGGAAATCGAATTGTAAGACCCTTTCTTGCACATTTTGCAGCTTGTCCCAGTTCAACATTCTCTAAAGGAGCCTCAACAAAGAAACAAAAAACCTCAACCTATTTGTTTGCTTTTCTTATCATCTTAAAGTGAGCCATGATTTGCTTACTGCTACCTACCTTTTAGGTTACAGCCTTGTAAGTTACTGTAAGTTATCTTTTAAGTTATGCCTTCTTTAAAATGGCCTTAGTCCTGTGAAGTTGGAGTTACATACCAATATTATATTGTTACAACCCATCTTTCTCTCTCTCACCCCTAATATCCCTGCCCAACTTTAACCTTAGCAGCTCTGCCCTCATTGGAGTCCCTCCTTTTGGCCTTTCCCAAGCTATGTGTTACTGTCTTCTAATCTGTCACCAAGAATGGAGCCAATGAAATTGGCACTATTAGGAACAGTGTTCAAGACTTTCAAAAATGAAGCAACTGGAACTTGGAAACATAACGCTATCTATTCAGCTATGTTGGCAGTCGCGTAATACTCAATAGAGTACCTGACACAACCTCACTAAGCTTATTGTTAAATGTTCAGAGGCCTACTTGGAGTTTTACTGCTCATTAGCAAATGTCACTGGGGAAATAGTCAATCTTTCCACTATGAGGGAAAAAATGAAAAAAGATGCAGAAAAAACAATATGGCAACAGATAAAAATGTACTCCTTTGTCAGCACATTCTGTTGGAAGCTACAGAGAAAACTTTGCTGAAGAGTTGAAGTCAAGTGTTAAAAGTGATTATTTTGTGTGTGAGGTTTGCTATATAGTTTGGTAAAAGTACAGATGTTCTTAACATCTCTTTCTGCATGTAATTTGTCATATGAGATATAGAAAGAACTGTTTTTACAGTAAAGAAGATATGTAATGGAGAAAAAATATTCACAATGAATTATTTCATTATGAAATCAATATTTTTTGCAATAATGATAAGCAAATTGATTGATGAGGTCACTGATTAAATGGAATTTAGTTAAAAATTTCAACTAAAATTGTAAAGTGGGGCTAGGGAAATAGCTCAGTGATCTAAGCACCTGCCTGTCAAGCACAAGGACCTGAGAGCACAGGCTGTGCTGGCCCTGAAACACCAGGCAAAATGTGCCAGCCATAACACTGGGTGAGGTGGTGCACAGCTGTAATCCCAGTACTAGGAAGGCTGAGACAGGAGGATCACTATGAGTCTGAACTGTTTAGCAAGACCCGGTAATAAATAAATAAACATTTTTTAAATAAAATTATAAAGTTAGATTAGCAGATTAAAGATCCTGTAAATGGGCACAGGGGCCAGGGATTCGATCCCCAGGCCTGCTGTGCCAGCCCCGCCAGCAGGGCACGCTGAGATAGAGATTAAGACTGGGTGTGGTGGCCTGCACCTGTAATCCCAGCACATAGGAGGTTGTAAACAGGTGAATCACTATGAGTCTGATCTGATAGTGAGACCCTGAACACCCTATAGATCCTTCTCTAAAATAAAGAGAAAAAAAATAAACATCTCAGGACATAAAATGCATAACTACAACCCTTTGGCTGTAGCCAAAAGAAAAAAGCATAGCAGTTACAGTACATATAAATGCTTACAGGTTGTTATCAACATGTTTAATTTTATGAGAGAAAAAATCTTCCAAATGGACAAAGAATAAGATGATAAATGGCAGTAAAATATTTTTATAATATATTCAAGAACTTTGAAAGGCATCTAGATTCTAAATTATCCATTTTTTAAATACAATGACCAATTTACTGAACATTCTATTCTGTCACAGGAGTGTTTTTCAGTGGAAATGTCACCCTGGAAGATGACATAATTAATAGTATTAGTAATCATCATCATCATCATCATCATCATCATCATCATCATCATCATCATCATCTCTCACTTCAAGATTAAGGTGGCAATCCTGGATCTATTCTGAAAGAACTAAAGCTGGCATAGTGTGGAGCTACTAATGAACCCAAGTTTTGTGGACAGTCCACAACAGCTAAGCCAGGGAAACAGCGTGAGGTGCCAGTCAGCTGATGCAAGAACAAGGAAAATATGATATTTTGACACAGTGGAAATGTATTCAACCATAAAGGATAATTAAATCATGTCATTTACAATTAAGTGGCTAGAATCCAAGAGTAACATGTTAAACAAAACGAACAAGACTCAGAAAGCCAAATAGCACATGTTCCATCTCACGTGTGAAATCTAACAAGAACGGCATGAAAGTAGACGAGGGACAGAGAGAAGAGGACCAGAGCAAGTGGTTCAGAGCGGGCTGGGAAAGGGTGAAATGATGGGAATAATCCGTGTGTTACACGCCCTAGCAAACATGCCAAATGGAACCACTCTTGTACAATAGCGCACACAATGTTTGAAAAGTTAAACTGGCATTTTAAAAGAGAAGAATAAAGTTTCTGTTAGGTGAATACAAGAGGTTATGGAGACAGTGTTTTTAAAATGGATGTGTGAAAAGATCTCCTTTGTTTTTGTTTCTAAAAGCAGGTATTGATAATAGCTTTTCATATTTACATCTTGTAAATTTCTTCTCATATTTCTTGTGACAAATCCCATCAGGAAAGAGAGGTTGAGTGGTTACTGCACCTGTGTACAATTCTTTGGAGTGAAAAAGTTGCAGTGGAATTAACCTAGGGGGCAACACTTGATTATTTTGTGCATGCTCTAATTGGCATGATCGAAGATGGATATTTTCTGAACAACCAGAAACAAAATTCGTTGCAGAATTGTGCAACAAATAAAATGAGAATATGAATAAGACGATGAGGTGGAACAGAGGCTGAGTGCCCTTCTCTGTACTTTGATCTGGATGTTTACCCCGGTGATCTTTGGTTTCACAACAAGCCACCCCTCCATGGTATTACTCCTCATGGATCTACAGCTTGACCGACCTCCTCTGAGTAGCTGTGGCTTTAGGATTTCTCCGCAGTTGCCGGCAAGTGGTGGTAAGGCTGAAGTTACCTGCAAGCTTCTTGAGTTGGTGGCTGCTGCTGTTTGATCAGAGGTGACTCTGGGGAAGGGGTAAGGGAATAAATGAAGGTGTCCCTGGCATGAGGCATCTTTCTCTGAGCAGGCACAGCTCCTTTAACATCGTTAAGGGCCCAGGCCCCTCAGAATGCTCACAGAATCCCTGGCTTCCTGCACAGTAGAGGCGCTAAGGCTTCTAATAACACACACTTGAAAGCCTCGGAATGCTGCCTTTGCCACCTTCGATTGGTCACGAAGACTGCTAGGCCCAGTTCAGCTTCAAGTGGAAGGGAATTGGATTCTGCAGGCGCTTCCACATGAACAGAGAAGAGCACAGGAAACATCTGCTATGGCTGCTGGAGCTCGGTACTCCGCTAACGTAAGGCACAGACACTCAAGTGTGTTTTAAGGCTCAAGTGCAGCTTATGTGCTTAGGAAGCCTGATTCCTTTTCCTATTTTCTTTAAGACACAGGATCTGACAAAGGCTTTTTCTCAGATGGGGAATAAAATATTAACAGGAAATGTTTATTGAGCATTTCTGCCAGGGGAGCTTTTGCCTCAAATGATTTTACTTGATCCTATACACAAACCCTTTAGGTGAGTAATCTGTGCCCTGGGATTCTGCAGAGAGGAACAAGGCTCAGAGAATTTTGTGGCTTTGCCTGGGTCACATGCACGTTGGCATCGAAGGAATGAGGACACCGCAGCTGAGCAGGAAGCAGCAAACCAGCTCTGAGCTGCTATGTGTGGGGAAAAAATTTCTGAAGGTAAGTGTGTTGCACTTTATTATATTGTTTCATGAGTTATAATTTTACACTTTCACTAGATTTTAAGTACTGTCTCCCTAGTTTATTAAACTAGACCACAGGATAAATAGGGTGTATCCTTTCTAAGAAAATCTTCACAAAGGATGGCATCTGTGCTTATGTATTTTGTGAAGACAAAGTTACACATTTTTTTAAAGGAAAGAGAGATAAAAAGAGTCTATTTCCACAAAAAGATACACCAGAAACTGTGGTTTGCAATAAGTATCTGGAAATGAGATTTGGGTTTAGTTTATTTAACAGGAAAAGAAAACATTTCCTTCCTTCTTTTTTTCTTCTTTCCCTTCCTATTTCCCTTCATTCCTTCTGTGTTTTTCTCCCCCACATCTTTCAAAGCCATAGAACTCAGGTCCTTCCCTACCCCCACTCCATAGAACTCAGGTCCCTTCCCTACCCCCACTCCATAGAACTCAGGTCCCTTCCCTACCCCCACTCCATAGAACTCAGGTCCCTTCCCTACACATGCTCCCTTAGCACGTAGGAAATTTCCCTACTTCTCTGTATTTGGTGCCCACATAGGTGATTCTGTATATATGACTGGGACTGCTGACATCAGTCAAGTTCTCTCTGCCTCTTTCTCTCTCTTTCCCTCACTCTCTCATTCTGCTAGCCTGGGGAATGGTTGTACCTGTCCACAAACTTCTTTCACGAGGAAAGTGGTCACCGATACTACTCTGAGGCTCAATCAGAGAGGCCCTGGCAGATTCTTCCTCACCATTCTTCAGTGGTGCCAGGGGGTCCCCACTCCATCACCCATCCCCGTTGTTCACTCTCTGTCACTGTCTCGTTCCCTTGTGCTCTGAAGCCACCTCCTGAGTAAATCCACCATGCCTCGGAACCCTTATCGCAGCATCTGCTTTGGGCAGGACCCAAGCTTAGACAAATACTTGATTCTTTGCTGTGTGCTCCTATAATTGTTATGTAAGTAAACCAAATAAATGAAATGGAAGTTAATAAAATCCTTAGAAGGCAGCACGGGCCACGTGATCCCTGATGCGCAGATGACCTGGACTGTGTCTACATAGCCTTCCCCTCAGCCAGCAAAGAAAAACGTATGTGAAGGGCCAGAGCTCAGGCTGGGGAGCCCTGGACTCTGGGCAGAGGCCCTGAAGGAGATGCGGGGGTCAGCGTTCCATGCCCACCGCTTGGGAGAATTGCGTGACTTGCTCCTGGCCCTCCTGTCCCCGGCTCTCTAGTTTGACCCTCACACACTACATGGCTCCCATAGGGCCCCGTGTCGCACCAGACAGGGCTGCCCAAGAGGCTCTGGGATTCATGGTCAGGCTTTGACTCAGCGCCTTGCCCCCTGGCCCCTGGGATCTAAACAAAGTCATCCTGAGATTACAAGCCATTTTGCCACAATCAGGGGTTATGGCCCCTACTTTTTAACACCCTGCTTTTATTTGCAGGCTATGAAGTGTAATAGTTCACCATTTTGGTTTAAGTATCACCATAAAAGTCAGTGAGATGGAACAGGCAGTAAGTAGTTCTTTTACATAGTGTGGCTGAGCCTGGGAGCTTATGTCTTCATTAACCCACAGAAACTGCTTGGAAATAAAACGGAAATTAAACAGCAGGGTGGGCGCTCCCTACATCCGCTACGGGTCAGCCTCACTGGGGGCAGTACATCCCCCACCCCCTCGCCCCTACCTGCTGTGTGCCTTACCATGTCTCTTTGGGTGCTGAGCAGGTCTGGAAAACAGGAAGGCACCAAACAAATAAACTTCCAAAGAGTGACCCAGCTGTGGGGTAAAATGTGAAAACTTCAACCGAATTGTGTTTTCTGGTGCCTGTTGTCCCAGCTCTCTCTCCATAGGCTGAGGCAGGGAGATCAGAAATACGAGCCCAGCCTAGGCAACTTAGCAACTTAGAAAGATTCTATCTCAGAGTAAAAAAGTGCCTGGGATGTAGCTTAGTGTGAAGGCTCTGGGTCAAGCCCTCAGTAACACACACACACACACACACACACACACACACACACACAGGGTACTGTCCTCCTCCCTGTGCCAGGTAGTCAACATCATGTGTCCTTGTCTCTTCCCCTGAAGGTTCACCTTATGAACACTTCTGTCGTGCCCTGGGCTTCTTGACAAGAGTAATCTTGGCTTTCTCGTCTTTGAATGATTTGTCCACAGTGGTTGGATTCCTTCATGCCACACACATGCCAAGTTAGGATAGTCTATTTTCCTAACTAGGATAAGATTGTGGGTCAAATTTGCCTATACACATGCCCAGATGACTAACTCAGGTTCATGTGTGTCCCCTCAGTGGAAGGGATTCCAGTGGGGTCCTCAGCTGATTCTCCATCTTTCTATATATAGCACAACACACACCTAGTCATGTGTGGTGGTGCATGCCTGTAATCTCAGCTCTAGGAGGCTGAGGCAGGAGAATCATAAGATTGAGTCCAGTTTGGGCAATTTAGTGATATAAAAAGACTGTTCTCAAAATTAAAAACAAAATAGGCTGGGGGATATAGCTGAATGAGAAGACCTTGGACTCAATCTCCTGTACTAAAACAAGACAAGACAAAACAAAGCAAAAAAACAAAAAACAACAACAACACACTCCATGAACCTGTGTTTTATGATTATGAATCACTGCCTGGGGCCCCAGACAGCACGGTGGAACAGAATTAAGACCACTGAAGCAGGGCCAAAGGGAAAAGGCCCCAAACTTGGAGCAAGTACTGTGCTCTTCCTCAGGCTCCCTTCTTGTGATAATTCTCCAGAGAGATGAAGCCTGTCTGTAAGCCGCAGTTAACTTCTACAGTCTCTCAAAAGTGCCCTTCCCATCTTTTTATTTCCACATACAAGAGCACCACCCTGCTAAAGGTAACTGTCCCTACTACTGAGCTGTGGCCGATTCCTCAGTTGGATGCGGTTCCATCTGCAGCCATCACATAGAACCACATCTGTCTGTCTGTCTGTCTGTCTCTCTGTCTCTCTGTCTCTCTGTCTGTCTTTCTGTCTGTCTGTCTGTCTGTCTGTCCGTCCGTCCGTCTGTCTGTCTGTCTGTCTGTCTGTCTGTCTGTCTGTCTGTCTGTCGGCCTGTCAGCCTGTCTTTTTGTCTACCTACCAAATGATTTACCTGCTTACTATTCCAGATGTTTGAGTTGAAGGAAAGTCTGAACTCTGACTTACTGGGAAGGGGGGTGGTTACTAATTCAATGTGATTTAAAGTGTCACACAATCTGCACGTATTTGGAAATATCTACCCTGCTGGCATGACACAGAACCAGACACAGCCTAAGGCCTCGTGCTTCCTGTGTAACTCAGCAACCTGCACAAATGTCTCTTTTACATATTATCAATGTGTCTTTAATAGTCTTGCAATTCTTGAAGCAATCTCAGTCTGAATAAACAGAATCCTGCAGGCTGTGGTGCAAGAAGGAGCCAACTGGCTCTCACAACTATGCAGCATTTCAAATTATGCGTGCTAACCCAATACAGTGTCTTATATGTGCATTGAAGAATGCCTATTCTTGGTTGTTATAGCTGACATGTCCTCAAGAATGGAGGTCCGACTTTTCACATTTTTATTTCTCTTTTGATATGAGGTGGGCTAACAGAGTGAAACACTGTAGCAATAGCACACTTTTCTAGCACTCTATCAGCAAGACATTTGCTACTAAAATATTCCACAACCTTTCTTAAAGGTTCCAACAAGCTAACAGATGTTGCTAGGCACAACACGAGCTGTGGAAAGAACAACTGTTAAAGAAGATGAATCTCAGCTATGGAGAGAGCTACAGGATCTGGTAAAAATAGTCACTGTGTTCCACCCAGGTATCCTCAGTGAGAACTCAAGGTGGAGATTCAAGTGTTCACCTGGCATCTTGTGTCATCCCATATGATTAACACTTAAACAAAATAGAACAAAGAAGCAAGAAGGTCACAATTCTTTTCCCAGGCTGCATAAAATCCCCCCTAAAGACCCCTCAGAATCATTCACTGAAGATATTTTTAGGATCGACTTAGTTTTCTTGATATTACACAAACTTTCATTTCATACCAAAGGTGCAGGCAACTCTGCTAGGCAATTCTGGCTTACAGAACTATTATGTATGAGTTTGACTACTGTGAATTAGTTCTGAGTTCAGCCAAGAACAACTAATCAAATTAATTTTAGAAGACGCAAAATTGAGGGTCTGCCAATCCAAGATCTTTCTTTACAAGGACCAACTGGACCCTATTTGATTCCTTAGACAGAGGCACAAGGTCATAAACCATGAAACTGGGTATTTCTGGAGGTATCCTTTGAGATTTTCTAGGAGTTCTACAACTCAGGTTGACCTATGCTCAAAGCCTGGCAGTTGAGCTCCTCTGCCTGCATAAGTTATCCACTATACTCTTAAAAAAAAAAAGAAAAAGAAAAGTATCTTTGTTTTCTTCTATCAGGCTGACATAGAGCCCATTCTTTTTTTTTTTTAAACCTGGGCTCATAAATCACCCAGGAGCAATGAGATCTTTTCTATTCAGATACCAATGGAGGTTCAAGAATGCCACAAGTGGGCAACTAGGTCTCAGCACCCAGTGGCAGGATAATTAACCTTTTATTCGAGGTGTGAAGCCTTCCTCTTCTCCCTATGCAGACCAACAATTCACCCAGGCCTCACCAAGCAATGGGATCCTCTGAGCCCACATGGTTTGCACAGGGAGGAGAAGCTGGAGCTTCCCCAGAAGTCCTGGCCAACTTCGCACTGCAGGGCCCAAGCAGAGAGCTCCTGCTGCACCCTGGGCGGTCTGATGGAAACAAATTCTGTCTACCGCCTGGTTCTGGCAGCAGTAGCAGGACCAGCACCAAGGAAAGTTCAGAGTCCAGACCCCCCAAAACCAGGAAATTCCAGGCTTCAGCCTAAATTGTAGCTGGCCTCCTGAGCTGTGCTCCCAGCTCACAAGTCCTGCAGCCTCAGCACAGAGCAAGCCCACAGCCAGCTGCCCATGTGGGCTAAATTATGGAGGCTAAGAACCCCCAAGGACAAGCCTCTCCATAACTCTACCACCCTTTGAACCTAGGGCAAGAAGGAACCTTCACCCTCTGTTTGCTTTAAACTTGGAAGAAGCTGGCTGTTAATTTTAGCTAGGGCATCAGAAACAGAACACTAACATTTGTTATTGTGGGCCAGACACTGAACCAGAGATTGAATGAAAATTACCTAACCACTCACTCTTTCCAACAGCAGTTTGGTCAAAGGGCTATCACCACATGCAGAGGTTGTCCACAGTTGTATGGTATATAACACACACTGTGTTTGGAATTTGATCCCTTTTATTTTTGTCTCCAAATACCTAGGTCCTATCTGATGTTGTCTAACTGATGGAATCAAGACAGCTTGAACTGTTCCCAAGTGGCTTATTTAAAATTATAAAACTAATTCATGCTGCTAGACTTTTCTGTGGAAAGAGCCAAGAAATGCTGTCTTATGGGCCAGGGGATTTTCCTTTCTGTTCTGTCCTGGCAAGGCTCACTGTCATTGGGAGGAGTGACCAGCTCACAAGGACAGGAGTTGGAAGACAGATCCTGGGCTTAAGACTCAGAAACCAAAGCCAGTCCTCAGCTATGTCTTCATGACATGGGCTCTAACATTTGCCTTCTGCATGTCTCTTACCCACGCATGCGTAAGAGAGACCATAAGAATGTCTCTGCCTACAGCAGCAGAGAGCCCCTGAATAGGCACTCACCTACACAAAGGGAGAGAAGAGACACTCCATGCCCCAGCCTCAGGGAGAGTATATTTTTATCAGCAATATTGTTTAGACTTGGAAAGAAGGAAGCTAATAGTTGTATTGTTGTTTTTAAATTCTGCATAGACAACACAACCTTTATGGTTCACAAGAAAGTTCCCTCCCCATCTCCCTACCTGTTCATGCCTTTAGATGATGAATTGAATCGTAAAAGTACAGAGCTGCTTCTAGAATGGGGCTGATAGGTTATGAACAATAAATTCACCATTTACACATCTAGAAACTGAGGCCCCTTAAAGACAAGTGACTTGCCCAAAATCATTTCTGGAAGAGAGTCAGAGTCAAGGCTAAAGCCAGGGTTTCTCAACATAAAACCACAGAGATATAGTATAAGTGTAAAGGAGTATTGTATCTATATTTTGTGGCTATAAAATGATTCCAAATCAAAGGATCCAGTGTAGACTCTGTTTCTTTTCTGGCATGTGCTGTAATGGGGAGAACATAATATTTAGATCCTAGAGAGTTGCACTCATTCCTCACGTGCTACCAATCTCATAGTAGAAGACAAAATCCAAGGCATTAATTAACACTGTAATGTTAATTAGCTAATGCAATGTAGAAATGACTGCCCCAGACCCTGACACAAGAAGTATCACAGAGCAGCATATGATGAGGTCACAAATTAGTAGAACAAGGAAGTTGTGACCCAGGAAAGCAGAAAGAGAAACATAACTTTGTCTTTTCTGTGAAACTTTCCTGGCTCCTGGGGGATCTGCCAACTTCCTCAATCCATAATCAGCAACTTAAACAGGTGATTTGTTTGGAAATTATAAGTTTATGGAAGAAGACGTTTAGGGGAAAGAATAAGAGTGGCATGGATAGAACTGTGATTATAACTTGTCTCTGCCATTTGTTAAGTGAGTGATCTTGGACCAGTTTCTTTACTTCTGAGATGATGCTTTTCCATTTCTCCAGGTGGGAGTGATAATACATGCTTCTCGTGACAGATCAATGGCTATGATAACTGAATAGGAAACATCTATCATGGTGCTTAGTTCATGTTGGATACAGAGTAATTTCTTTTTCTTCTGGACGCAGGTTTCTTAAACCTCATGTAATTTAGCATCGTCCTTTATGACATCAAGACTATATTGGTTGAGTTGATTCAAAAGTGGTCATGAGAACATTACTTTTGTTTTTAACAAAAGAATAGAATTGGATCCATAATATCTTTCCCTGAGGAGCAAGTGAAGTGTAATGACTCTTTATAGTCTCAGGTTCATAGTGATGTTCCATCATTTCTTTGATGCAAAATGATGTGAATAACCAAAGAAGCAAACTTATAACCCTGAACATCTCTGAAACCAGGTGATTCTATTGGAAGTATGCTTTAAACTCTAAAACATATTTAGTTTCACAAAACATATGAACAGATAGAAGAACATATTTCAATAAAACAAATACAAATTCCCATGACAAATAGTAAATTCATCCTCCCAAATAAAATCATCACTTATCACTATTGACATGAGCATGATATACCAAAATTAGTTAAAAGTACTAAGTAATTTATAGAAACTCATTTATATTATTTATTTACAATTAAAGAATACTTCATCATCAATAGGAAGAGTTCTACGTTAGAGGATTTAAAGCTCAAAGCTGAATGGATCATGAGGGCTCAGACATCATCAGATGGATTAATCAGTCCATTGATAGAATCAGAATTTGATGGACTTAGGAGAACTGATGAAAACATGAGGCAGGGCCTGGCTAAAGGGAGTGGACCCTGACACTGCGACCTTGGAGGAGATCTGACTTCCAGCCCTTCCTCTTTGGATCTTTCTCTCTCTGGTTCCTGGCCGCCATGAGGTGAGCAGATTTTTTCTCCATTACACCCTTCCACCATGACGTCTGTGCATCACCACAGGCCCCAGTGCCAGAGAGTTAGCTAACTATGCACTGAAATTGCAGGGCACATGAGCCAAAATACATCTTTTCTTTTTTCAGTTCATTTTCTCAGGAATTTTGTCATGGTGATGGAAAACTAAAACAGAAGGTACACACATACTCTCAGATATATACATATATACATATTTCACATACATGTATATTTCAATGTTCCAATATACTGTCCATATTTCCCACAATTCCCACTATAATCAGAAAATAAATTAACATTTATTTCCCTTTACTAAGATCACACACATGCATAAATATAGATTTGATAAAAGGCACATAAGCATTAATTTATTTTCTGATTATTATGGGAATTGTAGAAAATATGGAAACATAAGATATCAGTTAAGGTCCAAGCAGGAGACATAGCACAGAACAATTTGGACAGCAAAAGTTTAATCTGAGTGATGAGTATAACATGGAATTACCTAAGAAGCAGTAAAAATACTTCCCAAACCCACAGGAGCATAACCTAAGAAGCAGCAGCCAGGTCTAGGACTGAGAAACAACCAATCCCATCTTCCCCTTCTCAAACAGGCTCTCCCTCCACTGATTCGGCTCTTGGATGGTGTACATTCCCTGAGATGTACAAGCTTGTGTCCGGGCGCGGGAGGAGCACTCACGGGGACGCATCATCTTCCCTCTGGTAGTGTGACTGAGATTCTCCGGAGGTCACCAGGTGCCACACCGGTTACCTCCTGACAGAGAGGACTCCACCCTAAGAAAAGCCTTTCCTAGTCAGTGTCTCTGTGCACCCTCTACTGGCCAAGCATGGCACTGTGTGAGCGTGAACAGAAGTCAGTCCTCTGTCCTGCTGGAGGTAAGAAAGGCAAGGCTTGTTCAGGGGTAGCTGAGAGACACGAAATGATAGCATGTACAAGAAAATACAGGGCTGGTGAGATGGCTCAGTGGTCTAAAGCACCTACTTAGAACAAGTTTAGCAAAACACAGGACCGCGGTTCAATCCCCCAGCACCACATGCCAGCCAGCCCCGCCCCCTGGTGGGCTGAGCTGCCCCCCCACACACAAATAAATAAAAAGACTTTAAAAAAAAAAAAGAAAATACAACTCCACTAACCACTCATTAATGAGATCAACAATTAGAAATAAATCTATTTGGATCCACATAAATATTCTTTTCAAACTTCTCTTTATTTGGGAGGTAGATGTCTTTGCATTTTTATACAAAACTAAGATTATAGCTTATATACTATCCCAATGTGTTGATTTCTCACTTAGTATCATGCATCATGATTCACATCACCAGAAATACTTCCGATGTAATTTTATTGGGTCCATAATATTCTACAATGAAATACAGTATGTATGTAGCCCTGTATTGTTAAATATTATTTTAATATTTTATTAGCTATACTACATAAATTCCTCAAACTAGGCACAAATGTTTTATTTACTAATTCAAAGTTTCAACCATATTAAAACTTCATACTATTTCACTTAATTACTCCATAATTTTAAAGCCAACTTACATATTTTCAAAAGTATATATGTAAATTATGTCTATACTCATCAACAAAGAGCAGTATCACTTTTAAATATATCATATTTTCAATGTACTTTTAATTTTTATATTTTTATCACTAGTGAGATCATCAGTTTTTTACATCTCTAAGTTACATTTCTGGATACAGGTATGGTTTTAGCTATCTGAAATGTTGGCACACTTATTTTTAATATATAAAAATACCCATCTGTTGAAATGCCAAAGTAATTAATTAAAATATTAAGTTGAAGTGTATGATAATATTAACTATGATGTTTTCATCATGCACAATAAATTAGTTGATGAAAAATAAATTTATTTTACATTTTCTAAATTTTGCTTATAAACATAAGCTACTTCTAATTATGAGGAAATCTGTATAATAAAAATCAAAATGTATATTTTGCCAAGTTGTAGACATAATTATTTTTATGGTTAACACTAGAAGTTTACTTAGCAAAAATGCAGTAGTAAAAGAATAATGCCCTATTTTTTAGATAACATTATTGTGGAAGTTGTAAGCAATGAAAAAGGCATAAGCCAGAAAAAGAAAGAGGTATGTACAGTAGTAATGAAGAAACAAATGATTATTATCTGTTCCTTATATGGTTCCGGTATTACTAGAGAAGGACTTTTGTCTTGAGAAAGGTTCTGATATCTGTATAAGTCATACTACAAGAGAAACTTCAAGAAGAAAGATTAATAAGGAAGAGGAACATGTAGCAAAAAGAAAACTATTCCTGTCTACACTAAAGTTTTTTTGTTTTTGTTTTTGGAACCGGGGATTGAACTCAGGCCCATGAGCTTGCCAGGGAAACGCTTATTCCACTGAGCCATCTCCCCGGCTCCCATACACTAAAGTTTAACATATAATAAAACACTGGAAATCTTTGAGAAGGGAATAGTTAATCCATAAATATTCTGTGACTTAGCAGTTAAAAACACTACTCCTCTCCTCTCCTACTGTATTCAAAACACATATTTAAAGGATTAGCATGTCAGTATATAAAAATGAAAATCTACAATATCACATTCTCTAATTTGTAATAATCTCAAAGTAATCAAAAATGAATTAGAAGGGCCGGGGAGATGGCTCAGATAAGCACTTCCTTAGCAAGTGCAAGGGCCTAAGTTCAATCCCCAGTTCAAAAAAAAAAAAAAAAAAAAAAAAAGAATTAGAAAATTATAAAAAATTGAACAAACTAAATCTTTGTGTTTATCTCAACTATATAAATTTTAAGTAGAATACTATGTCTAACAAAAACTACACATGAAGCAATATTGTGCATAGAGTAGTGTCACGTTTACTTGGTTAACACTCAAAGAAATTCAGAAGAAAAGCATTAAGCCCCAGTTGATAAAAAGGCAGTGAGAACCTCAATAGGAAGATTATTTACTACTCATGAACTAGAACCAATAAGAAAAGATTAGAAAATTTGTTAAATTCACTAACCAAAGAAAACTCTCCCTGTGGTTTAAAACAAAAATGGGAAAGCTGGCCATGGGCTAGTAGCCATACTGGATTTCTTTGTTAAAACCATCTCACTTGCTACTTAAATCAGTTTCAGACAATGACTGGCTCGTCAACCCCAAAACATGTTTTTGTTCAAATGAGAATGGCTGTAAGTCATAATTTCTCTAGTGTGTGTATGTGTGCGTGAGTGTGACGTGTGAAGTCCCACTTAAGCACCCAGACAGATGGGAACCACAGCCTGATCTTTGTCGCTTTTGGGGTAGCTTCCAACAAAATGGTCTGGATCTGTTTTGAAATGTCTTCCCTGACGAAGTATCCCTGAGAGGCATCTTGTAGACTAAACCTTTGACTGTACTTGGCTTCCCTGCAAAGGTCAGGCTGTGGGAAGAGCTGAGGATGCCTGCAGTGGAGAGAAGATCTGAGAGTGTTCCAGCTCCAGGACCCAGACTCTACATTTATACTTAGGTCTGCTGCTGAGTGAGATTGGGCTTGCTATCTCTGCTGTGGTCAAAGAAGGAGAGGTGGGATTTATTTATGGAGTTGCCCCTTTTCTCCCCTCAACATCGACATGTGTTTTGGAAAGCTAGAAAGGATCTGGAGTTAAGGAATCCCAGTACCTTCGTTAAATAGCTGGGTGATTGTGGACACAAGTAACATAAGCCAGTGAATGTTGAGTTTCCTACTGTGGAAATGAGGTTGATACTTGCTCTACTTATGTCACTGAATTACTGGAGGAAATGCATCTAAGGTCAAAGTAATTGTGCAAGATGGTTGAGACTCAGACAAATCAGACTTTCTGAATTCAAATCTTATTTTTCCAACTTTGCAACTTTGAATAAATTTATTTAACTTCCATTTGTTCAATTTTGCTATCAGTAAAATAGAAATCATTGCCTCTGGAATTATGAAAATTAAATTGTATAACACTAGCCAGCACTGTAACAAGATCCAGATTACTGCTATTACCAGTACTCCCAGTTTAGAAACCCCTACTATTCCAGCCTACTTTCTTATATTCTCAGTTTAATCCTGCCTAATGCAGCTCATCGCCAGGCTTCCAAGTAGCATTTGCATTTTATATTTTTTCCACGTGTAATGCCATCTGACCCAATAAATGGCAGCCTCCATGATTCTTATCTACCAGGTCCATGACCACATTCATTCATTCATTCATTCATTCATTCATTCATTCATTCATTCATTCCACAATTATTGAGTAGCTACTTATAAGCCAACCCTTGGCACAACCATGATTTAAGGTAAGTCTTGGTCATTTAAATCCTATTGCTCAAGTTCGAACTCCAGCATCAGGCAAGTACAGACCTGATTTCAAGACCAAGTGATAATTATTTTAAAAACAATGAGTAAATAGCACTAATGGAAGTGGAATGGAATAGGATTAGCTCTTCTTACTTGGAAATCTCTGTGGGCCATTTGAGCAAGGTCTAAAGCCCTTGGAACCTTGATCTAGTCATGATATAGTCAGTGCTGCCTTTGTAAAGTGTGGCTGATTATGAGGCACCTACTAACTAGTTGGCTTCATAATTCACTACACCATATTAAATAACTTTGTACTGACTCTCTTCCCAGATACCTGTGATGGACTCAAAGTCAAGACTCTGCTTAGTTTTCATTACTAAGGACACAACATCAACTTCATCTACTCTCTCTGGAGATTGTCAGCAAATGTATATAAAAGACATCTAGGATTGTCGGTGGAAAGAATCCCTAAAATGCAAACACAATAAAATGAAAAAGATAGAAAATAAGTATGAGAATGATGTTGAAGAAACCAAATTCTCATACATCATAATTTTTTGCAGTTATTACTTGGTATAACCTTGTAAAAATTTTTGTTAGTGCTCCCTGTGTGAATACCTGCAGACCCTGTGACTTAGCAACTCTGCTCCCAGGTACATGCTCAGTAGTTACGTGGACAGATGTGCACCCAAGTCACATAGGGAACCTTTTATAGAAGCATCATTCACAGTAACTCCAATCAGAAATTACCCAAATGGGCAGTAAATAGTGGCTAAATAAATTTTCTTGGTGTATATAATAAGTGACTACACTACTGAAAAGTTTATAAATGTGTACAATAATATAGGTGAGTCTAAGAACATAATATTAAGTAAAAGAAGAAAAATTTACAAAGGTACATGCTAGGTAAATCTGTGTACATAGAGTGCAAAGTTAGGCAACACTAGAATTTGCTCAATATTTCTTCCTCCAGGGCAGACACCCGGGTGTGTCTGCAACTGGCTGACAAGAGGCTGGGAGGCTGGCCATGTTGTGTATTTCCTGATCTGGAAACTGGCTTTGGCTTCATGGCTGTGCCCAGACTTTAAAAATTCTCTTTAACTAGAAAAGGTACATGTATGATTTGTACATTTTTCCAAATATACTTCAGTTTAAAATGTTTTTACTAAATGAAAAAAATAAATAAATCAAGGGTAACATGAATAATACTATGACAGTAGGCCAGCTGAAAGTTAGTGAGACCTGAGCCAGTTCCATAACTGTCTTAAATTATTCATTCATTCATTGTTCCAGTTTTGTTATGGGCCAACCATGCGTCACACATGGACCACCAAAGATAAGAGCACATGGGAAACAGAGACAATCCACCATGCAACTAAGCATCTTCAGGGAGGAAAAGAAGATAGAGAGGAAAAGCAAGGGTATGTGAATCAATTTATGTATGTGGTAAAGAAGACTTGGGAGAAAAGGATTTCAGATGGATGGCCCTATCCTTCCTCCTTCTCAGGCTGCTAGGATTAAGTACTTCTGGACAATATGTGGTTTTCACACTCAAAGGCTGTGGGGTTTTCTTCTTACTGTTGCTGAGACAAGATTTTGACAGTGTTTCCCCAGAAATGGTGTCACTTGCACTTATGTGGCATGATCAACATGTCATAGCACATAGTGCCCGCTTGGTATAAACTGATGAGCAGAGTAGAATACATTCCTTTAGCAATGTTATGCACATTCTCGATGGAAATTTTCTACACTTGGTAGGCCTGTGCATTAGAGAATCTTCAGTGCTTTGCTTCTGAAGTGAATGATATTCCAAAGACATTGCTATAGAGTATTTATCAGGTTTTCCTCTCAGCATGTTATTTCTAGAATTGTTCTTCTCTCCAATTTACTTGAATTTCTGAACATGACTGTGGTCCCTTTGTTACTAGGGCTTTTTCAACAAACTTTAGTTTTGAAAGACTCCTCGAAACTTTTAAAAAAGTTTTGATATCAAAAAGAGTTTTGATTCCACAGTTAGTCTAAACATTCCACTAACTCTGAGATGAGTTAGAGAGCTCATTTGAAGAAAAATATACGCATATTTTTTAAGAAAGACCAACATTAATATTGAAGGGCTTAGCTTTTAATAATATCACTGGTGCTTCTATAAATAAAAGTGCAAAAATGTAAAATCATAATCATAATTTTTCATAGCAGAACATGCAGCAAAGACAACTTGAAAATATCTTAGCTTCCCAGGAGTTATTATAGCTAGATTTGATTTCATTCTATCAACACTGGCCCTCCAAACCCACTGGCATCTTGAAAGTCTACATATTTAAGGGTCCAATTTAGGCATTAACACTTCTCAGAAGGCTTTCTTGATAACTTCTGGCAAGAATACCTTCTGCCAGCCAAACTGCTAAACTTGCTCTCTGTGCCTTTCTTGGGAATGGCTAGATGAGAGCATGTTTAACAACCAACTGGTCACAAGTGTCTTGGATAAAGACCTAGTTTAGACCACCTCTAAGTTTTGCATCTTCTAAAACACAGAATCATTATTAGCACCACTGTTACTTCTAAAGGCAGGGCTCTGAGCATCTCCACTTCACCAGTATGGGGCTGAGCTTGATGTTTTTCATTGCCTTTTCTCATTTAAATTTCCAAATAAACTCATGAAGAAGCTTCAGATGAAAATACAGTACATGAAGGAAGCAAGTAATTTTCTTCAAACCTCTTCATGGTAAAACCAAAACCCTAGGGAATCTGGCCCAAGCTTATGTTCCTATCTCCAGAGTTGCTGCATCTCTCACCCAGTACAGAACCCAGGTCCCATACAGCTGTTGATTGAATTGTCCCCAAAGCATGACATTGGCTGTGATTCGGTTTGAAAAAAAAACAATAGAAAGTCAATCCAGTCTCTGTAATATTTTATGGCAAGTTTAAGACTAAAAGACTTGAGCCGGGGATATAGCTCAGGGGTATTAAGTGCCAACCAGGGAAGTGCTAGGTCCCAAGTTCGATCCCCAGTAAAACACACACACACACACACACACACACACACACACACACACGAATAAGAGCCTTCATTCCAAGACTGCTAGGGACCACTTGCTGCACTAGATCTGTGGTCAATGTGCGAAGCACCCCAGAACCCCAGGAGTGTGACACTCCTGAGGAAATGGTTGCATAGACACTGCCTCCCATAAGTCCCCCCAGCTGCTAGTAGGATTGCCCCTGAGGCATGCTGCAAGGACAGGTGGGATTCTCGGGATGGAATAGATGCACTCTTTAGCAGCTGGCAGCCGATGCTTTTTCCATTCCCTTTATTAGCTCCCACTGACTTTTGCTATAAAAATGAAGATATTCCCATGAGATAAAGTGCTTGGACCCACTACTAGACAAAAATAACCCATATGAAGGAAGTAAGGCCCTTTCAATCAGCTGTTTATAGGGAAAAATGATAATGGATGAGAGAACCTAAAAGAATGATGACAATCATTTTTAGAAATAAATGCTGAACTACCTAAAACATTAGACATAAGAGAAATATATCTTTTAGGTGGAAAATGGAGAACATAGGCCCAGCAAAGGAGTTAAAACAGACATGCACATTCACATATTCATTTACATTGTTCACTTATTTACTCAGTATATATCATGGAAATGCATTGTATGCATACCAAGGAAAGAAGGACAAACTAGCTAGAAAATTCTCAGAAAGATCAGGGAGACTTATTTTGGTGGGAGGATGTGGTGAAGCTGTATTGTAGCCTTTAGGAAGTAAATAGAGTATTTGAAAGGTAACAAAAATTAGAGTAGGGAGAGAAGGGAAGCTTGTGTAAGCTTTCCCAGTTGTTTTGGTGAGCAAGGCAGTTCACCACTGTCCACTGCCAATTGTTATCTGCAAAGCAGAGAAGGGAGTAATGCCTGGCCCAAGATTATTGTTATAAGGCTTATATGAAGTCTCATTTGGAAAACACTTAGAAATTGAATATAAATACTGAGCTACCATTTGCTATCTGCTTGGGTTTGAAGATAATGAAAAACTACACATAAAGGTATATATATATA
>NW_004524613.1:11118254-11121411 GCF_000260255.1 Octodon degus
TAGATAGATAGATAGATAGATAGATAGATAGATAGATAGACAGACAGACAGATGGACGGATGGATGGATGGACAGACAGACAGATAGACAGAGATAGCCTTCTTAGTAATGTTATAGATGTTAAAACATAGGGCTCAATTGCCCCAAAATCAACAAAAAACCTTCAAATGGATGCCTGCTTTCACTTTATTCTGCTTCTATGCTATATTTTATCTATCATAGCTAGGAAGTGTCTTCACTGTCCCTATGCTTCATGCTATCTCTGTTTCACTGCCCTGGATTGTTATGAACTTTTTCCCAGGTATACAATGACTGCATGACTACATTGATTGAACCAACCCACAAACAAAATATATTTGGTTAAACACCAAATAGTGTACAGTACAAAAATGAATAAGGAAGTGCTAACACGAAAAAGCAAGAAAGCATCAACACACATAGATGTAGGAGAAAGGGTGACTTGGCCTCACCTTTTCTAGCTCACTATGCTTTTACAAGAAATACATATAGTCCTAAAGCAAAACACATGGTTTTATAAAAAGTCCATATAATATATGCAAATGTTAGTCAATACAGAAAATCTCAATAATTTCCAAACTCAAATAGTAATCAAATAACAAATAATTTTCATTCTTCAGAGACTAACTCAATTTTCTCCTGTTTCAAAGAATCTCTTAGAGGACATATTACTTCTCTGAACCCAGCTGGCTTTGTCACTTACTTCAAGAGCTTCTACAATTTCTACATATACTCCTTTCTTCTACTCAATCTTAAAAATTTACAAAATCTTTTTTCTGAACCCAAGGTCTCTAGCATGCTAGGCAAGCATTCTACCACTGATCTACATTCTTGACTCCTAGAGGCTGCAAAAATTTTATTTCATTCACTCATTGGTCCATTAGATCATTAATTTATCAATTCATTCATCTTTTTAATAGTCATACATTTAATATAAGTAACCCCTAAAGGTATTCTTAATTACTACTGTTTAATCTACGAATCATTTTAGATTCACCCTCGGGATGGCTTATAAGATAGCAGTCTTACAGTTGGAAAAGTTCTCTCACTTTAAAAAAAATACCTTTATTTATTTATGTATTTGGCACAGGATCTCACTAAACAGCTCAGACTCATAGTGATCCTCCCATCTCAGCCACCCCAGTGTAGGGATTACAAGCATAAACCACAGCATCTGGTATTGGTACCTCCTTTTCTTCCATGTTTCTGAGTCCTGGGCATGTGATGACACATTCACACTACCCTAAATAAGAAAAAGGGTGACAGTATAGCTTCTAGAGATGATTATTTATAGGGCTTCAGCCTATTGGGAAAACCTACAGAGAAAAATGACCCAGGAACTTGACTGATGATAACATGTGCTGAGTTCTCTTTGCCATTAACTAGCTGCTTGTCTCTGAGAACATTAGCCCCATGGAGCCTTGGTTTTCTCATTTGTAAACTGATAATTCTTCTACTTCACAGCTTTTGAATGAGTCAATAAAATAAATTGATTGAATTACCTGACACATAAGTGTGCCAATGAATGTTTGCTGAATCTAAGCCTTCAATCTGCTCTTTGGTTTATGCCAAGTGTCAGAAAACTACTGTCTATGGGTCAAACTTAGACCATGGCTTGTTGTTACAAATAAAGCCTTACTGAAATGAGATATAAACATTCCATTAATTTCCATATTGTCCATAAACGTTTAAGTGTTTCAGCAGGAGACTTGAGCAGTTGCTATAGAGATGATATGAGCAAAGCCTCAAATGCTCACTATCTGGACTTTCACACACAAAAGTATTCAATCCCTGGTCTATACTGTTATGGAATACTACATAATAATATTATAATAATTGGCAAGTATGGCTATGAGTCACAACTGAGTCCAAGGCATTTTGCTAGTGAGGAACCACCCGCCTTCGGTTTGGCTTGGAAAGGCCTCTTTAACTGATGATTGGTGTGCACTGGTCTTTGAAATTGATGAGATCATGGCAAGGAAAAGCATCACTGGGGCTGGGGAGATAGCTCAGTGGAATAAGTGCTTGCCTGGCAAGCAAAAGGTTTGATCTCTGGTACCACCAAAGGAAGAAAAGAAAGAAAGAAAGAAAGAAAGAAAGAAAGAAAGAAAGAAAGAAAGAAAGAAAGAAAGAAAGAAAGAGAAAGAAAAGCATCATCTACTGGCCTCTGGTGCTGTTGAAGACAAACTGAACTGAACTCACAGCTGAAGGTCAAGGGCAAATCTCATTACTCAGGTGTGGAAAGAGTTAGGCCATTTACTAGGACAGATGTTCAATGCCCCAACTGAGATAACCTCCTGAAAATCAGAAACTCAAGTACGGAGTGTTCGAAAGCTAAAACCCAAGAGCTCTCATGAGACCATCAGGAGTAGGCAGATGAGAGTTCATAGCTCCAAAAGGATCCAGTGTCGAAGAGTTGCGTACACATCCAGCACCACTGAACAAGAGGTGGAAGCTGCCCTGGTGGTTGGAAGGTGTGTGTGCAGCTTCCTTCCCTATTTGTGCCTTTGGGATTTTATTTACTCTTTCAGTGTCTCAGGCTCAGGAGACAACACAATGTTTACACATGCGAGTCTGACTTATTTCACTTATGATTGCTCAAAAGGAGACAACAACTGAGATGGGGGGGGAAAAGAGAAAAGAAACAGGAAGATAGTTAAGATAATTGTACTACTAATGACCATTGGCTTATTGAAAGGAACAATTAATGCTTAATTGTTTGATCAATTTTACATGCTTACATCTAGTAATCTGAACAACTACTCTGAAGATAACAATATGCAATCAAACAACCATTGTTACTTTCCCATCATCTTGTTTTGAAATTCTGTATCATTTTTTATTGTTTTTTCCTTGTTTTTTGTTCTCTTTAAACACATAGGTGTGTTTCTATATGTGCATCAACAGCTATATTCAATAGTCGTCACAAGACAAGATGGAGAAAGCAGCATGGAAACATGTGATTCATCCACAGTGAAAGAATCCCAACATTTCTGAAACAGTGACTTCAGTTTGCCTCCCAACATAATACTATTTCCTAAAGCAATATCATCTAAGAAAATATTTTTCAAATTTTAGAATAATGCTTGTACAAAAAGTCTTACAAAGTTACACATTTAACCACACAGACTTACATAAT
>NW_004524613.1:11121511-11138417 GCF_000260255.1 Octodon degus
ACCACACCAAAATCAGTGGCTTTGGCATATTTGCATATTTTAAGTTAAAAGCAAATGAAGGACAGTACATATAAGAAAGATACACTGATTTCCCTCCTTACAGGTAGGAAATGAGTTCCCATGAAAGAACTGCTCTTTTATAGAATGAGGAAAAAAAATAGTTTTATTAGTAAGTAAGAAGTTGAGGCCAAGAGAATTTTGTACGGACCTCTTAAAAATAAATCTTACCTTTCTTTAGATTTCCAGTTATTTTTCTACAATTACCATTTCGTGTTCAACCTAGCATAATTTTATCTAGATTTTGCCAATTCTTGGCATCTCCATAGCCCTGTGAGAGCTTGTATGTCACATAAAACTTACATTAAAAATATTTGTAGGATTTTCTGTCTTATGTCACACTGATTCTCTGGTTCAGCTAAAGTCCCTGAGAGATCAGAAGTCAATTTTGCCTCCCAATGTACATCACTTATAAATGCACACACATACATACAAAAATAATGTCTATACATTATATATTATTATATAACATATTTTAATATATCTTTTTAATTACTAAGTACAGTCTATAACTCCAATAATATAATATAATGCTAATATTAATAATAATATTAGTAATTAATATATAATACATACTTAAGTTGTTTTACCTAGTGCTTCACACCTAGTAACACAGAAATAGCTATATGTCTGGAATCCAATCAAACTCAATTTGTAAAATTTACATAATAATAAAATTTGTTATTTTTTTATTTACTGGGGAATGAGAAAATAGGGAATAATTAATTTTCACATTTTATAAAATGGAATTTCTGAGCCTCTGTCATACACAAGGTATTGGAAATTTTATACTGGAAGACAGGTGTGATCACCGTCCTCGTGCATAGTTTTATTTGAGTCGGTGAGACAGGCTTGGGTAGATGAACTACGCATGCTCAGATATAGATGAGTACAGAGAAGAATTTGATAGGGAAGCTCATGAGGCCACTACAGTGTGTCTAAGGATAACAGGAAGAGTTTACAGGATGATACACAGCGTTAGAGCTTGGTGGAGAGTGTGGGACTTAGCGTAGATGTAGGAGTTAGCAGGAATTGGGTTGTAAAGTAGGAGAACAGCTCCCTAGATAGATTAAGCAAATGCAGTGAGACACAAAAGAAGGATGGGACTTTTTAACTACTAATAAGTACAGTATACGATAACTCCAAATTTTAAGATGCAAATAGAGAAAACTTTGCAATGGATACTGGGAGGGAAATAAAAGGCCGCAGAAGTCAGAGAGCCAGAGTCACACAAAAATATATAGAGAATCCGGAGATGGGTGGACACCACGGGATCCTGTGGTTGTAACCTAAGAAACCAAAGACATTGGGCCCAGCAGCACAGAAAGCTGCAGAGACTTTGTTCCACACATATTTTGACAACAATTTAAAAGGCCATGCTGGGAGGAACTTCCTATGTCACAAGGCTCTTGCTGTCCTGCAGAATCTCATTTCCTGAAATTTCTTCACATTCTGCTTACAACTTCTCACTTTATAGCTTACCAAGAGCTCTCTTGCCCCTTGTCCAGGCCTCCCCAGCAAGCTCCAAGTAGAGCCTTGTTCATGATTCCCCCCTTACAGGCTCAGAGGAGATTATAATGTGTCTGTGTTTTTGTAGATTTGTTGACATCCTGAAACTTGCTCTTCTCTACCTGACCCAGACTTGGAGAATCATGTCTTCTGAGATATACTTTCAGAAATTATACCCTATGCAAGGTCTTGGAGGGATATTTTGGATCCATATAACTCATGGTATTTGGAGAGTCAGCTTTTTTTTTTTTTTAATGTATTTAGTACAGGATCTACAGGGTCTCACTATGCAGATCAAACTCGTAGTGATCCTCCTATTTTCAGCCTTCCAAGCGCTGGGATTGCAAACACATGCTACCTTGCCCAGCCTCAATCGCTGTCTCAGAGCACCCTGGGGGCGGGGCCGGCTTAGCACACCTGGGATCAAACCCCAGATCCTGTGTCTGCCTAAGCAGGCACTTTAATCCGCTGAGCTATCTGGCCGCACCTGAGTTCTTTAAATTATTTTGGAAATGAATAAAAGATGAGCAGCAGAATAAACCAGGGCATTTTTACAGTGACAGAGTCAAAGAGAGACCAAATCATTTCTGTGCATCATTGCATTTTGTATTCTTCCTCATGTCCTCAAGTCATACAGCGAGGTTGTTTTCAGGGATGCCTGGGTGTAGCCTCAGTAACCTCTTCTCCATGGCCCCTGCCTCTTCCGCCTCTTCCTCTTCCTCCCAGAAGCCCAACACACATGACATGTTCTGTTGCAGTGCTGACTCCGAATTTTATGTCCCACTCTGGCCCCCTCCTTCCCACCTTTCAATCAGACCTTCCCAATTCTGAAGTCCACAGCTTCCCTAAAGCTTTGGGACAAAGGATGTCAAAACTCAGACACTACGCAACAGAAGCCAACAAGGAGGAGAAGTGGAGTGGAATGGAGACAGGACCTCCTAGGAGGCCAAACTGAGGGGGAGCCTTGAGGAGGATGAAGCAAGGGCCCAGGACAGAGAATGTCAGGAACAAAGGCAGCACTGGCTGCCCAGCTGACAGCTTCTGTTTAAAGTCCCTTGTGTGTGTGCAGAGAAAGTGCAATGCAGAATCTGGGCAATGAGAGCAGGGACTAAGAGGGCCAAGAAAACATCTCTTCTCAGACAGAGATGATCCAGGAAGGGCAGGGATAAGCTCCAATTGGACACTGGAGTGCTGTGCTATGAGCCGACACCAAAGCCTTTCTAAAAGAATGGAAATCATGAAAAAAGAATGGCAGGATTTGCAGGGTGTACAGCAAAATACAGATGCAAATGATACTACACACCTGGCACCAGGATCCTTTCAAAGCCCATAGCTTGGTGGGCCTGTAAGCGTGCACAGGTCAGAATTGCTGAATCTGCACTGATGGTCAATAGGAGCCAGAACTCAGCTGGGAAGACACACAGGCCAGGCAGCAGCACTCTAGAGGGGGACAGGGGCTGCAGTTATTCAAGCTGCCCAGAGAGAAAATTCAGTGTGCTTGCTATCAGGGGTACCAGAGGGGCATTGCAGGAGCTTTCTGGTGCTCCAAACTCAGGGTATTAGGTTTTGATGAGCTGTTTTGGTCATATTTCATAGAATTTCCTTTCATTTTTGACATAGAATTTTAATATTACAGATATTTGGGTGATGGTGACTGAATATTTTAAAACACATTGTATGAGCAAGTTCAGATGTCAGATAGTTTAGAGCATTCATTTTATAAAATTTTGATATATGTATAAAACATGTATCAAAGTGTATCATAAGTGTATACACATATAGACCATTAAAAGCATGCTTAAGTACAACCAGTACCCAGATTCAGAAATAGAATCTACCAGCACCCTAAATTTCTGAAGAATACATAACTCTTAATTTAAAAAAAATAAGACCTCATAGCAAGTCTGCAACCTCAAGAGATGCATAATTAAAGTGAGAACAAATAAGGAAATGCTGTGCAATTTGCGTGATTTCAATCTCCAGCACACCTTCCCCATAGATGTATTCTGCAAAAGGAATTGTAGGCTGTTTTCAGATATCCTCGGGAAGCCCAGAGAGATTCATTCTGATTACATTGTTAGTGGTGGCGGTTCTACTGAGCAGTCACTCAGAAGGCAGCCCTATGTCTAACTGAATGGCCTGAGTGCTTGTGGCTGGTTGGTGTCCTGCACACTTTCTAAGCTCAGAAACAGCTGGTAGCAGGAAAGGGAAATTTCCACAACCAGCACCTAGTTCTTTATATGAAGATTCCAATAGAGTGGTTGGTGTCATTTTGTATATTATAAGGCATGGTTAGCTTGGAATTCCTGGGAGTTTGCTTCCATTTGAGTCTAGAGACTGCTGAGGATTGGGAGAGGGCAGGAAGGAAATAGAATATTTCCAGTATACAGGGTTTTCAGAGTTTTTTGGGGAAGGGGATTCTCAAGAGTACACAATAAGTCCTTCAACCTTCCCTTCTTCCTATAATTTAAGGGCTTTTAGATATGATTAGTTATTTTTTCTTTCAGTGCTAGGAATTGACTTGATTTCCTTCAGACCAACTTATTTCTCTAGGCCTAGTTTTGAGATGGTCTCATATCACTAAATTGCCCAGACTGGGCTTCCACTTGGTACGCTCCTGTCTCATCATTTAAGAATGCTGGCATTGTAAGTGTGCGCTAGCACACTGGACTTGCCCATGAGTTATATGAGAGTAGTGACAGTGAAGCTGTATCCACACTGAGCTCTTTTTCTTCTGTATCACCAGCCACCAGCCTAGAGGGAAAGGGAAAAGGAAAAAGTGGAAATTTGGAGTCAGACATAGTGTACTTCGCATGGAAGATCTGCCCACTACATGAAGGATTTTTGCAAAATACAACTACTTCCTTTGTCTCTCAGGGCAAGCTGTGATAGGAGAAAGACTGACCCTAGAGTAGTGTGGATGTTTCCAACAGATAAATAATATGCTTTCAAGTACTCCCCAGTTGGTAATACCACCCACAACAGTCACAAAACAGAAGCAAAAGCAGGGCATTTTTGAGGGTCTCAGTGGGTTAGTTAATCTTATCATGTCCAGCTAAGCTCAACCAAGAACATTTTCTTCCCCTAGGAAAGGCCCCATCCCTGTGGTAAATCTATCAAGCTCACCATATTCCATCTCAACACAGCCCCAGACTTTGAGAGCGAGAGCTGCGTCGGCATCCTCCACTGGAATCAGGAACCCAGCAGGTACTCAACAAATACCAACAGAATTTAAAGTTCTTATGAATGGAGGCTATGGTTAAGCTTTGCCTGAAATTATGAGTCAAATGGGGTGTGTAAAAGATATTGGTAATAGCTACCATTGATGAGCACATTTAAAGTGCTGATTATTCAGCAGGTAACTAATTATAAATGATCTCCTATTTTCCCAAAAAGGCAGTGAAATAAGCATTGCTTATGTGGTCACCTTTTAAATGTGGAAGCTTGATTGAGAATGGGCAAGTAATTTGGCTAACATCGTGGACACAGCATCAAAACCAAGCCAAGCTGCCTGATTCTACTAATACTGAAGGAAGAAGGCAAGCCCACTACAATCAGGTGTTGTGAAGGGCCACTGGGAAAGAAGAGCTTTTGTCTCCATTTTGGCTAAATTTGGCTCTAATTCCACGTATTGAAATATATAGAGCTCACTACACATTTCTTTACCCCCTCAATTGGCTTTAAGCAATAATGAGTCTAGCTGAGGTGCTGGTATATAGCTTCTAAATCAATGCAAGAGGTCAGTGATGTCCCACCTATAGCTTCCGACTAGTATGCATGAGCTAGACCAAGTGAGCCTGCACTGCCAGCTAACACTGGGACTCAGGAGAGAACTGAGGACATCTCAGATTATGAAGGCTTGGATATCAAAGCTGAAGCACTAACCCCAAAATTCATGATAAGTCCTCAAGCTGTGTTATGCAGCTTAGTCTTTCTGCATACCTGTGCATGTTGCAGAGGTGCTATTATGCCTCCTAACCAGCCCAGTTTACTGCACTCATGTACTTCCCACTGTACTCTCTGCCACTCATCCTCAAGCCACTCCTCTCCTCATGAATTAATAAAACCCAGGTTTGGGCCTGAGTTGATGTCTCTGTTGCAATTAGCTATTGTTCTCACTGGACTGAAAACTTCCCTGGCTTACCACCATTGTAGATATCTATTCATCTCTTTCTTCTTCCTGTGGGTTGTACTGGAAGTGATAGATTGGAATTCCTGATTGGAATTCCTAAACCTTTCCCCTGTGATTACAAATACGGACTCCTCCAAACCACCACAACATTCAGATAGGTTTCCTACAGGGTATCCTATTCCTACTTAGTATCAATAATGGTACCATTGGAGGCCACTATTCTTGACTTTAAATGCATTCACATTGCTATGTTCTCTAGGTTTCCATATAGAGCACCAAACATTATCCAATTCTTTTTTGATGTTGAATCACACTATGGTTGAGGAGGCATCCCCAAACTCTGGCTAAGTTTCCATTGCCCACAAGATGGCGTTGAAAGGTGAACTAAGAACCTCCAGGATCAGCTGTCCTTTGTACCCCATTCTACTAAGCATAAGTATGCTGGAATTTTCTAGCAGAATCTGCTATTGCTTTGGTCAACGAAGAAGGGACCAAGTAAATATATCAACTGCCTGTCAGGTACCAACATCTACCTTAAGGGTTTTACATCCCTTACTCCAAAGCAAAGTCTCAGAAAGTTTCTGAGATGTCTCTAGAAGGTGCTGCAGGCATTGACAATTATGTATAAAATTGCATTGAGTTGGCTTAGCAGTCACCTTTTTAGGAGTAATGGGTTTATCTTTCATTTTTGAATTTACTTCTAATCTAAATTGATGTAGGTTCTCAATCTGCTGAGGAATGATAAATGTAGTTCCACACAATGCCCTGAATACTGCCTTTTTCTGCATAGGAGTTCGACAGATTTTACCCTTAAAAAATAGAACAGGTGCTCTTGGGAGTTGAAGTTCTGGGGAAGAAGGACACATGAACTAGATAAGCCCTGATGTGCAACTGTAGATCTAGTTCCCCCTACCTTTGAACAAATCACCATAAGCTTCATATTGTTACCTTGATAATGACCATGTCTGTCTTGTGTGTTTTATTTCATTGAAATACTCAAGTATGCTGAAGAATGCAAATTACAAGGCAGAAAAAGTCACCATTTTAAATGTTAAATTCTATCTATATGAACAAAAAGAGTATTATTAGCTTTCAGTGGGTAGTACTAAGTTTGTTTATACATTAGAATTTAGAGTCATATTTGAATCTCAGCTATATCATTTATTAGCAGCTATATCATTTATTTGACTTTAGACAAATCGTGAAACGTATGAACTGCAGTCTCCATGTCTGTACTAATCATACAAAGTTCTTGGAGTTGTGAGGACAGAAATAAATGCACTTAACAGAATGCTTATCATATAGCATCTAAATGGTTTTACAACTAACATTATTATGTGTTTAGCTTTTCATTTATGTGTATCATAAGTTATGGTATGTTAGATACGGCTCGTGCTGTGAGCCAGTAACATGCGTCTCTGTCCACCGTACTATAACGGCGTCACATTGGTAGCTTGAAATCAGCTCTGTTGAAGTTATTTACTCTGTGGAAATTCAGAAATGCTACAAATCAGAGTGGGTGTCTGGTTTACTTTCAGAAAGTCAGCTTACCAGTATCCCAATGGTAGTAAACATTGAATTCATCTTAGTTTAGTTCCCCTAGAGCAATCCCTAAGTTGAGAATCATATGCAAATAAGCTAAGAAAGTACTTCCTTGTAAAACTTCGAAGTGAAGGAAGTCATATAGGTCAGCGGAAGAAACTAGGCAAAGATACAGGTTGCTACAGTTAAGCTGTGACTGGAATGTCCCCCAGTGATCACTGGGTTAAACACTTGGTTCACAGACTGGTCCCACTGGGAGATGGCGAAAAGTTTCAGAGGTGGGCTTACTGGGCTGTCTTTGTCATTGGGTAGGCTTTTAGAAGAGAATTCTCAAGTGTCCCTTGCTAGTTTTTGGATTTTTATAAAAGTGACAAGCCTAGTCCCTCCAGTTCAACATCTGCTTTCTGGCTCAAGATGTGACTGCTTTTACTAGCATTCACTCAGTCATATTATGATACTATTAACCTATAGTTAGACCACTGCCAGAGGCTGAATCAATGAGAGTGCCCAGTCTGGACTGTGTGCCTCTGACCAGTGAGTGGTAAACCTCTTTTTTTTCTAAGTAGGCTATCTCAGATACTTTGCTACAGTAACAAGAAGCTGACTAGCACATGTATTCAGCTAATGTCTAGTCTCAGCCTGACCCCACAGGCAGCTTTGTTGTCTGAATGTTTGCATGGCACAGTATACGTCTTGTCTTAAGGCCAAAGGCCAATTTTCCTCCCCCATATTCTTTGGCCATTGGTTACTAACCAAATTCTGAGGAGAAATTAGCTTCTCATATATTCCAGACATTTCTAGAAGATAGACATTGACCTTAGAGTCACTGTCTAAAGGGTCCGGCTGTGGGTGATTGGTGACCTGCAGACCTGCTGAGACATGGCTGCCCCAGGTAAGGAAAAGGGGTCTGAGTGGAACAGACCCCAACATCATCTACTTCAATAAGGACACACATTCTTGTTTCTAACTTTTGAACTAGACCAGATTTGGGAAGTTACCTCCCTGTGTATAATTCACTATAGAAGGGTTGCTTAGGCTGCGAGCAAATATTTATTTAATGTGAGCTACATTCCTTGTAATGGAATGGTTGCTGCAGATCTAAGGGTGAATACAATCAAATGTGGGACACTACACTGAAGAAATTTATACTTCAGCTATGAAGACAGACATTAACAGATACTCCCACAAGTAAGCAGGAATTTACAGCTAGGATGATTGCTGTGAACAGGAAAAATACAATATTCTTGAATATAAAGAGAAGAGTTTCAAGGATGCAGCTTCCCTAGAAAGGTGATAATAAGCAGAGATCCTAAGCAGGAGCTGGAGTGGACTGAAAGGGAAATTTCTCCTTTGTTCGAAGTCTGGCGAACGCTTGTGTGTGATCAGTCCCAGAGGTGGCCCAAGGAGTTCTATTACTCTTACAGGCCACCACATTTTGGAAAATGAGGAAGCAAGGAGTTGTCTTTGCTCTTCTGAGAACAGTGCTTAGAAAGCAGGCCAATTCTTCATCACCTCTACTGTGATTCTAGAAATTTCTATTTTGAAAATAAAACTACTTTTATGCTCTTCACATTTCTCAGACTGGTTACTCTCTGTTTTTTTTTGGTAGTTAGAAAGTGTCTTTTGAAAAATCCCAGCCTGATTTAGCCATGCCAAAAGGGGCAGGAGGTGTTTCCTTACTAAGTCCTAAAGCTAAAAGGAAGTGGGGAAGAGGACGCACCATATCTAAACTACGTGATCCTGTGAATACATGTGTGTACACATCTGTGTGTATGAAAACATGTGATCGTGTGTCTATGTCTGTTCTTGTGTATGTATGTATGTTGTGTCTGTATGTTTGTGCGTGTGCGTGCGCATGTACATGCATGTCTGTCTGTCTGTCTGTCTGTCTGTCTGCTTTGTTGATCAGAGCTAGGAGGGCAAGAGTGGAAATGAGGAGAGGAATGCACAGGCAAGTCATGGAGGCAAGGGGAGGAGGGGAAGTGCTCATTGCCGCTGCTCAGCCCATTATTAAAGAGAAACAACATTCCCAGCAGGAGGCAGAAGGGTAATAAAACCAGTGGCTCCACAATTTATGATGCTAACTGAGATTCCATAGTTTGAAGCAAGACTATCCCCGGAGCATCAAGGTCAACAAGCTAGCAATGCCCTGGCTTCCAAAGAACTCCCCCGTGCCCACCTATTAATCAGCCCATTGCTGAAAATGCACCAATGAGCTCTGCTCTGGAAACATCATTAATAAGCAGCGACAGGCCAAATTGCTAAGAATTCCTGGATAAGGGCAGGAAGGCAAGGAAAAAAATATTTATATACGCACATGTGTGTGTTTGCTTATGGGGTGTAGCCTATTATGTATACTGAACCATCTATTATAGAGGTCGTATAGAAGTGTGTCTATTCATTTTCCATATATTATATATTCTATGAGAAATTTTCAGGCTTTAGAACCTTGCCAGATGGAATTAGAGCAATTGTTCTTCTGCCGAGACTTTGGGAAATTAATGAGGTTCACACGCAAAGCCATGAGAAAATAGAATTTTTTTTAAAGTGCTCAGTTTCCAAAAATATCAGCCACAATTCCAGAGAGAGAGAGAGAGAGATCAGTTTAGTGGCTAATCTTGAGGCTCATCAGTAGCCCCAGAATTTTGGGGGGTTATTGTGATTCTGAGTGGAACTTTAATCAGTTTAGCCCAGCCTGGGCACAAAGGGCCTGAAGGCAAAGGACCCTGCAGATCCTCGGGAAACTGTCTCTTTTGCTCTAAATAAATGGATCATTCTGGAGTACAGAAATGAACTTTCTTTTGTGTTCAGAAAAAAAATTAGTAAAAAAGAGGGAACCCATGCCATCAGGACCCCAACGGCAAGGATGGAGCATTTTCTTTGTATGAAGTTTCAACATTGTCGGAGAGTTTGGACCCCAAGTTGGGATTCTCAACCCCAAAAATATGTTTTTGTTTTAATGTTCTATCGTCAAAAATTTTCATGGATTCCCCATTCCCGTCAGAGACCACCCTGAAAAAGAACTCTGTGCCACTTTTGTCATTCAGCAAATCCCAGGGGACAAGCCTTTGGCCAATTTGGTGACCTCCCATTCTGATGGCTTCCTTCACAGTATGCAAGGGGTGGGGAAAGGAGAGAGCCCAGCAGTGGGTCCCCGCCTTGGTCAGAGGAGCCAGCTGGTCCCCAACAAAACCAGCTCTGGCTTGCTTCCTCCCTCTCCTCCAGTACTTGTCTCCAGCTTGGAACAGGAAGGGTTTTTGTCAGCAATCACCCCCAAAGGATGTTTTCCTATTGCTTAACAGATATCAGGGTTAGAGCTGCTATGTTTTCCTGGGTTCTTGGCTCCCAGCAGCCCTATCTTCTGTTTGGGGATGTCTTGAAGGGTATCTAGAGAGTTTACAAGATACTACTTTTCATCTAATACAACAGAAAATGCCTCTAAGGTGAACTTTCAAGGGGGTTTTCTTGGTAATAAAGTAGGGAGAAATATATGTATTATATGTGTGTATTATAATGACATGCAAGACATTTGAATTGTCCTTTATTGACCATGTACTTTACATCAGCATTCCATATTAAGCTTTTATATACATCATTCAATCCCTTTTGATAAAGTGCATATTCTAAGGCAGCTTTCCAGGGTTCTAAGAACTGAGGGAGTTGGGGTTTAAATCCAGGTATATCTCTTCCAAAGTACATTCTTTACTGCCCTGGATCTTATTCCAAGATTGTCAAATCAGAACCTCCAGCAGAGAGAATAAGCTCATGAGACTTGGTTGTTCTGTGGATGAATAATTGACCTTGTCAATTTCTAAGCAGTACAAGAGACCAGAACCCAAGTAATGCAGGGAACTTTTTATATCTTTGTATGGAAAGATGTTGTGGAACATGAAGAAGGGTCTCCTTTCTTTGTCCCACTCTTCACAGAGGGTGTTTATCTCCTTCACTGAGTGCACTCAAAAGGTATCTTCTCTATCACAAGGGCTCTGAGTAATAATATACTCATTTCATTACCCCAAATATATCTTGGGCCTGAAGATGGCAATTGGAAGGCCAAAAGCAGCCTCTAGTCAAAACCCAGTATCAGTGCTCAACCTGAGATATGGCGTCTTGTCTTGGGAATCACTCAGAAGAATAGGTACTTTGCACACAGCAAGCTGAGTACAGCTTCTGGGGCCAGGGCCCCCAAGAATAGATCCTGAGTTCTAGACTTTCTAGAAAGAAAGAGACACCACGTAGTGCAGTCAATGAAGATATGGAAGATGCCAGCTGCTGTTGCTGTCTTGATCTGATTACAGCTAAGGAAGGACATGTTATATTCCTAGTAGATTCTCAGATACAAGACATAGGCACTGAATGGAAGATTCTTGTTTTAATAAGCAATGCAGATACTCAGACCTTAACAAGATGAGATACAATGTTCAAGGCATCAATGTCCAAGGCAGCTCTGAGTATTTAAAGTTGACACCCTTAAAGCAGTTTCAGGACCTGTACAGACTGTTTACATTGTGCCTTGGTTTTGCCATTAGGGTTGTACTCAATAACTCTTGTTGATCTTTGTTGTACAAATATGAGATTTTCCAAGCTACCTCTAACCACAGGGTTTGATTACCAAGGATCTTTGTTATTTATATTGCATCTCAAAAGCTAGGGACAAGAATCCCATATCATATACTTTGTAGACAATAATGCAGGTTCATCCTCATGTGTTATGTATTTTAGCTTCATATATAGATCAGTTTTAGAGGTTCTTCATATGTTCCCTAATCTCACACACAATGGAAGTAAAGAGCTGCGTGCAGACTCAAGTCAAACACCCTCTAACCCTTGGGGTCATTTTTTATAATCTCACCCAAATACATTCCCCCCGGGGGGCCTAATATTCTCTCTCTCTCTCTCTCTCTCTCTCTCTCTCTCTCTCTCTCTCTCTCCCACACCATCTTCATTTCCAAGCAAAAACCCTGATCTCTTGACTAGGCCATTCATTCACAAATTAATAACTTCATAATAAAGTGTTTACTCTATGTAAGTCCAAAAGATGTCTGGATACACATGCTATCTCCTTCTCACTTGAAACTAGATGCCCTTAACCCAACTTGGCCTTGGGCCTCTAGCTAATCCATGGAGCAGGTAGTGGTTTGGTGCAGCGACTGAGCATGCCTCACCCATGTTCCCAATCCACTTCTCCTCCTGACTTCCCACTTTCTGGTCAACAGGCTGATACTCTGCCTTCTGCTGAGGTTTTCAGGCCAGTCCTGTGTAGGTTCTCCCTGGCTAGGCCATAGGTCTCATGAGCCACCCAGATACTCTCTGGGTCCTCAATGGAGGTGATTTAGCAAGTACGACAACTCAGAGATACAGCAACTTCAGGAAGGGAAAATTAACCCAGTGGCTGTATATCAAAAGGCAAGTGGTCATTCATCAATAAAAGGAAAAAAAATGTTTCTTGGCCTTTTGAGATAAACGAGCCAGTAGTACGTACAGGAGAGAAGACTAAGGAAAAATAACCTCTAAGTACAAACGGGGCACTTCATCTTTCAGCTTCGCCTTTCTACCTGTAGATTTTTCATTGGCCTCGCTGCTACTTTTATTGCCTAGACTGAAACTTATTTTCCTGTGATGGAGAGTCAAAGCAGCAGGGTTTCAGGGCCATGGATCTATTACTTGAGTCTGTCCTTAGAGCTAGCACAGCCCCAGGAACCTTTGCAGTTTTAGAATATGATTTCCTTTTTCTTTCAGAACAGCAGCCTCCTGCTCTGTCAGCGCTGTCTCTTTCTGTCTGGTCTTCCCTGTCTCCTGTGGTAACATCAGTGTACAGTTCCCCTTCTCCTTTCCTGAACCAGCCCCTTCCTGCTTCTCTGGTTTTTGGGGTGGAGCCTCTCTCTAGTCGGCTCCAGCTGTTTATAATTACCTCCTTCAGGCTACTTCAGGGGGTGACTCAGCACTCAACCCTATTTGTTTCTGAAAGAATCAGATATGTATTCAGTGTGGCTCATCTGTGGTTGTAGCCACTGAATGTGAATGCTTTCTCCCATGTATAGGAAGCAAGAAAAGTCCTCAAGTCACTTTGTTGTGTGAAAAGATTAGAGTTTGACATTGGAAGTAACTGGGCTTGAACTCACCCTCTGACCACATGGACCAGTCACATAGGCCTCTACCTCAGTTTTCTCATCTTTAAATAAGGGCCAACGACATGAACTTCAAAGTGCTCTTAACAAGACGAAGTGAGGAAATGAACAGAAAAGGCCTAATGCTGTGATTAGCAACTGGATTTATATTTTACTCCAAATACATTATTTTTGTTTGATCTCAAATATCTTATCACAACTGAATTATATAAATTATTGTTTCCAAATCTCTCTTATAGGCTCCTACTTCTCCCTCATTTCTGCTCCTCTCTTTAAATTAATCTCATCATATTTGAAACTTTTCCAGTAACTCCCAGTTAACTTTTCAGCTTTTGATCTTGGTCTTTTTGACATGTGGTGTTTTTATATAATGGAGTATCACTCAGCCATAAAGAAGGTTAAATTCAAGGCTTATATATGAAAATGAATGCAATAAGAGATCATACTTATAAATGAAATTAATCAGACTCCCATTTGTAAACATCATCTTGTCTCCCCAGTATAACAAACAGAAAGAGTAAATAAGATACAAAATCTGCAATAGATATTGATAAAGGGAGAGAAATTGCTCAAAATGAAAGAACAACCAGGATGCAGAAAAAGAGAAAAGAAGGAAGGGAAAAAAATTAATTACACACACACACACTAGTTAACGAAATTATACTACTAGTTTTTCTTAGTTCATTGTGAAGATAAATTTGTGCTCATATTGGTTGATTAATTTTGCTTGCCTATATCTTGTAATCTGGGCAACTCCTTTGAAGACAACAATATGCAATATATTAACTATTGTTAATTTTTTAATATCCTGTTTGGAAACTTTGTATCATTGTTCTTATTTCTTTTTTTAATTTTTCTCTATTTAAAATTTTAAAATATTCGGAAAAAATAAATAAAATAAACTCTGTCTCTGCTCCAGCAGCTGTGCTCAGCCTTCCTAATCTCTCTTGGCCACAAGTTTGAGCTTTACCATGTGGGTCCAGCACACCCTCCCAGGACCCATGCCGACTCCAACCAAAGCAGGGGTTCCAACATGGCCTTACAGTTAAACATGCCTAAGTTAAACTGGCCAAGACTGTGTTACCATGTTGATTTCATCTGTCTCGAGACTTTTTACCATTTCGAACCTCTTCTATTCTTGTTTTTCACCTCACATTTTATCCAGCCTTGTCTTTGCAGCTTCATGTGTCTTCCATCTCAAAAGATTGAAATGGGCCAGGAATGTAGCTCAGCAGCACAGCACCTGCCTGGCAAGCACAAGGTCCTGAGTTTGATTCCCAGCACCAAAAATAGAAAAAAAGAGAGAGAGAGAGAGATTTAGATGCCACTATTACAATAGATAGATAGATAGATAGATAGATAGATAGATAGATAGATAGACAGACAGACAGACAAGCAGGCAGACAGACTAGATAGATAGATAGATAGATAGATAGATAGATAGATAGACAGACAGACAGATGGACGGATGGATGGATGGACAGACAGACAGATAGACAGAGATAGCCTTCTTAGTAATGTTATAGATGTTAAAACATAGGGCTCAATTGCCCCAAAATCAACAAAAAACCTTCAAATGGATGCCTGCTTTCACTTTATTCTGCTTCTATGCTATATTTTATCTATCATAGCTAGGAAGTGTCTTCACTGTCCCTATGCTTCATGCTATCTCTGTTTCACTGCCCTGGATTGTTATGAACTTTTTCCCAGGTATACAATGACTGCATGACTACATTGATTGAACCAACCCACAAACAAAATATATTTGGTTAAACACCAAATAGTGTACAGTACAAAAATGAATAAGGAAGTGCTAACACGAAAAAGCAAGAAAGCATCAACACACATAGATGTAGGAGAAAGGGTGACTTGGCCTCACCTTTTCTAGCTCACTATGCTTTTACAAGAAATACATATAGTCCTAAAGCAAAACACATGGTTTTATAAAAAGTCCATATAATATATGCAAATGTTAGTCAATACAGAAAATCTCAATAATTTCCAAACTCAAATAGTAATCAAATAACAAATAATTTTCATTCTTCAGAGACTAACTCAATTTTCTCCTGTTTCAAAGAATCTCTTAGAGGACATATTACTTCTCTGAACCCAGCTGGCTTTGTCACTTACTTCAAGAGCTTCTACAATTTCTACATATACTCCTTTCTTCTACTCAATCTTAAAAATTTACAAAATCTTTTTTCTGAACCCAAGGTCTCTAGCATGCTAGGCAAGCATTCTACCACTGATCTACATTCTTGACTCCTAGAGGCTGCAAAAATTTTATTTCATTCACTCATTGGTCCATTAGATCATTAATTTATCAATTCATTCATCTTTTTAATAGTCATACATTTAATATAAGTAACCCCTAAAGGTATTCTTAATTACTACTGTTTAATCTACGAATCATTTTAGATTCACCCTCGGGATGGCTTATAAGATAGCAGTCTTACAGTTGGAAAAGTTCTCTCACTTTAAAAAAAATACCTTTATTTATTTATGTATTTGGCACAGGATCTCACTAAACAGCTCAGACTCATAGTGATCCTCCCATCTCAGCCACCCCAGTGTAGGGATTACAAGCATAAACCACAGCATCTGGTATTGGTACCTCCTTTTCTTCCATGTTTCTGAGTCCTGGGCATGTGATGACACATTCACACTACCCTAAATAAGAAAAAGGGTGACAGTATAGCTTCTAGAGATGATTATTTATAGGGCTTCAGCCTATTGGGAAAACCTACAGAGAAAAATGACCCAGGAACTTGACTGATGATAACATGTGCTGAGTTCTCTTTGCCATTAACTAGCTGCTTGTCTCTGAGAACATTAGCCCCATGGAGCCTTGGTTTTCTCATTTGTAAACTGATAATTCTTCTACTTCACAGCTTTTGAATGAGTCAATAAAATAAATTGATTGAATTACCTGACACATAAGTGTGCCAATGAATGTTTGCTGAATCTAAGCCTTCAATCTGCTCTTTGGTTTATGCCAAGTGTCAGAAAACTACTGTCTATGGGTCAAACTTAGACCATGGCTTGTTGTTACAAATAAAGCCTTACTGAAATGAGATATAAACATTCCATTAATTTCCATATTGTCCATAAACGTTTAAGTGTTTCAGCAGGAGACTTGAGCAGTTGCTATAGAGATGATATGAGCAAAGCCTCAAATGCTCACTATCTGGACTTTCACACACAAAAGTATTCAATCCCTGGTCTATACTGTTATGGAATACTACATAATAATATTATAATAATTGGCAAGTATGGCTATGAGTCACAACTGAGTCCAAGGCATTTTGCTAGTGAGGAACCACCCGCCTTCGGTTTGGCTTGGAAAGGCCTCTTTAACTGATGATTGGTGTGCACTGGTCTTTGAAATTGATGAGATCATGGCAAGGAAAAGCATCACTGGGGCTGGGGAGATAGCTCAGTGGAATAAGTGCTTGCCTGGCAAGCAAAAGGTTTGATCTCTGGTACCACCAAAGGAAGAAAAGAAAGAAAGAGACAGACAGAGAGAGAGAGAGAGAGA
>NW_004524613.1:11139362-11153849 GCF_000260255.1 Octodon degus
ATATATGCTTCTGGTCAAGGCATGCACTGCTGGTGTGGGAGCAACAGTCCTGTTAAGGACAGCAGGTGAGTGTTGTGCTGGTGCTCTTGAGCCAAGAAATTGTCTACCAAATGAAGGCACCTCCTTGAAAAGTGATGACCTCAGCCAAAAATATCAAGAACTCTCTCGCTCTCAGAGTAAGAGAACTTTCTGTCTTAGACAGCCAGCCTGGCCCTAGTGAACTTTTTAAGTAAGTGACTAAGGTGTTCATTAGGAAAAATAGTCTGTTGTCTACATCTCAAAATGATTTTTTCTATATCCGGCTTTACTCTCACTCCAGACTCAGAAAGGAGTGTGGGGAAGCTCAGTCCCAATAGAGGACCTCCCTAGTCCCACTAGTCCCAGAGCAGGCTCTGGCATATAATAGGCTATCAATAAATGTACATAGATTTTTCAATTGATCATGTTCTACTTAGGATAAAGAAAAGGTATTTATGCAATACTTTGTGTTCCTCCATGCTGCATCACTTCAAGCCTGTTCCCACTATATTATGTTTCCTAATGGGCTCTGAACACATCAAAATTTATTATCTCAGAAGACAATTTCTTTTTCTGATATTATCTAAATGAATTGTCTATTCCATCTTAGAGATGATTAGGCTATGCTTTCATTTCAGCCAGTCCTCTGTCTATCTGATAGACGGGTATTTATTTGTATCACACCACTCAAACACTTTGCCAACCTTGCCAAGCCCAGAGGTAGGGTTCAGTGGGACCAGAAACACGAGATGGGTGGTACAGGATGAGCAGCATGGAAGGGAAAAACACCATGGCTACCTTTATCCCTTGTTTGAGAAGACTTCAAATTACCCTCAAGCATGAAGTCCATCCACATAGAGATGAGTGCTTGGTAGACCTTTGTCCATACGTCACACACTCATGCATTGTTTCTTTGGTTTTGCCAAGTAGAGAGGGAAATGGATACAAGTAGGCTACACAGAGTACGCAGCTAGGGATGACAGCTTGTTACTGGACTTCATCTCCTCTTATTTTCTCTGGGTCTACCAAAGCAGGGACTGCCATGAAGATGGAAGAGAACATGCAGTTTAGAAACAATGATTTTCTTGAGGCTATTTATCCCCTGGCACTTCAAAGATTTGCTGTATTAGACCTGAAGTTGTAGGCCAGGATGGGTTAGGCTGCTGAACAGTGGCTGGAGACTCTCCTCCCCGAGGCACAGAGATGACCTGGATCAGCTCTCAGGGTTCAATAGCAGAGGCTTGGGGGGGTGCTGTTGGAGATCTCCTTTGACATGGACAAGATGTGGGGCATAGGACCCAGAGCATTGGCCTGCCTGAAAATGGGGTACCTGATTTTATTTTATTTCTTATAGATGAGCCCAGTAAGAATCCTCTAATGGTCACCACATGGAGGGGACTCCACATATGACTGGTTGTGCTGCACTGAAGCCTTCCACAGCCCCACATCATGCTTACCCTAAATATAACAGCGCTGAGTATGTTCTGTGAGGCCAGAGCAGTTCCAGACAATTTCCTAGGGAACCCCCTGTTACTTATAGTCCTTTATCTCGATCTTTCTGGAAATTTGTCACAGATGTATTATTAGGTTCAGAGCTTGGTGCTGGAGATACGGTACTGAATAAACACCAAGATTAATAGCTCATGACATAAAAGTAGATTTTTTCCAATAATCACATCCATTATGTGATATTCTGAAATAAGCAAAAGGAGCAAGAGTTTAGTTAAGTCATAGAAGCAGAGCACAGTGGTTCAGTATAAATATATTGAAGCCCTTGGCTCAGGGCTGAAGCTGAGCTTTTCTAGCTTTGCCATTAGAGCACAGTCTAATTGTTTGACCCCTCTGTGCTTTGTCTATAAAACGATGACAGCAATAGCTCCTGCACCGTACAGTAGTTCTGGGATTAAGTGAGATGGTATCTGTGAAGTGTGGAGTAGAGTGCAGCACAAGTATGCAACTAAGGAGCTTGGAGAGAAGCAGCCCATTGCCACTATTTGCCTGATAAAGAAACTGGAGTTCAGGGGGCTGATTTGTCTACTCTAAAGTCTTAGACTTTGTGTCCTGGGCTGCTATATCTACTGCCCCCTAGTCTGGCATTCTGCTGCCTTCACTATGCTGCCTCCTCCCTTAGCATGTCAGGGAGTCCCAGCCTCTGGCAGGGCTTGGCTATCGGCATCACAGCAGCAGCCTCACTATCATAACACATCTCAGCTTAAGAAACATAAACCACCCTTTGGCTGCTTCTCAAGTACACGTCAGAGCCATTAAAGTGCTCCCATCTGTCACCTCACTTTTTTTTTTTTTTGCCTTGACTATAAGACCCAGCCTCACAGAGAAACATACGGAAGCTTACCCAACAAGTTCCCCCAACAGCCACCCCAGAGGGGGCATGCCAGAAGGAGTGCAAGCCTGGAAAGGCCTGCTCGCCTGGCTGTCAATGCCCTCTCTGACCTGGGCTCCCATGGCCTCCCTCTCCTCCTGCCTGAACCTGCTGCTGGGAGGGACTGATGTCACTAATCCTGCCCATGTAGCTGCAGGCCATCTCAGGCTGCTGGCGGTGTTTTCCCACACCGTCCTGGCACAGGCCCTCCTCCTTTCCTCTGGCATCTCTCCAGTGATGGCTGAGAGCCCAGCTTGGTGAAGGGATAGCCCGGTCCAGTGGTGAGTGTCCCAGCCAAACAACTTGGCCCAAGCCTGACAAGTAGCATATGTACTTGTCTAACCTGATAACAAGAGCCCAGTCAAAGTACTGAGTTCCAAAGCTGGGCTTTCGGAGGACAGAAGAGACACTGAAAACTGGAGGACAAGATCCAAACAAGAAGAAAAAAAAAAAAAAAGAATCAAGACAAGACAATTCATTCTAAGAAGTAATCATACCCAGATTCCAAACTGTGGATGTAAATGCATATGCAGAAAGTCATTACCTGTACCCAGTCTCCCTTCTCTAATTAGCAGCCTTCTTGTACCCCCGGACTGTATTGGAGAATATTATGTTCACATTCTCCTAGAATGAGAGCTAAGGCCATACCCAGAATCACCCGAGGGCTCCTAAGGACAGCAAAGGTAGTAACAGAGGAGGTGCCTGGATCAGAGCTAGCAGAACAGCCAGGGAATCTGGAGGGTTATCAGAGTAAACACAAGAAAAATAATCAAAATAATAGCCGAGTTTTAGAAAGCTCTGATTCTGTCTTGGAAGCTATGAAAGCATTTGATGCATACAACCACCCAGGAAGGCAGATATTGATATTTTTCACTTCATAGATGTAGAAACCTAAGTCGAATAAAAAGTAACTTTATCAAAGCTGTTTGGATGCAAAGTGGCTGATCTGAAATTCAAAACCTGGTATGTCTAACTCCCAGGCAGACAGTCCTAGGAATAGTGAGGGTTAGAGGTCTCCCGGGTTTTCGTGGGCTGCAGTTTGTGGTTTTACTGACAACAGAAACTAACTTCTTTACATCTGTTCCCTTGGCCTGGCTTGACAATGACTAGGTAGATAAATTGGACACATCTGCCTTGGGTGGGTTGGAAATAAGTAAATCCTGGTGGCATCTGGGGTAGTGAGCTTTGGAGTTAGACATGAGAATGTTTCCCACTTAGGCAGTAATGAGTCTGAGCAGCCTCAGTCATATGCAAGGTCTTCCTCATATAAACGGGGTACTCAGTATCGCTTTAATGGGCAGGCAGGGGAGGGGCGACACCGAGTATGCACTTACGATGAAATGGTGGAGGGCCAGGGAGAAAGCCAAGTGGACTAGGTGCCTGCTTAGGCAAGCACAGGGACCGCGTTTAGATCCCTGTTCCCGGATGCACTGAGCTGGCCACCAAGACCAGGCATGGTAGCACATACCTTTAGTCCCAGTGCTGGGGAGGCTGAAAATGAGAATCACTACAAGTCTGAGCTGTGCAGTGAGACCCTGTACCGAATACATTGAAAAGAAAAATTATTTTAAAAATAAAAAGCAATGCTGGGCAAAGTTATATACTCTGTAGAGGCCAAGAAGCAATTCTATGTTATCTGTGCTATATTCGTAAGCATTCTCTCCCTTTCCCAAAACTTCACTTAATAAATTTCTATTAAAGAAATGAGTTTTAGAATTATTTGCAAGTTTACATGAATAGGTATGCTGTGTGTGTGTGTGTGTGTGTGTGTGTGTGTGTGTAAAAGTACAACTTGCAAAAAAAAAACCCTACATATATTCATGGATGAGGTGTGGCTAAAATAATATGAGTATTTCTATGGGATAATATGTTAAGTACTCATTAAAAAGAATGAAGCAGCTCTATTTGTAATCCTGTAGAAAAGTAAGCAGGCATATAAATAGGATGGGGGTGGTTGCAAAACAATCCACATTTATGGTAAAGTGCCTTTAAAAAGGTCAAGAGAAGAAATCCTATTAGTCTATGAAAAGTGGTCGTTGCCCTTTGGCTTTCAATTTCAAAAAGAAAGGGTGAAGGGAGAAGTTGGTGTGGCTGCGGGTATGGGGATAGTTTTAATTTTTGTCCATGTACCATTGCTGTGCTCAATTTGCTTTAACAATGAGCCTGAGATTCTTTTGCTATATAAAAATCAAAATTATTCTTACATCTTAAAAAAGCAAATAGGAGAATAAACACCTCAAGTGCCCAGAATCAAATAAGCCCCCTACATGGTTAGCCCTTTCTGTCCATTTCCCCAGGAGAATATTTATCACTTCTCTGCCTGTCTGTGTTCAGAATAAGACATTTAAAGTTATGCAAAGTCTCAGCAGAGTGGCTTTTGTTTGTCAGTGTGTGTGGCCCTGCAAAACCACACCCAGGCATGCCGAGTTTTCTGGCTGTATTTTATAAAGGACAAATAGGCTTAAAGCGAGCCACTGATTTTCTTCAGAGCAAAAACAAAAACTGAGATTCTTTGAGCAAATGTGAAATCCAAAGGGTAGGTGGCATCTGGCTTGAGGATGATTCTCACCCGAGAATCCACCGTCACCTTAGTGCAAAGAATAGCCAATATCACGGACCTGGTGTCTTGCGAAGGAGTCATTACTCCAATTTATAAAAATGTAAGACCAAAGCAAGGCAGGGACAGCGCTTCCAGAGTCAGTTAACAGTCACTGGGCGCAGCCTGCTCCCTTGCAAACTGAACAGCTGCATCTGTGCATCTCATTAACCAGAGCATTAGACAACCTCCGTTTTGATCCAGCCACCCCCAGTCAGACCTTGAACTTTGTAGGGTCAGAAACAGACTTCAGGAAGGTTCTGATTTGTCTCTGAAACTTCTCTAGGTGTCTATGAGAAGATCTCACGGAACTTCAAAATCATTTAGGAGGTAATTTACCCTACTCTCTTTTTATAGTCAGCTCAGTCCCACAAGGACTTACTAGAAAAACTAGAAAGGAAATGTAGTTTCATTTTTTTTTTAATCCAAAGACAATCCTTTCCCAACATACCACATTTAACTCACCCAAAGAAAAGCGCACACACACACACACACACACACACACACACACACACATATCTACCTCTTTCCTTCACTGTACCTACCTACCCAATCAGACAAGATTATAAAGGGAAGATTTTTTCTCCCAAAGTTTCTTGCCTTCTGGGAACTCTAAAAGACAAAATGAACAGGGCACAAATGTCACACCATCACCATGCATCATGATGATATTAAATTCTTAGAAAATACTTTTGAAAATAGTGTGTTTGGAGACCCCTAAATGTTCATATTTCTTATCTCCATATGCCAATAGTCAAACACTATGTAGTACTCCATGTATAGATGTGAGGTTTCAAGCAGACATAGGCAGGAGACAAGTCTGAAATTGCTGCCTAACCCACTAAAGTTGACTGGTATCATTGGTCAAATGATAGCAGTAACTATTTTCAATCTGTTTCTTAGATGATGTTGGCACTTAAAAGTTTCCTTGTAGTGCAGTGGTGCAAGCTTAAAGCCAAAGCAGGAGGATTGCAAATTAATGACTCTGCCTCAAGTACATAAATCTAAAAAGGAGTGGAGATGCAAGTGATACAGAGCTTTTCTACCATGCATGATACCCTGAATTCAACCTCCACTACAATCAATCAATCAATCAATTAATCAATATTCCTGATAAAGCATCAGCTCAGGTACCTTAAAGAAGAAAATGGAGATAGAGAAAAGAAGTCCTTTCTTTTTTATTTTTATTTGTTTATTTTTTTGGCAGAACTGGGATAGAACTCAGGCCCTTGCACCTTGCCAGGCAAGCACTTATTCTACTGAGCCATCTCCCTGACCCCCAAGAAGTCCTTTCTTAATATTATATTAGTATAGTATCATATGCCAAATCAGTAGAAGATTCTAGAAAAATTTGCCTCCCACATCTTCCTGATTTTGGGGAGCCAATCTACTGTGTGTGATTTTAGAAGGCTTTACTGGGATACAATTTATGTAACACTGAATTCACTTTTTTAAGTGTATATTTCCATGATTCTGCAAATTTATCAAGCTATACACCAAACACCACCCTTTAATTTGAGAAACTTTTCATCACCCCCTACAAGAAACCTTTTTTTTTAAATGCATTTGATTGTTATAGGATTTCACTACACAGCTTGGACTCGTGGTGATCCTCCTGCTTTCAGCCTCCCAGTGCTGGGATTACAGGAATGCGCCACTATGCCCAGACTCTGGCCCATTTCAGCCCGCCCTGCTTTAGTCTGCTGAGCTATCTTGGTGCACCCCCTTTTTTTTCCCTACAACAAACCTTGAGTCCTTTTACAATTGATCCTTGTCCTCTACCCACCAAAGCCCTTAGACAACTATAATCTTTTGTCTGTCTCTGTAGATTTTGCCTTTTCTGGACATTTCACACATGAAGACATAGGCCATATGTCTGGTAACATCCTGTGGTTCATCCATGTTATTATGGGCAGCCTCTCTTAACCTTCCCCCTTTTTTACTGGCAAATAATTTTCCATTGTATAGCTACTTTATTTATCTACTAATTATTTAATGAATCTATGGGCTGCTGTTTTTTTGACATATTGGATTGATTTATTTATGGTTTTTATTTATTTATTTATTTGGTATAGGCTCTCACTATGCAGCTCGGACTCATAGCGATCCTCCTGTCTCAGCATCTTTCCAGTGCTAGGATTACATGGGGCTGGCAGGATACTAGGGAGCATGTGGTACCGGTATCAGACTCAGGACCTTGCACTTGCCAGGCAGCAATTAGACCACCGAGCTATCTCCCCAGCCTGATGTATTAGATTTTAACATATACCACAGCTCCTAATTATGAATGCCATATGCACCAATAATTTCGTTTCTTCATCTAAACTCAATGGAAAGCGGACACTGAATGGCTAGTTATTTCTGCTATTGTGCAGGGAGTAGAAAATTGTGGCATCCATACAAAGTATAATTTCATCATCTTCAAAGAGGTGTTTTTCTATCCTGAGGGGAATAGGCACATTCTAAAAGAGTTAAAATAAGGTAAGTTATTGCAGCTAGAAGACTCTTGCTCATTTTTGGTGAGGAGCATAGCTTTTACACTATAATTACTAAACAATTAGTGCTTGGGCTTCCTGGGCATATTTTCTGGAAAGGTAATGGAGTCACATGGTCATGCCTCCTTCGGGGTAAGTCCTTACCAGGCTCAAGAATGTCCCACGTACATGGCCAAGGGCTGCTAAACTCAACTCCAGTCCAGCCCAGGGGATGGGTGAGTTAGCATTCTTGGTAATTACATCAATAGTGTGGTGGGAGTTTTTTTGTTTTTGTTTTTTTTTATTTTGCTTTTGGAGTAAAAGTGGGAAGATTCATTCCATTTTCCTCCTGGGAACAGATGCATAAACTTAACTGCTTCAAAATACAGTAGATGTGTTGATGTCCTAATATTGTTGATTATACTGAAGGAGATGGGCACAGGTTGGAGTATATTTGATGGAAGAATGAAAAAATCGTGGTTTCTGTGACCATGACCCAAGCAAAGAATCTGGTATGTTTTAGGATGGTGATAAGAAGTAATGTTAATATTGTGGGCAGGCAGAAAGAGGTGGAAAAGAGGGACAGAAAGAAATATTATTGGATAAAGATGAAAAGGAAGAAGGTACAAATCTAAAATAATGGCTAAAATGAACCATGTATTTTAAGCTGATACAGTGTGTTAACCAGACCCAACCCACAACATTTTTTTATATTTTTTTAATTTTTTATTCATTTTAATGAGAAAAAAATAACAATGAAACAGTTTCAAAACAGATTAGTAGGACAGTCAGAATAGTTAATACATTGCACATTGTTTTCTTTGTAGTAGTTATTCAGAGGACAAGATGCAGACATAGTTTCTTGTTTAGACAGTATTAGTACAGACCTTTTATCTCATTGAACTAATAGAAGGTAGCTGTATATCTATCCTAGCTATTTTGTATATACCTATGTATATATTTTTTACTATAAAATGGTCTTCCCTTTATATCTTCCTTTGTTGTTTTTTGTCAGAGATGTGTGTTATGGTTCTAGTCTTCTTTTTTAAAGACCACAGGTTAGTTCTAACACTTGTTCAAAAGGAAGAAACAACAGGGTTGAGGGAAAGGAGAAAAAGAAAGACAGGAAAAAGAAAACTATATGTGTGCACAAAGAGTATCTTGGGTAATTGCGCTGCTGATTCTTGCTGGTCTGTTGGAAAGATCAGTTAATGCTTAATTTTTTTTCTCTTTCTCCTTTTTAATTCTTATAATTTTTGACCAATTTTGCATGTATATATCTGATCATCTGAACAACTAATTTGAAGACAACAATATGAAGTATAACAACCGTTGTTAAAGTCTGATCATTTTGTTTCATGAAATTCTGTATCATTTCTAGTGTATGTGGCTTTTTTTTTACTATATTTTATTCTCTATTAAAAAATTCAAAACTTTCTACATACATTTCTAAGTTTCCTATTTGTTTTGAGAAAAGGAAAGAAAACAATTAAGTCTCCATTGGTTTTGTTTGTTTTTTATTTGAAGAGGAAGAAATGCTAGAGAAGCATTTGCTATGGTAGAGTAATGTCTGTACCTGTAGATGGCCCATAAATTCTCAAGTTTGCCACAGTCCCTGCCATGCACTGTATAATTATATCGAGTTGCCTTCCTGGTTTCTGTTATCCTTTGTGTCTGAAACAACTGCATTCATTTTGACTAAATCACACCAGTCGTACTGTTGAGCCTCTCCCTGTACTGTCTCCCCATCTGTCGAAGGGTAAAATGAAACTCAGAGGGGCAAAGTGACTTGTCCAGAGTGTCACCCATAGTGAGAGAGAAACCAGTCCTTAACACATCTGCTTTTCCCTCAGCTAATCATGTTGTCCTGTCAAACAGAAAAAATAACTGATTAAGCATAAAACAAAGAATTAAACAAAAGTGAAGGAAAGAAACTGACATACAGGGACAGATGACAGCTTTTAAAGGAACCATTTCCTAGTAGTTGATTAGAAATTAAGCTGTAGCATGGACTGTCCCAATGAGGGCCCAAACACAAGCATAGTTGGACATACATAGTCTTAATTCATGTCCTAGAAACCAGTGTAGGCTTTCCAGACAAAAAGCATTTTTCTTTCTTGACTCATAAAGACAACCCTGAAAAGAATGTGGGAGTTGGCTAAGAAATAAAATTAACTTGTTCAAATTAACAAATGTTTCTGAAATACTTCTTAAAGGAGGAGACTTCTACCTCCCTCTCTTACATCTCACTGAGTTACCAAAGTCTCCAGGTAGATCCAAAGTTTCTTCTTAAGCCAAAATTCCTCTTCAATGGTATAACCTGTCTCCAAATCAGTCCCTGAAACAAAAGACCTTGGCATTATTTTCTATTAGAGTTCACTTGGGGCAGCAGAAGACCCTGTTGCCCACTCTGTGGGCCCTTGTAGAGAACCTGAAATCTCCTCCTAAGAGTCCCCATGTGTACAGAAATAGAGGAGAATAGAGAAAACAAGCATTTCTTTTAGCAACTTCATGATCTATTTCTGGGGTTGAGCAGAAGCCATTAAAACATTCCCATGACTCAGTGCCAAGCCCCCAAATTGCTAATGACAGACATGCTGGCTCAAAAGGACGCACTGCTGGCAAATCTCCCTCCGGTATCTTGTTAACAGTAGTAACCCTGAGCCTTTCATTGAAAGATCTCAAAGCACAGTGCAAGCCTTAATTGACTCTCCCCTCAACTCTGTCCCTGAAAAAGGTAATTATTATTGTATTCCTCAGACAGTTTACACAGGGGTTAAATGGACGATGGAGGTTGAATGATTTATCCTTGTTTCATATTCTAAGTTGAAAGAAAAAGTCTAAATAATGTCATAATGTGGGGCAAACGCAGCCAGAAGACTTGCTGAACCAGAAGGGTAGGAGAAGCAGACAGAACATGAGTCTGGAGAGGCCTGTCACTAAAGAGGCCTCTGGGGAGAGGCTCTGGCTCAGGTATCACACGCAGAGGTTCTGACCTGAGCTTACTTCAGCTTGAGGACATTATCCGTAACTTCCCAGGCCAGGAAGAAATAGAGAACTAGAGCCAGAGTCCCGGTAGTGGAAGCTATCAATATGAATACAAAGGCTAAAGAAAGAATCCACCCTCAGTAGCTTGGAGAAAAATAAGGCTTCATTTCACCTGTGGGGCAGTAGGACAAGGAGTGGAAGAGACCTGGATCCACCATAGACATGAAGTTCCTTCCAGTGGAGAACTTGAACTCCAGGTTTGGCATTTCATGTGATCACCCACATCCGGGGTCTGAGCCACTGTGGAGATGGGTATAATTTCTACCATCTTAGAAGTCCACACCAAGCAAAAGTATATTTCAATAGCTAGAAAGAGTTCACAATCAGTAGACCTGCACTACAGGAACTAATAAAGGACGATATTCAGGCAGGAGAAACATACTGGAGGAGAACATAGAAATAAACAGCATTAAAAATGTTTTCAATATAAACTAGTACACATGACACACTTTTTTTTCTCAATGTTTAATTCCCTAAAAGACAAATAGTCCCAGCTATGTATTTCATATACATAAATAAAATTGAATAAAAAAGATGAGGCTAGGTGAATGGAAGTACCTAGGCTAGAAAGTCTATATTAACAATACAAGGTAATTTTAGAATAAGCATTGTTATCAGAGATAAAATGAGGGATTCTACTGAGTGAAACTGGTGCATCTATTCAGAATACATGGCATTTACAGTATGAATACACACCTAAGAATAGAGATTCAGCAATGTGAGAAGTAAATTTGACAGGTCTGAAAAAATTAGAGAAATTCAGGTATAGTCAGAGATTTCAATAATATTCACTCAATATTTATTAGAACAAGCACTAAAATATATACATGATTTGAATAACATAAAGTAACTGAAGCTCAGTGACATTCATGGAATGCTCCAGTCAACTGGATCAACTGCATAATGTACATTCTTTTCAAGTACAAATGGAAGGTTATACAATGTTAGAGTATATCATGGAACATAAAACAAGTTGTAAAATTTCAAAAGAAGTATATTTTAAAAAATAGAAATATTTTTTTGAAAATCTCCGAAATTTGGAAACTGAACAACATAACCTCCATAATCCATAACAGAAACAAATAAACAAACTAGAAAAATTAGAAAATATTTCAACTAGATAGTAATAATAACAGAAAACAGTTTAAAATTATGGAAAGCAACAAAATAAAAGAGGCAAAAAATGTATGTAGCATCAGATGCTTATATTAGAAGATAAAAATGTTATAAAATGAATGACCTAAGTTTCCATCTTACTAACCTAAAAATAAGAACAAGATAAACCCAAGAGGAATGCAAGAATAAATGCAATAGAAGACGTCAATAAAAGAGAAATAAGAAAAACAGTGAAGTCAGTAAAATATAACCAAAACAATGTCTTTTCAGTGTGCTATTAAAATAACAAATTCTTAAATAGATCAGTCCACTTGGCCTTGTTAAGATTTGAAAAGTACCTACTGTACTTAATTATTAATAAAGAATTAAAATCATGATCATTTGGACCATTAATATAAATCCTTACATGTGACAAAATTTAACATATTTTGTGATAAAAATTCATAAAGCTAAGAAGTGAAGAAAACTTTCTTGGTGTTATGAAGATGAAAACTTCACTGATGTAATACACAACATTTGATGAAAGACTGAATTCTTATTCCCTAAATTCTACAATGAAGGAAGGACATCGGTTCTCACCATTTATATTTCATATTATTAAACTCAAAAGGCATAAAACTATAAAGAATTAGAGTTGTGTATATTTGCAGAGAACATGACTGTTCAGAAAAAATATCCTAAAGAATTTATAGAAATATTTTTAGAACTACTGAATGGATTTAATAAGTTTGCAGGAAACAAGTTAAATATTTAAGAATCTATATCTATGGATCAGAAAATAATTAAAAAGTAAAATTACAGATATAGTACTATTTATATTATAAGCTCAAACATGAAAACCTTAGGGAAAATTTAATAAAATATGGGCAAAATCTCTAAGCTTAAAATTATGATGTAATGGCAAGAGAAATTTTAAAAACTTTCTAAGTTGTGAGTTATACTATGTCCACTGATTAGAAAATACAACATTGTTAATGATAGCTCTCCTAAAATTGATTTATGTATTCAACACCATCCCAGTCAAAATCATAGCCACTCATATGGAAACTGACAAAACATTAATTTAAAAGTAATGAAATTTTTATTCATCATTTTTTTAAAAATTTGTATTCATAAAATAGATTTTTTGAAACACACAACACCTATAAAAGCAAACTCACCAGGAAGTTACAATAACTTTTGTGAGAAGAAAAGGAAGATCAAGAATAGCATTATGGATTTAAGTATTTCTTACAATAAAATGGAATTTAGCATAGAGGTAGTGAATTTCTTTGGATTAGCAGGATTGCATTCCCTGCCATCAAGTAAAAATGAAGATTAAAAAGCAAAGTTAATTGCAGTAATGTAGAGATTAAAATTAATTTTTGCATACCTTAGTAGGTGACATATGAGAATGGATATCTAGTCCCTTGTTTATTAGGATATCTAACCTGTACACTTGAGGCCTGAGGATCACTATGTTCTTGGAAGATGTGGTTCCTAGGGAGACTATTTGTGTGGCTATGTGAAGAATTGGAGGTTGAGGCCAACACTAAATTCTGAGGTAGAATCACAGTGCTAGAAATGACATAAAAGATCACTTGTGCTCTGAACTATACAAGTTCACAGGATATTTTAGTCCCCAATAAAATAGGTAAGAGCTCACAGTTTTAGAAAGAAACCTATTTCACTTTCCATGTGATTTATCATGGTTACTTAACAATCTTACAGTGCTGAGAAATGAATGCATAAATGAAAATTTGGTCCAGCCTAAGTCAAACAGAGTAACTCTTCCCCCAACTTATTTGGGGAAATCATGCTATTTATATTTGACTTTGATCTACATTTTCTGAGAACCCTAATTCTGTATTCTCCAGAAGTTTACTGGTTTTTATTATGTGCGCTTTCAAAGACAAGTCTATGGAAATACATAGATGTCACATATGTATAAAAATATCATATGTATGTATATTTATGTCCATAGTGTCTATATATTTACATCACACTAGCACATTATTATGAGCTTATTGTCTGCCAGACAATATGAGGAATGTGGGGATGAATTCATGAGGATTCAAGCCAGGGCCTCATATGGACATGAACACAGATCATTCTAGAAGTGCAACAGTATAAGTAGAAATTAAGAATTAGAAATCAAGAGTGACTTTTGCTATCTGATAAGGTCAGTCAGATCCCCTCAGGATTTACCCTGGATCCATGTACAGAGCCTTGTGCATCTTTTGTCAGTATCAGCCATCTGGATGGGCCACGGCCATTGCTTGACCAATTTGTTCTCTGTGAAAGGCTGAGAGAATTTTCTTCTCTTTAGGTGACTCTCCTTAGGCACACTATGCATCATCAATCACTTTCCTCTATGGCCCGATAATCTCCTTGATAGAAAATTTGGGACACCATTTAGTTACAGGATGTCACAGCAGAAGTTCTCTCATGTCCTGAGGCCTCATGATCTTGAAGGTCTAGGACCAAAATATTGGCTATCTTTTTAGCCCATCTATCTTTCTAATTTTTGGTTTGCAAACTTTAGTTGTTAAACATCCAGAAGAGAATCTTACTGAAAATATTATCCTATAACAGAAGCAGTTAAGCTTAACATCATCATCTGTCTTAATATCACACACCTTAGACATAAAATGAAACTACTATTTTCCAACAACCATGGATGCTCCAAAAGTTAAATCCCTATAGGTCTTGCTTTAACTTGGTCTTAACCATCCAGCAGAAAAGTGTAACCAGGAGGTATAAAAAGTAAGGCTATATTAATATGCTGAGCTGTAAAAGGCTCAAGTCAACAACTTTGAACAATTGCCACTTGTACTGGTAACCCATTACTATTATGGACTATTGGACTATATTGG